>NC_056731.1:1685107972-1685120472 GCF_019279795.1 Protopterus annectens | reverse complement strand
GCAAATACCCCTTTCAGAACCCACCACTGTATAGCACTAAAAAGCCCAAATTGGTTAGAACTACCACATCAATTAACATATACACAGCTTCTTACCATGTATAAAATTATCCAGAATCCATCTGCTAATCCAGCACTAAATAACATTTTACACAACTATGTTCCCAGTCTGTCATTATGATCCAATGACCAAAAACTCTTCTCTGTCCACAAACGTGTCAAATATGCCAGGCATTGTCTGTACTCATACCATGTTGCTAAGGCCTGTAACGCCTTATCTGTATCCATCAGGTCAATACCCTCCTTCCTATCCTTCAGAACTGTGTGCATGCATGTCATTGTGTTAGAGTGCTGAACAAATGAAAATTCATCAACCCAAAGATAAAAGACAGTGAGAGAAAGCGACAGAGCTAATTCATCCGATGTTCAGATCATCTATGGTGTCTAGCTTAGTGTTTTATGTTAATGGCAACCCATCCAAGGGAAGAATCTGTGGGTGTTGTCATTGTGCTGTCGTTTATAAACATGCATTTGTATGTGCTCTCCTTTTCTGTTAGCTGCTGGGCATATTTGTTTAATTTCTACTGGAGTCATAAGGGTTGTAAAGGGAAATGATTTATATTATTTATTTATTTTTTTGTTTTTGTTTATTGGGATAGTCCAAATGAGTACAAAGCCCTTTTTCAGTGGAGGCTCAGGAAGAAAATACACAATTTATAAAATACAACAGTAAAATACAAAAAATAAGTATAATACAAGAGTTAAATACAGCAGAAAAAATAGCAGTTACTTGCATTCCATTTGTGTTATGTAGATAAGGTGCAGTGAAAGGATGCTGCAATATTAAGAAACAATAACACAATTCTGAAAAATAATATGTGGAGAAAATATATTTAATATGTGAGTAGTACAACAGTAGCACAAACTTTTGATTTAGTAAGTTAGAGAAAGAGAGTATAGAGGTTAGGCAAGGGAGAGAGAGTGGTAATGAATTATATGAAGGTGAGAAAGGTATCTATCATCTGTCCCTTAATACTTTTTTTTCTGTTTTTGGGAATGGCAGCTGGAATATTCTAAATAGGAATTAGAAAAAGTTGGCTTCATATGAATATCTGACTTAAAACCAACTTCAGTATGGGTTATAAATGTATCCAAATAACTAATACCCTCATGGCTAAAAAGGTATATAAATTTCAGAAATGAAGTACTTTGATTCAAAAATCTGAGGAAACATTTAATATCGTCCTGAGCCCCTTTCAACAGAATAAATATGTCATCCAAAAATGTAAGATAAAGTTGGATTTTAGATTTGAAGGGGCTATTAAACACATATGAATTTTCCCAATCTAATAAAACTAAATTAGCAAATATAGGGGTGCAAGAGGCACCAATAACTACTCATCTTACCTGTTTATAGTGTTACCCTTCAAAAAATATAAAATTGTTTTCCAATACCAAACTCATTAATTCTAAAACTAAGTTAGGTTTATCATTATCACAACCTGAATAATGGTTAATGCTATTGAAAAACATCTCAAGTCCAATATATTTGTGAATACTGCCTGCAATTTTCCTGCTTGTCAGCCAGCAGTCCCTAAAAAGGCAGACATGATGTATAAAGTCCTTGTTCTTTTAAATTTGCATTAATTATTCCCAAAAATAACCCAGTAGCTATAGCTTTAGTTGATTTCTCTGCTGCTAAGGACTTAGTTAATTCCAAACCTACTCTTTCTAATAAGGATGGGAAAAATATTGTAGTGTATACTTCTGCAACTTTGAATGTCAGAATTTTAAATTGTCAGGCTTATATGTTAAAGTTTCTTCTGACATATTGTGAAAGTATGAGGAATGTTTCATATACAGTTTCTTCTTGTGAAGAATAATCTGCTTTAAATTACTTAGTTTCTTCTGTTGCACAAGTCACTAATCATTGTCTGCAGTGTATATGATTCTGTTGATATTTTCTCCAGCGCTGTGGCCAATGGTATGGTTTGCTTGGCTGCATTCTCAGAACCTCCCAGACAGGGTTGCCAGATGTTCCAATTTGAGTGGGACAGTCCCAAGTTCAACAGACAAATCCAGAGTCCCGCACTGCGCTCTGAAAATACCGATTGTTATCTTGGGGGTATGCATGGGCATGCACTTGAGGAAGGTGGCAATGGCAAGATCTGAGACATATTTAGTGACTATTTAATTTATTCAGGCAAGTAGCAGTGTTAGTTCAGACTTCCCGTGCACTCAATTTGTTAGTGTTCTCAGTCATGGGTTGTTTTCCCCAGTTATTTGAAAAAAGAAAAAAAGAAGAAAAGGTGTGTAAGATCAGTATATTCATGTTACAAGACTTTTGAAAGTTAAAACCATGCTTTGTTTATAAATGGGATATAGGCATTAATCAAGCAATGTTGGGAAGATTTATGCTTGTTCCAGATGGGACCGTTGCCCTCTTTTAAGAAATTATTTTTAGTCAGGTGCTGTGTGCTTTTCATTTTCTTATAAAGCAGGAATAAGACAAATGGGTTAGTAGAGAAATTGTAGCAAGACTTCTTGTTTGTTTCTTATTATGAAAGGCATTTCACAGAGAAGGGTGTATTACACGATCCCATAACTGTCAGTTCTGATATTATGTATTTGATTAAAAAATGAGGATGTTTGATGGTGAACTTGTATTAACTGAATCACTTGTTTGTAGGATGATGTGCAAACAATGAAAGTACACCTTACCTGCCATTCAGTGGAGGACTGGATTTGGATGGTGATTTAAGATGTTTAGATGTCTGAGAGGTGAGTGTGTGTTTGTGTAGGTTAGAGCATCTAGTTTAACTCCAGAAAAGAGGGGCGACTTCTTGTCTAACCTTAGACTGCCACTAGGTGGATGTCTTTTGCAAGTGCAAGCAATAGTTAGAGTCAAGACTTTAGATCCTTGGGTACACCTCCAAAGAAAGAACTGAGCAGCCATGGCCATGTGTTGTGGAAATCTGCTGCTTGGTCACTGTTAAAATAGACTGTGAACCTCTTGGACACTTCCATTTTTTGCTGATGCAATGTTTCCAAGTTATCTTGACTGAACACTTTGAAGCTTTTGGCAGACAAGTATTCGAAAGCTGGAACTATTCATTAAATATTCAAGAAATATAATCCTTCTGGATTACCCATACCTACAACAACTTTTTTTATGCACCATAATCCCTTTCCTACTCGAACTTATTACTGTCTTAACTACTAACCAGTTTTCCCTGCTCTACCTTGAATATATTTGTCTTCCACAGCTCCCTCCAGCAAATATTTACTTTTTCTTTCTCATAGCTTCCTCCTTCTAGTTCTACTAACATATCTGTTGTCACTTACCTCTATCATATTCATCTCTAGACCCACTTCCGTAACAATTTTCTTGTCAAGGCAGCCCATCTAAGAGCTATGCGGAAATATTACACCTATCTATAGCAGATAACTCCACTACTCCTTCACTAATTAAAAATTCTCCCACTAAAAAACAATTCACGTTATATTCAATCAAAAAACTCTACCCCCTCTATTCTATTCTGCATTACTATGTTAAAGTGACATCAACCACCTTTACTCTATTCTCCAAAATTCTCTAATGATGAAAGGAAAATACATAGGCTGAAGTACAGCACTTTGAGGTATGCAAAAATGATTAGGGTTAGAGGAAGATAGTATGCATGCAAAGGAGGCAGTAATAGGATTGGTTGAATTGAGGGTATTGGAACCACATAACTTTGATGAGAGACTAAGTGTATAACATTTTAAGACAAGAAGACAGGACACAGCAGCTAGATTGCAGATGTCTTCATCACCACAAAAAGAACCTGTAACCATGTCACTAAAGCTTTATTCATTTGAGTGAAGGTGCAATTAGAATAATGTGTTAACCTATCATTGTAATTAAAATCATGGATAGTGGACGTGAGATAAAAAATATTACAGTAGTTCATTCTGAGTCCATCCAACGGAAATCTTCATAAGAAAAATGGCAACAAGTTCATGAAAACAGGAGATAGTAATATCTCAGAATACTTAATTGAAATAGAAAGGTCATTAGTTTTGGCAGATCTTACAAGGATGATGGTGCTACATGTTTAACATATATGGGTGTCAGCTGCTCGTCATGATGCCTGTGTATTCTTTATCAGTCTGTCAAATTAACTTTTTATTTGTTGGGTAGCCCTCTCTCAAGTAGCGTTTGTTAGTTTTTTTTTTCGCTTGAAATGGTAGCTGTCCTGACCTGTGATTTTGGAAATCTGGCAACCCTACTCCCAGACAATGGAAAAATTATATTTTAAATTTTCCCTTGGATAGAGATTTAGTGTTTGGCCCTTCTGCTGTACAGCTGGTCAAAAAATGTGATAGAAGGGACAAGTTGATCCAGGAATATTTAAGATTCTTCATCTCCCCTTTCCAAATTATCCAAGGAACTTTCTTTCTCCTCATCCAGTTTCAGCAAAGAACAAAATAAACAGCTTCAACAGAATTCAGGTACAGTACATTTAAGAAAAAGTGGCAAGGACGTTCAAAAAGAAGTCTCAAACTTCACAAAACCAAGGACACTCCAGCAAGTTTGAATGACTATTCAAGAGACCTTGTGACCCCCTCCCACATTAGCCCTCTTTCTCTCTCTTCCTGAAAGCCTGAATCTCCATTTTACTTTTTGTCAACAGATTGTTTCAAACAAATGAGTTCTGAAAATCATTCATCAGAGTTACAGATGACAGTCGGAGGAAATTCTGCCTTTCCAGGGGTCATTCTTCATCCTGGCAAGACTCCTGTTTTGTTTCCATCTGCTCGTCACATGCTGTGCAAAGGATTAATAGAACCAGCTACGCCTTCCCACATGGGAAGGGATTTTATTCAGGGGTGCTCCTAGTCCCAAAAAAAAGAAAATGCTTGGAGACTAGTCCTGGATCTTTCTTTCCAAAACCTCATTGTGCTAATTTCGAAATTCAAAATAATGTCTTGTCACAACCTCTTGCCTCTTCTTCCTCTTTCAAGTTTGCTGGTAACTCTAGATTTAAAAGATGCTTGTCATCACATTACTATTCATCCAGACTTCAGGTGTTTCTTATGGATTTGTGTGCCTGGATTACATTATCAGTTCTCTGCCTTCCCCTTTGGACTATCCACTGCACCAAGCGTGTTCACAAGGTGTCTAGCTCCAGTTATAGCTCATTGCAAGCTATAGGACAGCCATATTTTCCATATTTAGATGACTTGCTTATCTTTGCAGTGTTTTTTTCAAAATGTCAGAAATCTCTCAGTTAGATCTTTATTTAGTTCTAGTTCTAAGGTTTTCCACTCAGACTAAAGTCACTGCAAGGGAATACCTAAGGATTTTGGGTCTTATGGCATATGGGAGTCTCATGATAGCCCTGGCATGACTCCACATGCGAAAGCTACAGTGGTATCTGAAATCTCTTTGGTCCCAGCATCAACACCCTTTATTTTTTCAGATAGCAGTAGTGGGGTTTGTCAGAAGAAAATTTGTTTGTTGGAGACAGCAGATATACTTAAATGAAGGTCTCCCCTACTTCTCACTCCTCCAAAGCAGTCTGTCACCACAGATACTTCAAACTTTGCCTGGAGAGCATTTTCAGGAGAGATAAAAGTGCAGGTGGTATGGGACATGAAGGACAGATGCAAGCATGTAAATATTAAGGAGATGCTTGCCCTGATCAAGGCACTCAATTTTCTGAGCTATCTTTGGTCCCCTCGACCTCTTCAACTGGATACAAATAATACCACAGTGTTGTAGTATATCCATAAGCAGGGGGAACCAGGTCATACCTCCTTTGCAGGCTAGCCATGTTAGCTTGAGATATAGCTTCACAGCACAATCTCACTCTACAAGCATCCTACTTTTCATCAGAGTAAAACTGTGAGGCAGACAAAGTGAGCAGAACCAGGGCAGACACTCACAAGTGGAAACTAGATCCAGGGGTCTTATCCATCTGTGGGGAGTTCCTCAAGAAGATTTTTTTGCTTCCTTTCTGAACAGTTAACCACCAAAATTCTGTTCTAGGACTCCATGCGAGAAGGTCTGGAAGACAGGTGCCTTTTCTTTTCTTTGGACAAGAATGTTCCTGTATGCCTTTCCACCCTTTCCACTAATATCCAGGGTACTTCGGAAGATTCAAAAGGAATACCCCTGAGATCACTGTGGTGACTCTCTTCTGGCCCAGACAACAGTGTCTCTCCCTTCTTTTGGAAATGGCTAGGGGCAATTACCACAAGCTTCTTCATAGAATGGATCTACACACACAAGAACAGGGGTATTTAATGCACTCCGACATTAATCATCTTCAACTGACTGCCTGGATGATAGCATCTTAATTCTTTTAGGCACCTGTTTTCTGAGGACGTGCTGCAGGTACTAATGAGAGGTAAGAAAGCCTCCACTAGAAAATCATATATTAGTAAATGGAAAACATTTTCTAGTTGCTGCCAACATCATAACCAGCATCTATTCAAGGCTATTTTTTTCTAGTTTTACAATATTTGTATGTTACTTCTCTATGGCTTTTCTTATTTCTCTATCAAGGTTCATTTATCGGCCATTTCAGCATGTCTGCCAGTGGATCCTCCTTTTTCAAGGCAGCCACATGTCAAAATGTTCTCGAAAGAGGTTTTGCATAAGAGACCTCCAAGTACACTGATGGTCCTTCCTTGGGATCTTACTTTTGTGGTAGAGAAACTAACACTTGCTCCATTTGAACTAGCTAATCTGGCTAACTTGAGGCTCTTAACATGAAAAACAGTTTTATTGATTGCTCTGACCTCTGCAAGAAGGGTATCTGAGTTGCAAACTCCTATGGTAAGTCAACCCTATCTCATTTTCCACAAGGACAGCATTTCTTTGAGAACTAATCCTTTTTTTATACCTAAAGTGGTATCTGAGTTGACTTTAAGTCAAACTATTCATCTCCCTGTTTTCTTTCCTGAACCTAAAAATGAGGGATAAAAGATATACTGTACCTTGGAAGTCCATAGACAACTCAGGTACTATCTTGACAAAACTAAATCTTTCAGATCATCAGATCAATTCTTTGTTTCATGTGAAGGTAAGAAGAAGGGACAACCGGTGTCAAAGCAGACTATTTCTAAATGGTTGTCTAAGGCTATTACGTTTTGTTATACTCACCATGACAAATATATTCCAGCCAGGGTCAAGGCCCACACTGCAAGGGTTAGATTCTACAAGTATTCTAGAAGCTGCTACTTGATTCTCTGTAAATACTTTCACAAAGCACTATACGCCAGATTCCTTTTCTAGGTCTAGATCATGATTTGCTAGGACCATTCTCCAGGGGCTCCTGGACCTATCTCCTTCCACCCCTGAAATATAATTAGGTATGGTAATCTACCCTATACAGCTAAGGCTACTGCAGCAGTGATCAATATGAAGAGCATAGTGCAGTTGTGTAAGCTGAAGTTAATATAACAGTAGATCTTCGAATAAACATTGCTGCAGTAGCCACTCCCTTCCTTCCTCCATCCCCCTTCTTTTTTTGCTGGGTTTTGTATGTCAGGGTGTGGACATTTAGTTTTTGTTATCCCTAGCCTGGATCTTTCAGGGCTCAGCCTCCCTCTCTCTGCTGGCAGAAAAGCTCTGAAGGGCTTTGTTCCCAAACTCTTGTTTTAGTCAGCTCAGCTCGAGATGCTTGACAGTTTATGTGAATGTAAGGTGCTGTGAAGCTGCAAAAGCTGGAAGATGGCCAGCTGTTATATCCTTGGTAGGATATAACCCATATAGTTAAGGCTACTGCAGTAGAGATCATTTGATCGTCTGCTGTTATATTAAGTTCAATTTACACAAGTATACTTTCCTAACCACAAACAATGAGGATAGACATTAGAGAAAAAATTCTGATATACATGTTTTCAAACAGTTTAAGTGGACTTTATGAAACAATCTATACCCACCTAATGAATTTCTTTAAGTGACTAAAATGGTAGGCCATAAGAAGGGGGGATAATATTTTCTGTTTGTTTAGGAATGCTTCTGAAACAAAGCATTTTGGGTGAGCTAGGAAGAATTAGATACATCTATGTAGTGATTTTTCAGGTGCAACTAAAGCAAAGATAGTAAAATATAGGTAACTATCACAAGCAAGGCTCTGTTGCTGACTGTTCCCAGGACAGCCCTGTTCACCAATGGCATTGCTGAGAATAATGGGGGGGGGGCTCTATTTATAAATTTTGCTGTGATTTTATTTAGATTTTAGTATTCCTGCTTGATTTAGAGCCAGGAAGGGAAACAAAATACTTGTATATTTTTGAAAGCTGTCTTTCATGCAGGGAAGATGAAGAAAATGGAGTCAGTCAGATATATTATTTACAAGAATGGGATGTGAGTCTAGAGGGGATATATTTATGATAAGACTGTCATGACAATGGCAGGTGCATAGTTAATGAGTTATGTTATGTGAAGAAAGCAACACACACTGACGTCAATTGGAGTTCAGTAGTCAGGCCTAGTGACTGCCTAACAAATGGCTGTATTAAGGATGAGAGGAGTTTTGAGAAAGACCACCAAATGATTTTGAGACTGTAAAAGGAGCTGTAAATAAAAATAGTGAGAGGCCGACATTTGCATGCCATGGAGACTCCAGTGTTACAGATTTCATTGTTCTAAAAAGACGACAAAAGGGAAATATTGCTTCAGATAAACAGCAACACAACAATGGGGCCCATGAATTGATGCTAGGAGATTTGTAGTTTAAAGGAAATAGAAGGAGTTACTAATACATTGTGAACATGCGTAATGCCAGTAATAATCTGCTCAGAGTAGTGATAAGAGCAAAGATTTCATCACCTTTCACATGTACATAGATGAGGTATATGAGAACAGCAATAAAGTTTATTTATATAGCACTTTGCCATAACATCCGCAATGTAGAATACAGCAATAAAATGTTGTCAAATAGAATTAAAAAGTAAAACGTGCAGTGTCAAACAAAGAGGGAAGTAAACATGTTCAGAGCTCAGATCTCAATAGGCGCAGACAAAAAATAAATAAAAATAAAGAGCATACTAAATGAGATAAAACAAGTGCTCATCTGGCAACTTTCTCTAAGCTGAATTGAATTTGAATGACTGAACGTGAGAAATACAACTGGCTGTGAGATGCTCATGATTCCTGCAGTATTTATTCTGATTTACTTGTTTGAAATTTATTTGGTAACTGGGTAATTGAACTGGTCAGTTTATTTTATTTATTTTTATTTATTTAGTGTCTTTACCAGGGTAGTACACTGATAACAATAGACCATTTGCAGGCGCAGCTCAGGAGAAGAAATTCACACATACAAAAAAGAAATAAAACAGAACAAATTTACAAATATGAAGTAATCACAGAAGGTAGAGATCCACCCCCCACTGACTAATTAAAACGAAGTAAATATTATTGTCCCGGTCCCCTTCAATAAACACACATCACACCGAATGACGTTTGACGACCTTTATTAAAATTCCATTACATAGCTTTGATAACCAATATTTATTAATTACAACTGAACATAACATAGCTGATTTAATCACAGCATAAACATCCATGTAATGTTAATCTGGACAGTGTGACCCCACTCATCCTGACCCAGTAAGCAGCGTCCATACCAGTGGCGGCTGGTGACTTCAAATCAAAGGGGGGCTGCAGGAGACAGCTGAATGGGTGGGGTCAATGGGAAGGGGTGCGGCCAACTAGAAAGGGGGGGGGCTATGCTCAAAACCACAAAAAACTAACTAAATACACTGCCGTGGGTGCCAAACCGTCATTATGAGAGTCCAATCAAGACAAAATGAAGTGTAGAAGAATAAAAATATTTCAATGCATTGGCTGCATGACAGCTTAATATCTAGATAGAAACAAAAAGGTTGTGAGGCATGAAAAAATAAAATTACTTTTTTAAATACATTAATGGAATGCCAGTCAAAATCAAGTATAAGAAAAACAAGCAGCACTCAACTCAAACCACTTCTTGCACTGCAGTTCTAATTATAATTTATATTCAGCTTTATTAAAGTACCAAGTAACATGCTGAAAGTAGAAATCTCTGATGCCCCCACTTGTAAAAATGTTCCTTATCCAAAAAAAGACCTGCTGCCTAACAACTATCTACTTGTTTCATGGGGAAAACATGATCAAAGTAAAAAATGAAAAGCAAACAAGAAATAAGCTCAAGATACAATGCTTAAAAGGATTACGACCACACGACTGGCATTCTGTTTAGTTTACGGGTAAAGCCTGCAGAGATGACTGGAAGTCTCCAAATGTAATGAGCTTCTTAAAATATTGTAATCCTGTCCTTTATTACAAATACTGTCATATGCATTTCAATACCCAAGGCTTATACATTATTTAGTTAAGTATTCTCTACATGGCAACAACAGAAAGGCTTTCAATGTTGGCAATTCTTTAACAGTATGCTTATTAAAGCTTGCTTGCATCTTACAATCTCAGCCAAGCTCAGCTGATGGTCATTAAAGTATTGCTACTTAAACACAGAGCAACAGGCACTGAGTAATAAGCATAAATCAACAGTACAAAAAATATGACAGAAACCAGACCATTCTGCAAAAATCAAGGGCAGATGAAAAGCCACTCCTGTACTTGTGTCTACCTTGGATGGGGGGATACCCTGCACATTTACACTGCATAACTGCTCCTTGCCTTGCTTCGACACATCCAGAGTCACTACATGGGGGAGTGGGGTGCAACAAGTATGTCACAATTTGAAATGTCTCTGGCTGACTGTGATGACCCTAACACATTTGTCATACCTCTCAACCTCAGAGCAAGAAATCTGGACAAAGCCATACAAAGAAGTGGGACAAAGTCCCAAAAACAAGGGCAATTTTTAAAAATATTGTTCTTATAAACTTAGAAAGATAATAGAATAGGTCTTGCATTAGTATGAATTTTCTGAATGGTATGAAATCTGAAACTCAAATGTCTGTCATTTTCTAACTTCAGTCTTTAATGATTTGCCACTAATTTGCCAAAAAAACACAATTTTATGAAAAATGGACCAACAATGTGATGTAAAAATATAAAATAGCCACACAATACAGCTGGGAACCTGTCAAAGAAGGGACACTTTAATATTAGTACTGCTAACTTGAGCAGCTGACAAAATAAAATAATCTACATGCATTTCTGAAATAAAAAGTAATCTATAACTATGATTACAGTTATTTCTTAATTGTAAACCCTCCATGTTTTCTTCCAAAATTGCTATTTTGTGGAGGGATTATTAGGGGAAGAGCAACATTTTGAGCCAAAATCAGGGACAGTTGAGAGGTTTGGCTATGCCTAATTCTATAAAGCAATTTGCATGTATGTACCTCTCAACCTGTTAATGCAGTAAATCTGGACAAGGCCAAATATATTGGGAGAACATATAAACAGTACTAAAAATTACTCTTGTATAAACTGAGACAGTTGATAGAACAAGTCTTACTTTAGCATGCATTGGTTATGAAGTCTGAAACTCAGTGTGTCATTTAGTGACTTAATTCCTAAATGATTTGCCACAAATTTTATGAGGAACAAACCAAAAATAAGAAGCAAAAATCTATTCATTCTTTGAAAATCTGGACAGTTGGGAGGTATAGTTCAGCTGGGGCTGTCTAAGTTTGCCGCCCTTCCCCTCACAAAATCATGCTCAAATGGAGCCTCCTCCTGCAGCCATTCCAATGATCCCATTACTTGGTATTTCACTCCAATTACCATAAACACTAATGTGCAAACTGATTTACTTCCATGATGATTTGGACTTCATTTGAAAGTTTTATTTTGCATTTTACTGCACAAACACCAAGCCATCTGCTAAACAAACTTAGCATTAAAACTTCTCTGCCCTTGAAACTCACATTCATTGAAACAGCATTGAAACCCACATTCAAAGAAAATACATTTTACCAGTGGCAGATAAAGATTAATTCTGGGCTGTTTTCAAATCATAGGCCCCTTGCATATGAAACATACATATGCTCTTTGATACACCTTCCTATTGTTTTGAATATTTTTCCAGTAAACAATGAAACAAAATGCATGCACCAATAATGACAAAACTGCCCAATTCAGAACATTTCCTTCATCAAAGTCTACTCAGACTTCTGCAGTCCACCATTATCAGTAAATATGCACAATTATACAGTCCACCATTATCAGTAAATATGCACAATCTCTGAAGTAAAAAAAGTCATCTAAATAATTCCACATTAAATAAATCTCTAACTAATGAAGAGGTTGCTGCTAGCAAAAACCTTTATATTTCATGGTTTCATAGAAAAATAAAGTGTCTGATGCCCCTGAGGAATAAATTGCCTATATTACATTAAAAATGATAAGCTAGTAATATTGCAATAGGAAATGGATGGCAAACAGATAACAGGCTCATAGTTAGTATCAACTTTTTCAGTACAGCAGCATTCACCCCTTGTGGGAGTAGAACCAACAACCTTCTGCATCAAAAGCAAGTACACAAC
>NC_056731.1:1684788975-1684977209 GCF_019279795.1 Protopterus annectens | reverse complement strand
ACCATGTAGCACACTACCCAAAGGTAGTGAGTGCCATAGACTGCACTTACATCCACATCAAAGCATCACCTGGTGAAGATGGTAGAGTGTACATCAACGACAAGGGCTATCACTCCATCAACTGCCAGGTCATGTGCAATGCCCAGAACATTATCATCAATGTGTGTGCTGGCAGCCCTGGCAGCTATCATGACTCTTACATCTGGCATGTCTCACAGCTGTACCAGGCATTTGCCGGGGGGGCATCCCATATGGCCATCTCGTGGGGGATGCTGGCTATGCACTGGAACCATGGATGATGACACCCATCAGAAATGCACACACACTCACTGAAGAAGACTATAATTGAGGCACATGCACAAACTAGGAACATTATAGAGCATGTGTTTGGGATGCTCAAGTCATGGTTCCACTACCTTGACATATCTGGTGGAGCTTTGCAGTACTCTTCAGCCACATGTGCACACATGTTCATAGTATGTGCCATTCTACACAATATGATCCTGCAGAAACAGCTGCAGTAGGAACATCACAGGGAAGAGGCACACAGCACCTCACCATTACCAAGGGAGGGACACTGACCCCCATGTTCATCTGTGAGTGGAAGACAACATATGTAAATTAATACCTGCATTATAATGTTTGCTGATACACACACACACACACACACACACACACACACACACACACACACACACACACACACACACACATGCGCACACGCACACATGCACAAATGCACACATGCACATGTGCCCACACACACATGCACACACGCACGCACACACAAAGGCACATACAGGTGAGGTGGCACAAAGGCATTATACAGACCACACAATGTCTGAATGATCACATGCATGACACACAATCAGACCACAACATACACACTGTGGACAGGCCTTCAACAACATGCAGTGCAGCTATGTCCAGTTAATGTTGCTACTAATATACACCTCTGAGATATGTGAGGAGTGGTAGTAGGTAAGGGACCTTCACCCAACACACACTGCACATGTGCACACAATATTGTAGACATTTATGTCTGCTTGATGCACTGAACCATCACCCAACACACACTGCACCAGTGTATACAATATTGTAGACATTTATGTCTGTTTGCTGCACTGACACTAAGATTACACATTTGCAACACAAGTGCAGCTTATTTACTTGACATTTTCCAACTCATGTCTCTATGTTAGAGGCTTCCAATCGCACCTATTAATATATACATGTGCACAGGTAATATATGATATACATTTCTGTTCTTTGTCAGTATGGGACACTGTGTTTACACTCTTGTAGCTCAGTCATACCTCTCAACCAGTTAGAGCAAGACATCTTGACAAAGGCACACATAAATGGGGGAAAATGGCCCACAAATAATGACATTTTATAAATATTGATGTAACACACTTAAGACAGTTGATAGCAACGTAGGTTTTGCATTCACAGGAATACTCTGAAGGATATGACATCTAACATTCAAATGTATGCTATTATGTTATGACGTCAGTCTTTACTGATCTGCCAGTGATTTGCCAGACATAACACAACTCTATGAGAAAATGACTACAAATATGAAGCAAACATGTGGTCAGTGTGCAAAACTCTGGACAGTTGAAAGGTATGAGCACAGTATATAACATACAGTTCAACACACACTTCTGCACTAGTTGTTTACTATGCACATATCCTATATAGATCTCTTACATTTGTAAGATAAGCATATATATCATAGTAGTATTCACAAGTGACATATAAATATTTACAACATCCCAGAGAGCTGGCCTGACAGTGCCACAGTCAGTACTGTACAACATACACTCCAGTAGTAGTTATATGTGAGCTAACCTTTGCTGGGATGACTCAGGGCCAGAGCTGTGATCTATGTCACTGCAGACAGAGCCAGAAGGGTTGGCCATAGGTGCTGGAAAGCAACATGTCAGTCCAGCAAGTCTCGTTGAGACCTATTGTTTATCTTCCTATTTCCCATTGCATCCCCCCTTCTGCATTCAATTGCATGCTTAATTGTTTGACATATCTGTTGTAGTGCTGTAGTGTTTTCTCATAGTAACTGAGAAGTGTGTCTTTTTCTATTCGCAGTCTTTACATATAAAGGCTCATACCTGTTTTGAAGGTAATGCTCATGAGCAGGCAATGGCCTTTGCACCAAGTGGTGTCTCCCACTTGCTAATTGCATCCAGAATATCTGTGCTGTCTTTCCATTAGCCAATGGCATGGCAACATGGTGCTATAATTAAGTCCTTCATGTGGGCCTTGCCCCTTTTCCTTGCCTGTGAGGATGACATTATGGAGGTGTTGGAGCCTTTCAACCTCTTAGCACAAGAAATGTGGCGAAAGCTCGACAAAAGGGGGGACAAAGCTCCAAAATTACGGACAGATTGTAAGTATTGCTGTTATACAGTTAGAAACTTGCTAGAGTAACAATGTTTGTTTGGACATGCATTTCCGTGTGATTTGAAGTCTGAAACTGATATGTATATGACATACCTGTTAATTGTCCAGATTTTCTCATAATGTCCAGAAGTCTGGCTCTTATTTGTGGTCTGTTCCTCATACAATTTTATTTGGGCAAATCACTAGGATAATCTGTGGATTGAAGTCACTAAGTACCGACATCCATTTGTGTTTCAGACTTCATATCCTTCAGAAAATGTATGTTAAAACAAACCCTGTCACTCCAGCAACTTTTTAAGTTTATAATACCAATATTTAAAATATGTCCCTATTGTTGGCCCTTTGTCCCCCAATCATATCAGGCTTTGTCCAGATGCCTTGCACTAAGAGGTTGAGAGGTATGGTATATCCTTTAATGACTTCATTCCTGATATCATCCCAGTGATTTAGCAGAATGCCAGAAATGTTATGAGTAACAGACCATAAATATGACCCAAATACATGGACATTCTGTGGAAACTGTACAGTTGAGAGGTATGTTAAATGTCTGGCCATTGTTAACAGACTTTCAGATTGTGTAGCAGTGCACTGTGTAAATGTCTGTTGGGGTGAGTAAGGAATAAATGTTATGGGGAACAGGCCATAAATATGAGGTAAAAATCCAGATATTGTGTGGAAATATGTACAGTTGAGAGGTATGTATGTCTGGCCATTGTTAATAGACTTTTAAGATTGTGTAGCAGTGTATTGTATAAATGTTTGTTAGGCTGAGTAGGGAGACAGGCAGATGTGAGTGTCATAGATCCTTTTTTATTCTGATGATGCATGCTGCTACAGTTGCTGGTGATCTATCAGCTGTGTATGTTTGTTGGGTGAGACTGTGACACATCACATGTGACACTTTGCAGCATTTACTTGTCTGTGTAGTGTTTCTGTGTCTGTGTCAGAGGCCAAGGTACACTGATTTGGGCTACTTTATATTGTAGTAGTGTTGGTCTGGCTATCAGGACCTGTTTGTATCAGTTGCTGTACTGAAGAGGTCATTTGGCCTACTGGTATGTTGCCTTGACTGCAGGTCAAATGGTTCTGGGTCATAACTTGGCAGTGATGTTTTTCACCCTAAAGGTATATCCCTGCAGTGGCTGATAATTTTCCAAATGCTTCAGCATAGCAAAAAGTGTACATATTTTCATATGTTTTGGTCTGTCACCCATAAATTTTGTAGATTTCTGACAAATCACTGGGATGATGTGAAGACTGAAGTCACTTGGGTTTCAGACTTGAGATCCTTCAGAAAATGTATGTTAAAATGAACCGTGTTACTCTAGCAAGTTTTTATGCTTGTAAATTCCAATGATTTAAAATATGTCCCTATTTTTGGCCCTTTGCCCTGTCAGGCTTTGTCCAGATGTCTTGCACTAAGGGGTTAAGATACATGACTGAACTTCATGATATATACATATATATATATATATATATATATATATATATATATATATATATATATAGATATATATATATATATATATATATGGGTCTACTTTACATGGTCGACTATTCAGAAAGTCGACTTTCATATGGCTGAGACCATATGACCGACTTTTGAAAAGCCGACCATGTAAAATAAACACATAACACACACCAAACACTTACCTTTCAACTGTGTAAGTAACTTATAGTCCAAGCAGAGGGGGCGCAACTGGTAAATCTGTGCCAGCCTTTCCCAGGTGTGTGTGTGTGTGTGTGTGTGTGTGTGTGTGTGTGTGTGTGTGTGTGTGTGTGTGTGTGTGTGTGTGTGTGTGTGTGAAAATCAAATATCTAAGTGTGTGTGTCAGCTACTTGGAACAGGGACACAGCACTTGAAAGTGGTTTGTGTGAAGTCTTGTTTGAGGCCTGGAGAAAGACAGAGAGTCCAGCCCCAGGTCTGGAGTGTGCTCCCTGTATGCTCTTAAGGGAAATTGTGCTTGTTGCAGAGAGCTGCATCTAATAATACTGTGTGTATCCATTTTTGCTCCTAGTGGCCGTCCCTCACTGGTGTCAGTGGTGAGGATTGAGGCTCCTTGATTACTGTTCTGGGGTATGGACCATCACATATTTAGTGGCAGCTGGGTGGTATATTAATAGAACTTCAGTAGCCTGTGGAAAGTTTTCACTGAAGGTGTTAGTACTCTCAGCAGCCACAAGGTAAACATACAGAGTTTCATTTTCACAACAGTTTTATTTATTTTTGTTTGTTTAGTTTATTCAGGGAAAGCAGGTGACAACATCAGCACAGGATTATGGCAAGCTGACAAATAACCAGTTGGCCAAGGTGTGCAAAGCCAAAGGACTGTTAAATGCCAACCTGATTAAAGGGGAAATTATTTCAGCCTTAATCACAGTTGCAGCATGGATCAGCAACCAGGAAGACAACCAGTCTGGTGATGATGATGGGGATGTGCAGTCTTCAAAACAGGACAGTTCACCTTTTCCTCAAAGGACTTAAAAACCCATCTGGAGTTAAAGAGACTTGAACTGGAAGTCTAATTTTTGGAATTAGAATCAGTAGATAGACTGCAGGTTTGGAGGTCAAAGAGAATGAGAGACTGCAGTGTTTGGAGGCTAAAGAAAAGGAGAAACAGTGCCAACATGAGAGAGAAATACTGACTCTTCATCAAGGTCATGGAGGTAATGGAGAAGGGAATAACTGAACCCCAGAAGCGATAAAGGTCAATACATTTCTTCCACAATTTACAGAGGGTGATAATTTTGATAGTTTTATTCATATATTTGAAAGAGTATGCAAACAGTATAATGTTGACCAAGGGCTCTGGGTATGGTTTCTGACCCCCTTGCTCCATGTAACTGCTATTTCTAAATTGTCTGATACTGAGTGTTTAAAATACAATAAAGTTAAACAATGTTTACTGGAATGTTTTAAGTTAACACCTGAAACTTACAGAAAAAAGTTTTGTGAGATAGGAGAAAGGCAGATGAAAGTGTATGTAATTATATTGCTGAGTTGAGCACTTATTTTCATAGGTAGGTAACTGGATACCAGGTTACCATTTTTGAAAGGCTGGCAGACCTTTTGGTGAGGAAGCATGCCCTTAGCACTTTGCGTGAGGACATGAGAATCTGGTTGGCAGACCAGGAGTGTAACTCTGCAGATGAGCTGGGGAGAAAAGGGGAGCTCTACTTAGCAAGCAGGGCACCACTGCACAAGAGGAGGATACCCAGTACTACACATTGATATAATAGAACTCATGCTGGGCAGCTTAAACCATCCCAACAGAGTCCACCTGTAACAGGGGAAGCCACTAGTTCAAGTATATAGTCAGGATCAAGGATTAAATGTTTTAAATGTAACCAAAGGGGCCATGTAGCATACAAATGTCCACTGAAGCCAGGTGGGAATAAAAAGTGAGGGTCCAAGCAAGTGGGAGTAACAGCATGCCAGTGGTAAGTTGTCTGCAGACAACAGGAGTACCAAGCTATCACTGGAGTTTGCATCCAATCATAGTGGATGGAAGACAGGCCACTGCTAAGAGAGACACAGCCTCTGACATAATCATTGTGAAGTCTGCAGTGGATAAAGAGGAACAGCACTTGCTTGGGCAGTCCACTCCAGTCAGCACTTTATGAGGGACCCCATTCAAAATACCTTTGGCCAGGGTTCACCTTGACTGGGAGGGTGGAAAAGGAAGCAAGCAGGTAGGTGTGTTTGAGGATATCCCTGCAGATGTCTTGATAGGGAATGATTTTGATAATGCAGTACATTGTGTCCATGCAGTTATATTCAGTCAGACTTGGAGACAGGCATGTGGGTCTGGTAGCATGGCGGAGACCCAGACAGACTCCACACTTGAAGCTTGGGCCGGTGATGTAGCTATTTCAGGGAGAGAGCAACCCTGTAGCAGTGAGCCTTACAGTGAACCACAGCTGCTGGTTGGTACTGATGCCCCTGTGGACAGGGTGACTACAAGGACAGAGGTGAGTCATAGTACCCAGGCTGACAGTGAGGCACCACTGTCAGAAGATACCAGGAATCCTGTGGAAAGGGAGCTGGGAAGAGTCACAAAGAGTTGAGACAGGCTCAGCTTTCTACTCTACCTTAGGTGGCTTAAGGGAGGTAGCTTCAGAGGCACCTTATTCTCAATCAAAAGGGGAGTCTGTATACTGGAGCCAAGGGCTACTGTATACAGAGTGGACCCCTGAAGGAGGACTAGATGGTGAGGTAATACAGCAGTTGGTACTGCCCAGAGCCTGCAGTTTAGCATTTCTAACCATAGCCCATGACATTCCTTTTGCAGGTCATATGGGCAGAAAGTGTACTAAGAGACATATTATACAGAACTTTTATTGGCCTTGGATTGCAAGGGATGTAACAGGGTACTGTAGGACCTATGAGCAATTCCAAAAGGTAGGCAAGGCATTGAGACAGGGTCAAAGCTCCTTTTATGCCTTTGCCTGTGATTGACAAGCCATTTCAGAGGGTAGCTATGGATATTGTAAGGCCTCTGAGTACCCTAAGTTCCACAGGGAAGAAATATATCATGGTGGTAGTACATCATGCTGTTTGATACCCTGAGGTAGTGGCTCTGTCCTCTATTGAGCCACAGAAGGTGGCAAATGGTTTGTTAGAGATTTTCAACAGGGTAGGTTTCCCGAGAGGAATACTGACTGAGGTGCCAATTTCATGTCAGACCTGCTAGCTTGTCTGTGGAAGCACTGTGGAGTGAAATCACCTAAAGACCACCCCCAGACTAATGGTCTTGTGAAGAGGTTAAACTCTACACTAAAGACCATTCTACAGACATTTGCAGACAAGTTTAAGAGAGAGTGGGACAAATATTTGCACCATCTGCTGTTTGCATACAGAGAGGTGCTCCAGGAATCCACAGTTTTTGACCCTCTGAGTTTCTGTATGAGCCTAGGGTGAGGGGGCCTTTAGATTTGCTTTGTGATCAATGGGAGGGTGAGTGTGAATCCCATAAGGAATCTGTTGTAGCATATGTCCTAAACCTCAGGACAAGGTTTAGGGAGCTCATGGGCTTGGTCCAAGAGAACCAAGCAGGAACCCAACATTAGAAAAAGGTCTTATATGACAGGAATGCTCCATCCTGAGTGTATGCCGTGGGACAGAAAGTTATGGTGTTCATTCCTGTCAGATGCAATAAGCTTGTGAACAGGCATTCCAAAAGCTTAAAGGGGCTTTGGGAGGACCCTATGTGTTAGCCAGTCCAGATTGAAGCAAAAAATGTGTTGTGCAGGTGGATGGTTCAAACCATGGAGTGTGGGCTGTACTCAGCCAGATTTCCTCAGAGGGAGAAGAGCACCAAGTTGTATATCTCATCCATAGACTCAAATACAGAGAGAAATGTTATGCAGCTGTAGAAAGATAATGTCTAGCCATAGTATGGGTGCTGCAGGAACTTTATCCCTATCTGTATGGAAGTAAATTCACTGTGGTTACAGACCACAATCTCTTAACATGGCTACATTACACCCGCTAGCAAAATGCCAAGTTATTAAAGTGGAGCATAGGGTTGCAAGGGTTTATTTTAACAAGAGGGAGGAGCATAGAGTGACATACAAGAGTGAAGGGAGATGCACACAGGTGGATTATATCCTATGCTGGAGGGCCAGTTTGAAGGAGACTGGAGATTGTAAAGTGGTGACAGGGGAAAGTGTAGTTAGGCAGCATAGAATGGTGGTCTGTAGAATGACGTTGGTGATGAAGAAGACGAGGAGTAGTGTGAAGGCAGCACCAAGGATCAAATGGTGGAAAATGAAAAAGGGTGATTGTGAGGTGGAGTTCAGAGAAGAGTTAAGATAGGCACTGGGTGGCAGCGAACAGTTACTGAACAGCTGGGTAACTACAGCAGCGCTAGTAAGGGAGACTGCTAGAAAGGTGCTTGGTGTGACATCTGGACATAGGAAGGAGGACAAGGAGACCTGGTGGTGGAATGAGGAAGTACAGGAGAGTATACAGAGAAAGAGGTTGGCGAAGAAGAAGTGGGATTGTCAGAGAGATGAAGAAAGTAGACAGGAGTATAACGAGATGAGGTGCATGGCCAAGAGAGAGGTGGCACAGGCTAAGGATAAGGCGTATGGAGAGTTGCACGAAAGGGTGGACACTAAGGAGGGAGAAAAGGACCTGTACTAATTGGCTAGACAGAGGGACCAAGCTAGGAAAGATGTGCAGCAGGTAAGGGTAATAAAGGATAATGAGGGAAACGTACTCACAAGTGAGGAGAGTGTGTTGAACAGATGGAAAGAGTACTTTGAGGGGTTGATGAATGAAGAGAATGAGAGAGAGAGATAAGGTTGGATGATGTGGGGATAGTGAATCAGAAAGTGCAACGGATTAGCAAGGAAGAAGTAAGGGTAGCTATGAAGAGGATGAAGAATGGAAAGGCTGTTGGTCCAGATGACATACCTGTGGAAGCTTGGAGGTGTTTAGGAGAAATGGCAGTGGAATTTTTAACCAGATTGTTTAATGAAATCTTGGAAAGTGAGAGGATGCCTGAGGAATGGAGAAAAAGTGTTTTGGTACCGATTTTTAAGAATAAGGGTGATGTGCAGAACTGTAGTAACTACAGAGGGATAAAACTGATCAGCCACAGCATGAAATTATGGGAAAGAGTAGTAGAAGCTAGGTTAAGAAGGGAGGTGATGATTAGTGATCAGCAGTACGATTTCATGCCAAGAAAGATCACTACAGATGTGATGTTTGCTCTGAGAGTGTTGGAGAAGTACAGAGACAGTCAAAAGGAGTTGCATTGTGTCTTTGTGGATTTAGAGAAAGTATATGACAGGGTGCCTAGAGAGGAGGTGTGGTATTGTATGAGGAAGTCGGGAGTGGCAGAGAAGTATGTAATAGTGGTACAGGATATGTACAAGGGTAGTGTGACAGCAGTGAGATCTGCAGTGGGAGTGACAGATGCGTTTAAGGTGGAGGTGGGATTACATCAAGGATCAGCTCTGAGCCCTTTCTTATTTGCAGTGGTGATGGACAAGTTGACACACGAGATCAGACAGGAGTCCCCGTGGACTATGATGTTTGCAGATGACATTGTGATATGTAGTGAGAGTAGGGAACAGGTTGAGGAGACCCTGGAGAGGTGAAGATATGCTCTAAAGAGGAGAGGAATGAAGGTCAGCAGGACTAAGACAGAATATATGTGTGTGTGAATGAGAGGGAGGATAGAGGAATGGTGAGAATGCAGGGAGTAGAGGTGGCGAAGGTGGATGAGTTTAAATACTTGAGATCAATAGTTCAGAGTAATGGTGAGTGTGGAAGAGAGGTGAAGAAGAGAGTACAGGCAGGGTGGAGTGGGTGGAGAAGAGTGTCAGGAGTGATTTGTGACAGACTAGTACCAGTAAGAGTGAAAGAGAAAGTCTACAAGAGGGTAGTGAGACCAGCTATGTTATATGAGTTGGAGACAGTGGCACTGACAAAAAGGCAGGAGTCAGAGTTGGACGTGCCTGAGTTAAAGATGTTAAGATTTGCACTGGGTGTGATGAGGGTAGACAGGATTAGGAATAAGTATATTAGTGGGTCAGCTCAGGTTGGACAGTATGGAGACAAAGCCAGAGAGGCGAGAGTGCATTGGTTTGGGCATGTGCTGAGGAGGGATGCTGGGTATATTGGGAAAAAGATGCTAAGGATGAAGCTGCCAGGTAAGAGGAAAAGAGGAAGGCCTAAAATAAGGTTTATGAATGTGGTGAGAGAGGAGATGCAGGTGGTTGGTGTGACAGAGCAAGATGCAGAGGACAGGAAGAAATGGAAACAGATGATCTCCTGTGGTGACCCCTAATGGGAACAGACAAAAGAAAAAGAAAAATGAGGAAGGGTTGCAGGCTTATTGACATGACAGTGCAGCACCGTAGTGGGGTCAGCAATGTCAATGCAGATGGGCTGTCAAGAGAGGGTATAGGTTAATGTGTTCCCAGAGAGGCCCATTTCTCTCAAGCAATATTTTTCCAGTATCACTTGAAAAAAACAGTTTGAGTCTTCAAAGGGGGAAGAGATGTGATGATATGAGATAGTGCCATCTGTGCCAGGGAGAGTAGGGCAGTGCATGTGTAACATACGCCAGCATATCTAGTTGGATTTTCGTAAATAATTTTATGTCATTTGACTATCACACTGATTTGTACAGATGCTTGTGTTAAAAATGCATTTGTAAAGTTGCTTGTGTTAAAAATGCATCAACCGTGGGTTCTGCTGGGTACAAAAGAGATGTATATGTATGTCAGACAGTATTATTATAACTGATTAAATGTATATGTTTTAACAGAGAATTCTAGAAGGGAATAGGTTAATCTCAGTCCAGTTAATTTTGAAAACTAGGTTGAAAATAAAATGGGTTAGTTTAGGCCATAAAAAAATTTATCTTACAGGTCTGATTGCAGCCAGAGACAAAAAAATGTCAGGGAAAACCAGGACTATGAACCTTACGCACACCTCATTTTTCCCTGCTGTAGTAAGTAACTTAAATAGGGAACAGTAATTATTTAGTCAGTCAGGAAAATATAGTGAGATTAGTTAAGTATTTTTTTTCTGCATCTGTGTTATTTTTTAAATCTGTTGTGATTGAAACTCTGGTGTTTATAGGTGTTTACTAGGCTAACAACACATTGTAACTAGATATTCAGTATTCTCATGTTTTCTGTTTTATTATTTATTATTAAATATTTCCATACCTTTCATTGTGGCTGGTCTTTTATAGAATACTTATAACATCTTGAGAGTACTTATGATTAGTGATACTAAGGCCGCTCCCGAAATCCTTGCTACATTGCTCATATTCTACCATTTGCAGTATTAATTTTACTTAGTATAATTGGGTACCCTTGTAAGAGCCTTAGAGTATCTGACTGGTGGCAGCATAATTACCCTATAGTCTGGGCAGAGGAGGCACAGCTGGTAAATCAGTGCCAGCCTTTCTCAGGTGTGTGTATGTGTGAAAATCAAATATCCAAGTGTGCGTGTCAGCTACTTGGGACAGGGACACAGTACTCCAAAGTGGTCAGAATGGAGTCTTGTTTGGGAACTGGAGAAAGACAGAGTCCAGCCCCATGTCTGGAGCATGCTCCCTTTGTTCTCTTAGGGGAAATTATGCTTGGTGTTGAGAGCTGCATCTGAAAATACTGTATGCATCTAGTTTTGCTCCTAGTGACCGTCTCTCACCAAAGTCATTGGTGAGGATTTAGGCTCCTTCATTACTTGCCTGGAGAAGGGACCATCACAAGCCTATTAGGTTTTTGATAAAGCGGCAATAAGTGCAAGTACAAGTGTTTGGAATTGTAGGATTTATATCTGACCTTTAGGTAATGTATTGGTTGGGAATTATTAAGTTGAGGTACAATGTAAAGTGGGTGCAGTGGGGGATGAGAGTTTTGAGTATGAAATGCAGTTGTGTGATGTGGCATGTGCAAGGAGAAGAAGAAATAGGGTGACTGTTCACAAAGATAGCATTCTATAGTTAGATGTTGGAAGATCTGGTGAGAATTTTTGAAAAAAGTAGAAATGGTAAATGTACTCAAAGTCAACACAGAAGTTAGTACCGTGTATAGCTTCCCAGATGCAGGTGGAAGTATTATAGTTAATGTGTTGGATAGTAAGTTAATGTTGGATTGTTTGTTAACACTGATGTTGAATTTCTTCGGGTAATAGGAAAACAAGTAACTATGGGAGTGCAAATTTATTAAAAGATATACCATAAGATAGTGGGCAGGAGTCTGAGTGATTGGTTAATATAAGAAAGGGATAGGTTTTGATAGGTTGACTAGGAGTTTTAGTACATACAGTTTTATGATAGGATGTTGGACGGGGATAGTGTAACTGGATCTGCTGGTTGCCATACAGTATGTTATAAAGATGGATAAAAGGGGCAAGAATTGGGGGTAGGGTAGAGGAACAAATAGAAGCTGAGCACAGTGAGTCTAAGTGCAGTGGGGCCAAACCAGGCAGTATCAGTAAGTACTATACCCAAATAAAAAATATTTGTAAAACTGAAAATAAATAAAATCCAGAAAACTAACACACTATGGAATTACTGTTCTGTTATCGTTAAAAGTAGAAAAAGTAAATGAAGAAAGAGGTGGGTGATGATATGAAGAGAAAAGCCCAAGAAAGATCAACATCAGAGTACTGGAGCATGGACAAAATGCTTACCACAGATACTACGTTAGGAAATACAGGACAAAAGGTATAAGCTATAAAGAAATTAATACAATGGGATACAGATAGAGTTTACCAATAAGAAAAAGTTAGGGACGGGTAAATGATAAAAAGGAATACAGAAAACTGGAAAACTGTGTCTCCAATAAAAACAATTAACGGCCAACCATGTTCAGGAGGAAAATGTCAGGAAAATAAGGACTGAGCAAGAACAAGACAAAAATATGGTAGCGCTAGAAAAATAAGTAGCAAATAGAAGCTAGTGTTGAATTGCTGAAGGAAATACTATGTAATCTGTGAGAGAGGAAAGGATGTAAAGAAAGATGATAGAAAGAGGGAAAAGAGAGAGAGAGATAGAGAGACAGAAAAATCCAATGATGTTACAACAATAAGACAGCAAAGAAGAGCCTTTCTGCTTTTGCAGGGAGTTTTTAATATTAAAACTAAACATTAATATAGATCCTTACATTGGCACCCAGATGGATAGTTCTTGTCCCTGCAAAATGCTTTTTACTGGAGAAGAAATACATGTGTGTTGTTCTACATTACAGCTGTGGTATACCAAAAGATTTATGTGGGGGGGGGGGGGGGGATTCCACAGGTGTTTAAAATCATAGACACTGAGATGGGTATTTCTTGTCCCGGTGTCTACAGAGTCTATTGATTTGCAAAATGTTGTTTTCTTGGGGAAGAGATCTATGTGCATTGTGTATAGTTCTATACTGCAGCAATAGTATACCCAAAGCTGGGGGGGGGGGGGGGCAATGGGGAACTCTTTGCATGTTTAAAATCATAGACACCCAGGTGGATGATTATCGTCTCTTGAGTATGCAGATTTAATGGGCTTTCAAAATGTTGCTTTCTGTGAGAAAAGACCCACATGTAGTTATACATTGCAGCAGTGTGGGAGAGGGGCCCTCAGATGTTTAAAATTCCTACTGCATCGGCTAAAAGTAAAAGTCGAGGTGGACCATTTGGCATAATGGTTAAGGTCTTCACCTTAACAAGGTACATGGTTCGATCCTGACCTTTGGATAATGCTTTTTGGACTTTGCATGTTCTCCCTGTGTCTCTGTGGGGTTCCTCCTACTTCCAAAAAAACATGTTGAGTGTTTCTATCTCAAACTCATCCAAAAATGGAGCTGTGGGCAGCAGCACAGACTCTAGATGGTAACTGATAGGGGGAAGAGTTGCACAGACCTACCACTTTTGGCATCTACTGTAGTGGGGGGTATCCTCAATATAGAACATGGATCACAGACTGGGCACCATGGCAGAGATATCAACTTGACGGTATAAAAATATGGCTCTAGGAGATTTGATCGTGTTGACTAATGAATCCAAATGGACATGGGTATTTGCCAGTGTAAGTGTTCTGAGTACCTGGCCTACTCTAACCTATGCCAAGGACTCATGTTAAGGGAGGGAGGGAGGGAGGGGTGCATGTGCTCCTATTGGCTAGTGTTTATGTGTCCACCATAAAGTCCAGCAGCCCTGGGTCAATAACCTAATGGCTGGCCAGTGTCCAGTTGCCCAGCATGGGTTACCTGGGATAGCTCTGTTGAATGAAAGCTGGATGTAAAACCAATGAACATGCAAAACAAGAACTAAGAATTGCTACACTCAGTGCAGCTTTACTGACAGGATACCACTTGGAAGTGGATGATACAATGATAAGGAGAGGCTGGGCATCTTATGTATCCAGGAGACAAAATGGAAGGGCAGTGCAGCAGATCCATTTGGCTTGAGATCCAGAGTGCACTATGCAGGAGGAGGACAGGCTAGGTACTGTTTGGGAATTATGATGAGGGAGAGTCTTCAAAGGGCAGTGAGGGGTGTCATCAGAATTAGTGACAGACTCATGGTAATCAGACTCCGGCCTAATAATAGGGCTGTATTCATAATCTCAGCCTATGTGCTTGGGATAGGTAGTAGGATGCAGCCTATGGGACAGATGAAGAAATGCAGACATAACAGCAGAAGCCAGCATAGCTCCAATTGTAGAAAAGGGCAAAGAGAACAGATTACCATGGTTTCAGGCACATGTACAGAAAAGCAGAAGACAATCTTGTGAAGATGATTTGGCCAGAGAGGAAGAAGGCAAGAAGAAATGAGGGAATACCACAAAGAGGTGGATGGATTGTGTGAGAGAAGACCTGTGACAGTCAGACGAGTGTTGATTACTGTAGGATGCTGTCACTGAACAGATACTTAACATGACACCCTGACACTATGTAGACAGTGGAAAAAAGGAGGTTGATGATGGTGACTGTGAGGTGATGTTTGATGAGCTTACCACTACTTTTATACATATTTGCTTCCACCAGCTCAGCGCTCTATATGCAGTTTTCAAATAGTCTGTATTTGCCATTACTTTGGTTGCAAGACAAAGATCCCCTGAGTAGTCTGCATAGCACATAGTAAGGAAGTGCCACTTTCAGTCTGTTCAAATAGCTCATGTTTTCCAACCTTTGACTTTTCTTTGTCATGAAATAGTGTATTATTTTCAAGCTGCACCAGGTGATTATTCTGGAAGTTACAGAAAGTTGCATTATATTAGAGAACTACATGCATCAATATAATGTACAGAGGGGGGGGGGGGGCGTGGCTAGGATGCTGAACTGATAGCTGCACTTCATTTCAGCTCTCTTACCTCAATACAATTCCTGACAGGAATTTTACAAAATAATATTTAATTTGAAGAAATTTTTATTACTAACTTATTTCTAATAACTCTGAGCATCTATAAGAAAAATTTTATTGTCAGAACTTGAATAATTCCTGTCAAATTAATTACTGGAAAATCAGCACCAATATCAGCTTTACAGCATGAGTCATCTAAGGAATACAGCACAAGACTCTTCTCTCAAAAAGACCTGCAGTCTCTCATTACAAATATACAGGAACTTACAATAAAAATCGACAAGATGGACAATAAAATAGATACTTTTAAAGAAAAGTGCTCACAACAACTGGAACAGCTTCAAGAAATGTTTACACAGCAGAAAGGACAGATATCACTTATTGAACAGTCATTAAGTGACATTGACACTAGAGTTCAAGTAGAAGAGCAACAAACTGAATTCTTACTTCAACAGAATACATATTTACTAGAAAAACTTGATGATATGGAAAACCGAACAAGAAGAAATAATATTAGAATATATGGTCTACCAGAAAAATCTGAAGGGGACAATATGATAAACTTTCTTACCACCTGGATACCAGATGTAACAAAAATACCTGAAGCTCTTTCATATGGTATAGAACGGGCATAGATCACTAGCAGCTTCTGGAAATGCTTCTTCTCCGGTAAGAACAAGCCGAGATCTATAATTGTGAGACTTTTTCTACACAAGATAAAGATCTTATATTAAGAAATGCTTGGGCAAATTCTCCCATCAAATACAATGATTCATTAATAAGATTTGACAATGATTATTCTACAAAGGTGGTTTCAAAAAGAAAAGAATTTCTACCAATAAAAAACCTTGAAGAAAAAGCAACTGAAAGTCCATCTTTTATTTCCAGCAAGACTGAAAGTTTTTCTACCAAATGGAATAAAAATCTTTGAAACAGTAGATTCAGCAATAAAATACCTTACCAACAACAACATCCTAACACATGAAGAATCTATGGACTGGACAATAAGTACACCGAAGAGAAATGCTGAAGTAAATAATTGGAAAACTGTTGAGCAAAAGAAAAAAACTAAAGGACAAATAATCTTACATATGTTATATTCTGTAAAAATCTAAATAATAATACTAACAACAAAAGAAAAGTTCTTACTGTCTTCAAGTTACACCAAAACAGGTACTGTTTTCCATTATATTCTAAATGTCAAAATTAGCATAAATGTAAATACATTTATCTCAAATCACATCAATATACTAAGCATAATTTAAACATTACTCTATTTTTCATTATTATCCATCTATTATTTTCATATTCTTAATCAGAGTAATCAATGCATAATCTTCTTCTTCTTCTTCTTTCGGCTTTTTCCCGGTTAGGGGTCGCCACAGCGGATCACCTTGTCCGCACATTAATTGGCAGTGGAGTTTTACAGTGTCGAGTTGCCAGCCGGCGTAACCTTCCACAGAAGGCACACTCACACGCACACCTAGGGCCAATTTAGAGTGTCCAATCCACCTGCAGCATGTCTTTGGGATGTGGGAGGAAACCGGAGCACCCGGAGGAAACCCACGCGACCACAGGGAGGACATGCAGACTCCGCACAGAAGGCACCCCAGCCGAGGATCGAACCGGAGAACCTCTTGCTGTGAGGCAGCAATGCTAACCACTGCACCACCGTGGCCGCCCATGTTCCCAAATAGTTTATTTATTTATTTATTTATTTATTTTCTCTCTTTGTGTTTTGCTGTTTTTATTTTTCTCTTCTTTTTATTAAATCTTCATTAACTTATAATACTTTAATCAGTATATGGTTATATTGCTTAATAGGTATAGTAATGGCTGCTATATAACTTATTATTAGTTACATCCCTGATAGTATTACTTTTTATAAGTTAAAAGTGTCCCTGTTTGGATAAACGCTAATGCTGGGCAGAAATGTGTTGCTTTTGAAATGAAGTATTTCAGTTAGGATGTATCATAAGACTACTTTAAATAATCTTAAAAGATGTTCTGCCTTTGACCCATATGCACATACTGATATAGTCCAGTGAAAAAATATGTTTTAAGTGATATTTTGAGGCTATAAGTCATGTGTGTTGTGGCTCCAGACATCCGGAGTTGAAAGATGCTTGTGACTAGATTAGATATCCTGTTGTCTTTTCTTTTGTAGAGAAATAAGGCATACCATGTTTAAAATGCAAAGTTTGACAGTTGTGAACACTACTCCGCAAACTAGAGTGCTTATGCCACTACATGAGTTTGTCACCAAATAAGAGGAGGGAAAAGGAAAAAGAAAAAACACATACCTTTTCCCGCTTGGTTCTCGAGACAATTTAACAGCCACAAACATCACTAGAAACTTGAGTTACTTATTGCTTGTCGCATTTACTTGTGTACGCCATCCCCTGACTCTTTCTAATTGACGTCTAGTCAGAAAATAAGCTAGGTTCACATTTAAAGATACAGAAACCTAAATTCCTTCTAAGGAAACGTAAATAATATAAAAGGTTCATATAAATATACACAGATATTTATTTTGAAGCACTTTCAGTTTATGGCTACTGATGTCTTCTAGCACCTTGATAGATAAGGACATATATCTGCTTGTCTTTCTATCAGTTTAGATTTCTAGACATTTTAGCTATCCCTTACTATGTTTTATACAGCAGAGTTTAAAAAGCAGAAATTAATCATCAGCAAATAAAATCACTGCTGTTTTACAAATTCTCTAAAGAAACTAGTAAATGTCAAGCAACTGACAGGTTTGTTTTGGGGAGGGTTGCCATTTCCCACGCTGGTGCTCCTGCAGAATACTACTGATGTCCTGCTGCCAAGGTATGCCCTCGGGTGGGCAGGTGGGATGCAACAAGAAGGTTGGATGTGCATTTGGCAAATCAAACATTTAGATGGCGGTATGGTATACTAGATGGAGAAAGTGGAAGCAATGATTGTATAGGCAACTATAATGAGTAACATAACAACAGTGGATTTGATCCTGTGTGTCAATTATACAATGTTTATATCTCATGTGGCTTTGGGCTTTGTCAAGCATCTGTGTTCTACACACATATTGTGTTGGATCTGATTTGAGTGGAAGGGGAGAGGCTTAGCCCACACCCTAATTTGTTACTGGGTTGCCATGCATTATGGGCATGCATTGTGGCAGGTACTCAACGGGCTATCCATCCTTAGATGGCTCATGCTGTTCCGTTTGCTCATCTGAATGGTGACTGCGGCTGTGCTCTTCTTGTTATGTTGCCTGGCTGTGGCTTCACCCTTCTTATAATATTGCCTGGCTTTTACATTATCAAGAATGACACAATACTAGTGTATGCGGGTATATCATGTTACTGTTAGTGTGGACAAGGATGCTTGACAATGCAACTATGATTCTTGGACCTTTCTGCAGACGGGTGTGTTGTCTGGCAGTTGAGAGCCTGGTTGTTCCTGATCAGCGGACCTGTATTTTTGTGTTTCAATGTGACTGCATGAAAGGATGCCAGTATTGGTCTGCAAGTTTGGTGGGCAGTAGATTCGTTGGGGATTGATTTGAGGAGACACTTGTATTATGGCTGGGGCACTTGACATTTGATAAATGTATCCTCTCAATGATGCGTTCTGTCTGGTCATTGGCTGTAAAACAACTTTTCTGAGAAATATTGTTGTGGTGCCAGTTAATGATTTGGATTAAATGTTTCTATATACAGTCGTGAAGCAATTGCCAGGATAAAATGGTACTCTTGCAGTGCATGGATCATCGTGGCTGTCCTCCGATGTTGGAGGAAAAACAAGCTTCTTGGACACCTTTTGACGTGGTAAAGGTGTTACCCCATGGTTTGAATACGTTTTGTCTCTTTGCTGCAAAATGGGTTGGGAATTTTGGCCTGTAATATTTTCAGTACATGGTGGTTTGAATCTTGGCAGCTTCCATTGTTTTGATGTGTTCTCCAGTATACTTTTGTTCAGTCATAGGATTGAATTACTGGTGTTGAGTAGGTCAGGATTGTATCTTCAGCACTTGTTGTCAGCAGATAGACGCACTGGTTGGGTGTCAGTCTAAGCTGTGGGAGTTGATGTGTGATATACATAGATGTTTGCTTTGAGGGTGTGGTCAAGTGCGCTGCAGTTTTACCTCTGTACTGTGTCAGTTTTCATTGTGCAGGGTCCCTCTGAGGGTTGATGGAAGTGTTGGCAACAAGACACTCAATCAGGTAACAACATTATGAGTGGTCTCTTGGATAAGGGAGCTGTCTAAATTGTGATCTTGTTGTCTCCAGCCATGGGAATTGTCATTGAAAAGCTGAAAAATGCAATCAGAGGAACATATTTAATGTCTACTAAAGAAATATTAATATACTTATACATTGTATCGCATTTCAGTTTATGTTAAACATGAAATATGATGTGGTTTCAGAACTATTCATGTTTTTATTCCAATATGACTTTGCAAATATTAATTTAAACACTGGTTTCGGACTTGAGTAGTCTAAAACAATTGCACAACAATGGTACTGTATTATACAGTAATGTCAGTAAATAGTTTTCAACAGATGTATGAAATATACAGTTATAGATTTTAACATGATGTTTATTAATACCCTAAATTATTTTGAAATGATACTACCTTAATCTAAATATTTGTACCTTTTTGAAACCTGCTTAGAAGTAAGTATTATTGAATTACAATAAGATGAGTAAAGAATATATGTATATATTTTAGCTGATTAGATTATCTTAATATATTATTCAATTATCTTTATTTAAAACTAAGAGGATAAGAAAAACTGATCCAAATATTATTTGTGAGGGTAGAAAGTTTGTTTGGTTAGATTCACTAACCAAACGAAGAGGTATATTACCTCATAGCAATAGGGAATGTTTTTTAAGGTTAAGAATTACAAGTTTGGAAGTTCTTTGTTTTTTTTTTTATTCTATCACTTTGGTGTCACTCAGAAACATGCAACAATTATACAAGAAAAACTTTTTGAATACTGTATCCAAGATGGAACTAAGAATAAACAATATTTACATAAACTCACACATAAAACAAACTCAAAACTAGGAAATGAAATGTTTATCCATAAATGTTAATGGTCTTAATAATAGTAATAAAAGGAGAAGCCTATTCAAGTACATAAACTTACATAAACCACAAATAGTCTTTTTACAAGAGACACACTTATTAGATAGAGATATAAACAACTTAAATATTAATAATTACACAGTACTAATAAACTCTCAATACAAAACAAAAAAAGAGGAGTAGCTATACTACTGCAACTCAACTATAACACCTAAAATAATTACTACTCATCAAGATACATCAGGTATGTTTTGTCTAGTTTCAATAGAGTTAAATAAGAGAATCTATACGTTAGTAAATCTATATTGGATCCCAGGACTAGGATTAAAAACAGTTAAACAGCATTTTGAAGAGATAATTCATTTAACTAAGGGTAGCCTGATATTGGCAGGAGACTTCAACTGTATAATGAATGAAAAAGATACAGATTCTAAATCCAAAAGAAGAAAACAACCCATCTCTAAAGCACTATCAAAATTTATAGATACATTGTATTTAAAAGATATAAATGAATTTGCAGAACCAGACTCATTAATCTTCACATTTTATTCTCATAGATATAAAACTAACTCTAGAATTGATAGAATATATGTTGCCAATGACCTAATAACAAAAATTGACAAAGTCAAAATCATAAATTGTCCTTTATCTGATCATAATGCCATAGTCTTTGAGATAGAGCTTACACCATTTTATTCAAATCCCATTACTAGGATACCTTCCTATATCACAAAATTGAAAGATTTCAAAGAATTTTATGAAGAAACAATCAAAAACTTTCTAGAAATAAATTACACAGAAGATATTTCAGAAATATATGTCTGGGATTCATTAAAAGCAGTTACATATGGGAAGATATTATCCTGGTACATAAATAAAAGGAAGTTATGGAATAAAGATATGCTAGACTTACAAAACAAAGCAGATAAATTGAAACTGGAAATACAAAAGGTAATGCTACTCAAGTTCAAGAACTTACACAAATCAATAAGAAGTATACAGAATTGCTACACCATAAGATTATGATTAACTTAGAAAAGATAAAAATAAACTCATACTCTACTAATTCAGCACACCTGAGATACTTAACTAATAGAACAAAAAATAATTAAATCTAAGCAAATAAAAGAAATATTTATTCCCAATACTAACAAAAGAGTTACGGAACTAAATTATATTTTAGAAGCATTCAGACTCCAATTTAACATTGATAATTCCATAAATACTCAAGATACACCTACTAAGGATATAAAAAAATACTTAGAAAACAATATTCATATTAAATTAACACAAGAACAAATAGACATTATAAACAAACCAATCAATATGACAGAATTAAAATCACAAATTAAAAAGCTCAAGACAAATAAAGCACCTGGCCCAGACAATATGCTACCAGAAATGTATAAATTAATACCCAATCAAGCCATATCTTTATTATTAAAAGTATATGATGTAGCCAATAAAGATTTGAATATACCACCCTCTTGGAAATATTCATTGATATCCCCAATTATCAAACCAGATAAAGATGAAAAGCAGTGTTCCTCATATAGGCCAATATCATTACTCAATATAGACTACAAGATGTTTATGGCTATATACGCAGATAGGATCAAAAACTTTCTTCCTTTCTTAATTCACAAAGATCAAACAGGTTTTATTAAAGGAAGAAATACTTCAGATAATATTAAAAGAATACTAACATTAATAGATTATAGCAAACATAAAGTCCTAAATTTAAATGTAATCTCATTAGATATTAATAAAGCTTTTGATTCGGTTAACTGGAACTTTCTTTCACTAGTTTTAAAAGAATATAACTTTCCTTCTAATTTTAATAATCTTATCCAAATACTATATGAAAAATCTACTGCATATGTTAAACTGGGATCATATAGATCAGGCCCTATAACAATAAAAAAGGGAACTAAACAAGGTTGCCCTTTATCACCATTGTTATTTGCATTACTCATAGAACCCTTTGCAAATCAAATCAGATCAAACAATAATATAAAGGGCATTTGTATTAATAAAATGTTAAACCTTAAAATCCAACTCTTTGCTGATGACATACTATTAACTCTCTCAGATGCAGATGAGTCTTTGAATGCTCTATTTAACTCCATGAATAAATTTCAAAATATTTCAGGCTTAAAATTTAATGAAAACAAAACTAAAATTATGCCCTGTAATTGTAAAAAAAAAAAATAATATAAACAAAAGATTTTCCAAATATATAGTAACAGAAAGTAAATTATTATATCTGGGAATAAATCTACTCAATGAATTAACAGATTCTCTAATATTTAACTATAATAAAATACTAGACAAAATAGAACAAACAATTGGTTACTGGAATAAATATATCTTTTCAACAGCAGACAGATTATATCTTATTAAAATAAACATATTTCCCAAAATATTATACTTAATACAAAATTTTTCATTGCCACCTCCCAAATATATTATTCAAAGATACAATAAACTAATTTTAAATTTTCTATGGTTTCCAAATAAACCCCGTATAGCCTTAAATAAACATTTGCCAGATTGGGAAGATGGTGGAATTAATTTACGGATATTGATTTATATATTACCTCATCTGTTATTAAAAACATAACACTATGGTTAAATAATTCATACACACCTATATGGAAACAAGCCCATGAGCAGATTTACATAGAAATCAATTATAATCACATACAAGACAACTTAACAGTAATACCATCACCCCTTATATGGATGTTAAAAGATTATTTTTAGGGAAAAGAAATAATATTAATAAATTGCCATCAAACTATGTAAGCTCTACACTTTCAGTGTTCAGAACATATATAAACAAAATACCAAATATTAATTCTTGGATTTTTCTTATTTTCCCTATAGCTTTTACACCAAATATTCTAGATACATTCCAAATATCTAAAATAAATATACTTAAAGAAGAAACATTACTCTTTTGGCATCAACTTATAGAGAAAGGGAAAATTCTAACAAAGGAACAGATAATTTATAATTATAATATAAATAAAGACAATTGGCTGTTTTACAAAATCTAAGGCATTTTCTTATAAATAAAATAGAACAAATGCAACCTTCAGTTAGACATGAAGCTCCAAAACTCATTGAATACCTTATTCTTATCACAAAACAGCCTTATCAGGGTACAGGTTATTTGTCTAATATCTATAAAATTGTTAAAAACAAAAACTATCATGAAAAATCATACTGGGATTATTATAGTTTAATAAACAACCAGCCTCCAGTTGAAGAATAAAAAAGTAATATTCTAAAATCTTCCAAATTTTCTACATTATCAAAATACTGGCAATTATTCACTTGGAGATATCTACATAGAAGTTTCTATACACCACATAGGTTAGCCAAAATGTATTCTATTGAAGATCAATGTTGGAGATGCCATACCAAGATAAAAGCAGATTGGCAGCATGTTTTTTATGAATGTATATGTCTCAATATGTACTGGAAATCCATTAATTATTTTTTTCAGACTGTTTATAATGATAATTTTCAATTAACAAAGTCTTTAATTTTATTCAACTCTCCTATTCCAAACTGTGTACCAAAAAAAGACACTAAAATTCTATGGTCACTATTGGCAATTTCACGTAAAATCATAACTATACACTGGAAAAATGAGGCTTCGCCTACGTTCAAGGAATTTGAGACTTTAACAACAACAGTTGCTCACATGGAAATATTAACAGTGAAGAACAGAACTAAAAGATCTACTTCTTACTATTACTCTTGGATGAAAGTACTGGAAATACTTGAAAATATCAAAGAAGATATATCATCTTATGTTTCTAACTTTATATAATATAGAATTTCAATGTTATTTGCATAGACACCAATGTAAATAGTTATATAATGGTTTGAAGTTAGTAATGTTTTAGAATTGTAAATATGTTATTTATCTTTATTTCATGTAATGTTTAAGACATCTTATTTGAAATAATAAAAAAAAAATATTTAGTGAAAAAAAATATAATGTACAGAGGCAGAGTTACTTCCCTAGTGCATATGGTTAGACTTTTTTTGACGCAGTTTATGAACCACCATATAAGTTCTAATGTCAGTGACACGGTTTTGGTTGAAATTAAGCTTTGTCATTGTCCCCAGAGCCCTTATAATGTTAATGTTCAATATTTAACGCATTTATTTTCTTTTTCTTTCTTTCTTTCTTTCTTTCTTTCTTTCTTTCTTTCTTTCTTTCTTTCTTTCTTTCTTTCTTTCTTTCTTCCCAAACCTTAAAAGGCTGTATATTCGCTGATGTTAAATTTGAGGCAATTGGAATTACACCAGGTGTGACTCCTTTGGAGGAGCAGTAGTAGGTAGTGATATTCATGGAAAATAATACCATCTGCAGCTCTGATTATAAGAAACAAAAACAGTTAAAGAATCTAGAAAACAAAGAGAAAAAAAAACACAGGAAAACAACTGACAAATAGAAGATTGTATTCAAGGTTCTTCACTTGTTGTTGGGGTTTGTCTTTTTGGCTTTTCCCGGTTAGGGGTCGCCACAGTGGAATTCCAGTCCGCTAATGATTGGCAGTAGATTTTTATGGTGCAAAGTTGCCAGCCCAAAATCCAACCTTCAGCGAAGGCACACCCATTCACGCATGTCTTTCAGTGGCCACTCGACCGCGGGAAGGACATGCAGACTCCACACAGAAGGCACTCCAGCCGAGAATCGAACAGGAGAACCTCTTGCTGTGAGGCAACAACGCTACCGCTGTACCACCACAGAAAATCCATAATCCTAAATAAGGTTAGGACAATGAGGCTGAATTTTTTAAGTTGCACATCGTTAAACATGTGTACTGTATGGCACACTAAAATACATAAAATAAATACATCCGTCATTTTGTCCTATTATGTCAGATAAAGGTTGCAAAATGGATCAAAATCTCCCTTCACAAATCCAACTATTACTTCATTGCTACACAGATCCCCATCATTGTCATCCAAAGATTACAGAAATTACCTCAACTCCACTGAGACATTAAATATCAAACCAAATACCTTCTTGCTAAGAGATTTCAGTTATCCAAGCATGAATTGACATACTTACACTTACACCTATAAAAATAGTTATGCTTATCTTTTCCTAGCCTTTGTAAATACCAATGCACTGGTGCAAACTGTAACACAACCTAGTGGAGGCTCTGCCATCCTTTACTTGGTCCTTATTAACCTAGCCTCTGCTTTCACCCCATCCTGCATCTCCTCGTCTCTGGTTAAATCTGACAGCAAGTCAGTTAAAAGCTCTGCCAGGCCTAGTGCTATCATCCCGCCACCAAATGAGACCATCTTTAGGGATATCTCTAAGGCAAACCTTCTTCAGCTTAAGCTTGTGGAAGACCTGTACAAAATCCCCAGCAATCCATTGCAAATGAACTCAACTGAGAGGGTTTCCACATTCACCACTGACTTCTACCAGCACCTGAACAGTTAAATAGAGAAATCATTGTCCATCAGCCCTAAATACAACGCTAAATTCAGAAACAGACCACTCTAGTAGACCTTCCGTATTAATATACCTCTACAACAGAAAGAAAGAAAATAATAAAAAGTTACAAGAAATCATCATCTACATTTATTTATTTATTTATTTTACATTTGTTGACCGGGAAAGTCCGACTGGGAATATACCCATTTTCAGCAGAGGCCCGGGGAGAAAAGCTCCATATATTCAGACATATGAGATTTACATAATATAAGAGTACAATCTAGCATATCAGATGAAAAAAGAAACAGTATAATTATAGTAAAGACACAGTTCAACAGGAGAAATGACCTATATGTCAGAGTATAATATCACAAGGAAGGCTCCATATAGTCAGACAAGCAAAATTTCACATAATATAAGAGTATAATCTAGCATTTCATAGGGAAAAAAACAGTGTATCTATAGCAAAGACACAAGAAGTTATGGCAGTGGAAAGTGAGTTCCAGATTTTGGATATGGAGTAGAAGAATAGTGCTTCCCCTTCAGAGTTGATGGGTTTGGTGACTTGGAGTAGATTTTTGTTGCAGGAGCGAAGGGTTCTGGAGGATTGGTAGGGTTGGAGAAGTGTATGAAGTGAGGGAATTTTAAGAGGGTGGTTTACAAGTTTATGAGCAAAGGTAAGTTGGGTTAGGTGTAGGAGTTGAGGGAGCTCAAGACAGTCTAGGTTTCTAAGGGAGACACAGTGGTGACTGCGGTGGGAGTCCCCTGATGCAAATTTTGCAGTTTTATTGTAGCAGGCTTCGAGTTTCTTTAGGTCTGATTGTCGAAGATTTGTGAGTATGGGTGATGCATAGAGTAGGGTTGAGATTAGTTTTGGGAAGTTGTGGTAGAGAGTCTGGCTGGTTTGGTTAGGTATTGTTGGTTTCTATACAAGGAACCCAGTTTTTTGTGGACTTTTTTTATTGTGTGTGATATTTGAGTGCCAAATTTGAGTTTGTTGTCAATATGTGCACATGCCAGTAAGGAACTTAAAACACTATTAGAAAATGTAAAGCAGAGTATGAACTTGAGGATTCTATAGATACAAAAGGAAACTACAAATCTTCAGTTATGTTAGAAAATTACGCAGTAATGCCCAACAGTGCACTGAGTGTGCCCATAATAATATCACCTATTCTGACCTCAAGGATGTAGCTAATATATTATCAGATACATTTAGTACTAACTTTACACCTCTTACCCACATTGTTATCCTCCACTATCCCTGAAAATTAAGTTCCCCTTGAAATCACATTGGAACAAGTCTTAGCATCCCTGTAAAATGCTAAAATATAATACTTCAAAGGACAACATACCAAGCTGCATCCTTATCAGTGTCAAGTGTGGACCTGTCTGAGTATCTGTTTATACTGTTCAACCTCAGTCTATCTACAAGGTTTGTTACTAATGCTTGGAGAACAGCCACCATGTCTCCCCTACACAAGGGAGGCCCCTGTACTGACCAGGGTAATTACTGACCCATTAGTCCACCAATGTTATATGCAAATCCATAGAAGATATCATAGCAGAACTCATTTATCCAGACGTAGGCAACATAACTGATCTAGATCACAGTCAGTCAGGTTTTGTGAAAGGCTGGTCCTGTCTATTTAGGTCCTGACTGTTATGAAAAGTTACATAAGCTGTGGACACTGGTCATTCTGTACAGTCTACCTATCTCAACCTTGCCAAGTCTTTTGACACCATCCCCCATGCTGGTTTTACTGAAAAATTGGACAAGCTTAATGTAAACCCATTCATTGACCTCTGGATTGCAAATTGTTTTCTAACAGATCCCATGTTATGAAAGTTACTGGTCCCTCTCCAAATGGAAACTTGTACCTAGGGGGATGTCACAGAGATCGGCTCTGGGCCCTCTCCTGTTTGGCATTTATTTTGCAAATATCTAAACTAATATCCCTGAAGTATGTTTGTTCAAGTTTGCTGATGACTGCAAGCTGAGCACTGTTATCCACTCATTGACTGATAGAAAACAGCTCCAGTATGGGTGGAAGGTGCACATGCTTGATGTATCAAAACAGTGTCAAATTGAATGTAAAAATGCAGCATAGTAATATTTGGCAGAAAAGTTCATCTGTTTTAAGTGGTACTCCTTACAGATACGGTCATAAGAGAAGTAGGTGCTTATTTAGATAACCTTTTCTCATCTGATCAACATGTTTCCACCATAGTGAGGAAATCCTTCTATCTGGCCCACTTAATTTCCAAGGGAATATCTTAATGATCCAAAAAAGTCATCCCACCATTGTACTCCTCTTCCCTTTTCAGACCCATCATTGATTACAATGCCCCCTTTGGTATGTGCAACTTCAAGCATATCGCTTAAGTGGAAAGGCCACAGACATTTCTAACTAAGAAAATTAAAGATCTTATATTCTTCAACTGTCCTGATAGATTAGCATACCTCTCCTTATGTTCAGTAGCCTACTGGGGGCAGAGAGGTAGCCAGTGCCTTACTTCTCAAACCATACAAGACCCAGTCCTAATTGACCTCCTATTTGCAGAATCAGTGGCTCTACAAACATCCACACTAAAAACCTAAATCTACACCAACACATAAACAAAGCTCACTGTTGGGATAGGTCACTAACTTAATGTATTCAAGCCTAAAAGTTACCACTACAGGTCAGACAAAGTACTACTTTGGCTACCTTTAAGTCTAGTTTTAATGACTGGATAGAGACACAAATTTACACTTAGGTTATCATGTATGGCACTGTTGAATTCGGTAGATGAACACAATTAAGTGCTTGAAAAGAATGGCAAGAACTTTTAAGCATGTCCGTTTAAAGGTGAATATGGCTAGGTATCTTATGGTCCCTGTGACCACTTACCTAGTATGTTCCTATGCATATATTTAGGCATCGGTTTATATGGTGTCACTCAGTTGTGCAAACGTTTTTATTTGTCGATAAACTTGGAAAAGCTAATGGCATTTTTACTATTCAGACATTTTATTAATTTCTTTTGATCCTGGATCCTCCTACACTGTCATTTTACAAACACTGAGGTTGGATATTGTTACAGAGCACAGGTTTATAGTAAGCTAATGCCCACCAAGGTCTTTACAAGCCTAGCCATGCAACCCAACCCAGTTTTTTCCCAGAGTTCCTTGGATACGTATATGGTGGTGTACGTTAGTAAAGAGGTAGCTAAGAGTTATGTTGGGGGAGGTATGTTAGTTAGTTAAGGATTAATTTACTTACTGTTGATCTCTGTCCATCAGAGACATGGGGGCCAGACTTGGGGTGACTTTGTGATTTCCCATCCAATGATCAAGGTTTCTACTGAATAAAGTCAGGGATGAACTCTGCTTTATATAGACAAGGAGGTTATTCCAAAGCACGAGGATCCTTTGAGACACATATTGGTCCCTCCAGCAGGATCTATTTATATCTCAGTCAAAGTTCACATCCTTGGATCTAATAGTTCTGGTACCGTGTGCCTTGTGGATGTGATAGCTGATCATAATATGAGCACAGACAGATAATTCCCTCTCATTTGATCATAATGTTGCAACAATGATGAGGAAATATTTATGCCTGGTGGAGATGATTGCAAAGGGTATCTCTTCTAGACCCAGAGAAGTACTTCTTCCTCTATATTCATTGATCAGGCCCATCATAGAATATAATACCCTCTTTGGGATGTATCTCCTTGGACATATTAGACAGTTGGAGAAAACTCAGTGGTTCATAACAAAAAAAGATCATGAGCCTAAAACAACTGAGCTAACAGGAGAGGATGAATGCTCTGTCTCTGTATTCAATGTCCTATAGACTCCTTGCTGATGATCTGTGTCTTGCCTTTTGTTCCATTAGTGATCCAGTAGGCCAAGGCTCCTTACATCTCCACAAAGCAAACAGTTCAATGAACACTAGGAGCAGAGATCAGAACCTGCATCAGAAGATAAACAAATCATAGTGGAGAGAGAGAAAGTGCTTCATCATGTAATGACTATCCCTTTTCTGTGACACACATCCACTCCAGATCAAGCAATGTTACACTCTATCTTACTTTAAAAAAAAAAGAGTTAGACAATTAGATAGCATGCATAAATTCACCCCAGCTTGACTGACCTATCTGTACTTGAAAAAGCAAGGGAAGGTCTGAGGGTGTGCACTGGCAAGGTGTAAATGGCCACACGGCACAGTTGCCCTGTATATTTCATGATTCTATGTTTCTATAATCTTGTTGCTGGTCTCCAAGTCTCTTGAAGGTCACATTTAACACCAGCTATTTCCATTACTGTGTGTGTAGCTACAGATTTTGTCTAGAATGCAGCCTTGCATATCTGTTGCTGGAGGCCAAGAGTTGCAAGCATTTCAGTGGGCAACTAGGACAGTGGATTACAAAATGTTGCATTTCTTGTCTGCCATACAATAGGGGTACATCTGATGTGGTATATTTGTCCACATCTTCTGAGTCACCAACAGTAGAATCTGTCACATCTGTAACAGTGGAGGTCCCTAGATTAGGCAGCAGTACACCATATTTTGTAGTTAGTAAGATGTGTGGGGGATGGCCACAATGTCAGCTTGACTGTTTGGTTGTATTATCATGCAGGAGTAAGAAGAACAACACCAATGTTTCCAGGGACTGTGCTTTGATGCTTGTTAGCTGTTATTCTGCCAAACCTTTTACACATATCACAACACTGGTAGTATGCTGTGTGAATATAAATGCATAACAACATGGTATGATAATGGTTGCCATACGAGGCCCATGCCCCATGGTGTGCATTCTGTTGACAACTGAATTCCCAGAGCAAAATATGAAATGGCTATCTGTGACAGTGGTTCCCTGAGTCTTTATTCCCATTGTACATATAAAGAACAGTGGCAGCTGCTAATCAGTGTACAATTGCACTGGTACACTAGCAGTTGCTATAATCCTCCTACACTCTAAGGACATACCTGGCTGGTCTCCATGAGAAATGTACAGCACTTAGCCAATCCCAGACCTTGTGTTTACACTTCTTGGTGTGAAGCCTGTCCCCTCAGGATCACCATGCAGCATACCTCACAAATGTCCAGATTTTTACCTCATATTTTTATTTTTTTCCTCATAAAATGTGTGGTTTTCTGGAAAATCATTGACAATCAAAGTTACTAAGTGATGACATACATTTGGGTTTCAGACTTCATATCCTTCAGAAAATGCATGCTAACACAAATCCTATAACTAGCAATTTTATAAATTTGTAAGAGCAATATTTAAAATTTGTCCATATTTTTTGACCTTTGTCCCCCTATTATTTTAGGCTTTGTCTGGATTTCTTGCACTAAGAGGTTGAGAGGTATTTAGCTGGGATGCCACAAATTATTCTTTCTCAGTTACTGTGGAGTTTAATGGAAGACATCCCCTCTCACCATCATTTCTGACATTATGTTGTGTGCCTTCCTTGAGGTCCTTCATACTAAGTCATTTACATGCCTCTAACACTGATGCATGGTGTGATTCCTTTGATCCACAGCATTTACATCATACAACACTGTTTCCCACACAATGAATACCAGAAACATCTATATAACATCTATATAATGTCAATATCTCTACCTTTGTTGTTCTTTATTTTTGTCAATTTGTTATTTTACCAGTAAATCGACTAATTGGTGTACATACTCTTGAAATTTTGCTGATTTTATATGAATACACCCTTATGTTAATGTTATTGTGGAGCTTTTCTCGCTGGACCTCCACTGAAAATGGACTCATAATGGCCCAGTGGACTACCCCGATAAACAAATGCAAAATAAATAAGTAAATAAATGTTAATATAGTGGGTGATGAGTAGCCCCCCCTCCTGAACAACCGTCAGCTACATATCCTGAGTGCCTGCAACATGATATCATTCTCTGCAGGCTTGAACTTGTATAACCACTGCCATCCATCACCTTTGGAGGACATGTGTACTCCTTGTTTGACAGGACAATCTTGACTGGAATGGCTTGCATTGTTGTGCACAAGTTATTATGTCACAATGAACACGGGCTAACACAAAAGGAAATAACTAGGTACTCTAAGATGTCTACACCGTGATGGCCTCATTATGTTCTGCTCACTACCCGGGCCTGCATGGCAGAAAAGGTGGTTGCCCTGTGTCAGTGGGCTGCTATCCCCCTGTTAGATTTGTATGTGACCTGTAGGATACAGCTGATATTACACATGATTTACTATCATAATCTTGAACCTCAAACAATCTTGAAAATCAAAATGGCGAGACATTAATTTCAAAAGACCAAAATACTGAAGACCACAATATCGTACTTACGGACTTTCCCCCTGTAGGACTCATGTTAGTACCATTTCTTGGGTCCATACCCATGGAGGACCCATGGTAGCATTTATTCTTTGTTTCATACTGTAAGCGGAATTCAGTATTTATGATTTCTAGACATTCTGATCTTCAGTGTTTTGGTCTTTTGATATTATGGTCTCAGGATTATGATTTTCAAGACAGCATGGTTCAACACTAGGGCTGCCTGGCTGTGAGAGGGACAGCTGTCTGTTTCAGTGGGCTATCATTCTCTCCTAGGTGCGTACATAAAGATTTGCACAAAAAGGAGATCTCCATTTTTGGGAAGCAGACGTTAGGCAAGGGCACCAAGAATGGTATAGCAAGTATTTACCATGTGTGTTGTATACAGTATTGTATATTTCTGCTTTTGTGACTGGTGATCTCCTGATTATTTGCTGTTATGTAATTGGAGAGATCTCAGGGTATACTTTGGTGGCTGCTGTGGGTGACTATATTATGTGTGCTGTTTGTGGCACCTGTTGTGATGTGGCACTGTGTTGCTTTATTGGACCATACATTGGGCTGTGACCCTGGACTATGTTGTGGCACTGTTAGACCAATCACAGGGTGGAGACTTTGGGGCATACTGTATATCATTGCCTGCTTCTGCATCATTGTACATAGGTGTGTTTAGTGTAGCTGTGCTTTGTTTGTCTGTGTATATATCTTCTATATCTTTTGACCTTGTAAACCCATATCCACCTTTTTTGTCTGTGGTTTTCATGCATGTCTGCGTTACTGCACTTTCTGCTATCACTGTCCATTACTCCCCCATTATTCCTTTCACCTCTCTCCTCTGTCCTTCCCTCTCACTCTATCTAAAATGAGTCCTTTAACCACCAAGAAATACCCTATCTTCCCCCAAACCAGCTCATGTGCTTGCTATAGTCCTTTCTTGCTTCCATGTACTCTTTCCGTCCCTCTTACTGAACTGATAAAATGTCCAGCTTGCTGGACAACTGTTCACTGCTCCCACCCACCTGCCATACATTTTTCTTTTGGTACATGCACTGCTGCCTCACACACTGCATAACGTATTTCTCATTCTCCTATGTCACCATGATGTATTTCTCATCCTAATATGTCACCATGATGTATTTCTCATTCGCATATGTCACCATGATGTATTTCTCATTCTCATATGTCGCCATGATGTATTTCTCCTTCTCATGTGTCACACAGTATAACACAAGACTGCAGCTTTGCCTTTCTTCATAGACTTTTGGCTATATTATTCTGCTTTATTTATGTAGTTTCCTCTTTCTCTCACCTACCTTCCTGAGGTACAGCGATCTGCCTACCTGTGCTATTTCTACCCATTTCTTCATTCATGTCTATCTGCCTATCCATTAACTATGTACTACTTTAATATGCTGCACTATGAATGCAGCCCAATGGAATTTGCATTCAGTTCTTAAGCAATGAATTACTTTAACAGTTGGCATGAAGCCCCTTGCTTTAGGAAATCATACACTGGCTACTGAGAATGAAAGTTAAAAAATTAGCAACAGAAGGAAGGAAGGAAGGGAGGAATGAAGGGCAAAAATTCAGTTTTATTAAATACATGATTATAGTATGCATTTTAATATCATTGGGTATACTGATATTGCCTAATGATCTGGAGCACTGACATGGAAATATGGTTATTATTTTGGTATGTGAAAGTTTTTATGATGTCTGATTTTTTTCAGTTGTAACAACATCTAATAATACTTGAGATGGTATTCTAAAGACATCAATATTTCCTAAGTAGTTTGATACTAGCACAATATGCGTATGATTATATGTTATATTTAAACGCATGCATGTTACCTATGTTGATTAACAGGGATAGATAGTTTTTACTACTCTCATACACATCCAGTATAATTGTATTGGAGAACTGCAACAGATATGTAACCTGAAATTGTGGTGCACTTTTTTATATTAATGTAGCCTCTGGTCCAGTATTGCTGCTGCTACTTTTGTTTGGGTACAAATGAATACAGGCACAACAATGGCACTTCCCTTCCAATTAGCCAGATCTGGCTGGGGACTGAAGCATCAAGGGCCACTTCAGGTCATTGGCATATGAGGAAGGGGTTGTATGCTTTGTCTAAATGCATACAAAATTGTATGCCGCATTCACTTTAATTGAATATTTCAATTTAATTTGCAGGCAGGGAGTCCAATGAAGTTCACTAGATACTTTTTTTCATAGGAACACCAAGCAAATGGATTTACTACAGCTTGAGGAGAGTCACAGTACATGTATGTATTGGCCTGGATGAGGCATTAAACCAAGGTGCCATCTGCTTGAGTTTGTGGTAGCTCTGGTGAATGTAAAAGATTCCACAGCACCTATCAAAAAGAGTAGGACAAGTTATCTGTTGCTTTGGCCAAATTTGTGCCAGTAGTATAAATACTATCTCAGGTCACCCCTGGAAAGAGGCCACTAGCCTAGTGGGACTAACCTGGTCAATAAAGGATAACTAAATAAATAAATAAATAAAAATGAACTAAAATAATTCAAGCTCTGGACCCTGACCATGTTAGAAGCCAGAACTACTGCGATATATTGATTACAAAGGTTACATTCTTTGAAGGATGAGTGCTGAAATATGACTATCCTTGATTTAGAAATGTTAACTCTTACTGTTTTATGCCTTAACGCTGCAGTGGACAAGGAAGGAAGGTTTCATGCCCATTGGAGTACAGATTTATTTTTTGTTGTATTTCTGTTATTCTGTTCTACCTGCTAAATATAATCCTTTTGATGCCAAAAATAATGATGATCATAAACAATTTAAATCAGTAACTACAATGAATAAAACTGATTAATTCAGAGAAATATTTATTTACAAACATGTAAAAAGTTTCTTACAGTGTGTTACAAATGAGCTGCCCTTAGGAAGAGGTGAGTAGCCAGCTATACAACATTATTCACAAGTAAGTGTTGCTTTCTGAATAAAAATACATGTTTTATGCTTATGAGAAAGTAACATAAAGTTCATCACATTTCTGAGTTTTGAGAAACATACTTTACAACAGTATACATTATACACCACAAGCATTTATAAAGGTAAAATGTTGAAAGTTTCTGGTTGTGAAAGGTCATAGTAGCAACATTTTTGGAACAGAAATACATTTGTGTTTAACAGATTTAAAGTAATACACAACTGAATGCTAACAAGCTCTAGAATGCTATATGAATGTCCTTCGGTTACACACCACTCATATCTTATAATACATAAATTAAACTTTGTATGCGTTTTGGTCAGTTTTTGTAATGTTTTATGCTGTTCACATTTGTTTACACTGTCAGTAAGTGCACAACCAGGTTAGACCACTAATGATAGTTGTCATTATAGCATTTGAACCCAAATGTGGTAAACAGCTGGCAGCTTAGTTTATCAAACTGAATATTAAGAATGTTGCATAAGTCTCAGTACAAATTTCTTCTGGGATAACTTCCTGGATGTAGTTTGTAACCTTTTACTTTTGCTGGAACCTTCCAAAATGGTGAAGAAAGGGTACTGCAAACAGCTGCCATTTGCAATTTAAAGATGACAGTCCTTTCAGTGTAATTTTCACATGCATTAATTTCTATATGAGGCATCCTTTGTGCCATAGCATTTCTGTATTAGCATGTCACTTGTACAGGTCTTCAGTGCTTTGTAAAATCTTTTTTCAGTGTGATATGGCTGAAAGAATCAGTAAGTAGTTGAAATGTCTTCCTGTTTATTCCAAACATAACCGTTTGTCAAATTTTGCTCAAGGCCCTGTACTGTTAATTTTTTAACTGACATCCTCAAACGTTTGACTCCAGAAATCCTACTTAATGCATCAATGGCAAAATGCACCAAAGTAGAAACTACCTGCCCAAGCTACTGAAAGGACAGTACAAAACTAAATTAATAAGAGCTCAACAGAGAATATGAACTAATTAACTCACTCCTGAAATTTTTGCTACTACTGGCAATAGACACCAGTTGTCAGTTATCAGTCTTATTATTTGTGATTCTATTTCTAATAGCTCTAAACTTGAGATGATTCGTTATTTAGAAAGCTGAGTTACCAATCTGACAATATTCAGATGTGATCTTCCTGCTGTTTACATGTAACTCATATTAATTGTTGTCCAAAAAAACTCCTAACTGCCCCATAAATATACAGGCTGGACTGTTCTTGACATATAAATTCCTAGCAGATTAAGATAGATGACAGTTTTATATGCCACTGTCCTTAAATGTTTGTCACTTTTACTTTCAAATCTGATATTTTTGCACTGTTTCATATCTAAAATATGTTTTGTTTATGTAATAAATTGCTTTTCTATTCTATAATTGTGTCCTGATTTCACACATATGGAATAATGCCAGCTTTTGCATCTCTTTCTTCAGATGCTGCAATATCACTGCTGAATATGATGTATCATTTTTATTTTCAAGTCATCCAAGAGATGCCCAAACCTTTGTAGCTATATTTGGTCTGTTTAGATGGCTTTTCCTTAGATTATTCTTTAATGAGGTCAAATATGTTTTTCATGTATCTGGTATTTGGTAATTTCTGAAAATGGCCCATTTGCAATAACTCTCTTCCATGAAGAATTTCATTTATTTTTGAAATTATATCGGTTATAGAAGTAAAATGACAGAAAAGCCATGCTGGTCTACAAACAGAAAATAGTGGAACACAGAGGTGATGTGATACTTTTTACTGGACCAGCAAATGTTTTACAGTTACACAAGCTTTCAGACTAACAGGTTGCCTAATGTACAAATGAAGAAGGGATCATTGTGGTCCAAAAGCTAGAACAACTAGAAAACCTTGTCTGGTCCAATAGAATTCTCATATTACCTCTGTGTTACAGTGATGATTATTTATGGAATTACTTGCAGGTATGTTACCCAGTATAATATGGATACAGTGAAATTTCTTTTATCCTGAGGACTGTAAAAACAATATTGTTGTAATCATTTATAGTGTTGTAATACTCAGATATTTAAAGCAATATATGATGATGTGAGGCAGTGCCAGCTATGCCAGAGGGAGTAGGGCAGTGCATGAGTAACATATGCCAGTATAACTAGCTATAGTTTTGTAAAGAATTTTATGACATTTGTATATCAAACTGATTTGTACAGATGCTTGTGTTAAAATGTATTTGTAAAGCTGCTTGTGTTAAAAATGTGTCAACAATGGGTCCTGCTAGACAGAAAAGAAATATACATGTATGTCAGGCTGTATTGTGGTAACTGCTGAAATGTATATATGTTAAAACGGGATGCTAGAGGGGAAGGGGTTAAGCTCAGCCCAGCTTACCTTAAGAAAAATAGCTTGAAATTAATTGACTTGGTTTAGGCCATAAATATCTTATCTCACAGGCCTGAATGCAGCACAGATGCAATGTCTAGTCTGGGATCCTGCTCTTATTGTTGTCTTTAGTGGTGAACTAATTGCTACTCTGATGTGCCAGATAATGGCTGGTTTGTCTCTACAAGACGGATGAAATTATTGTAATTGTTTTACAGTCTCCAGATGCCTTAACGAAGCTCTAGGTGTGTATTGTGACACATCTGTGCTAGATTCTGATTCAGGTTCTAGTCAGGGGGTAGTGTGAGAACCACAGAGTCAGATGACCAGATGTGATATCATTCTATAGCCAGCACTGAAATTATTTTAGATATTAGGGAAAGGTGTGATAGTGATAGTCAGCACTCTGTTTTTTGGGAACCTGACAACAAAGACCCCTCATCTATTTCATCTTGCCTTGCTTTAGTAAGCAACAAGACAACTGTAATTCTTCAGTCAGTCAGGAAAATAGTGAGATTAGCTAAAAGTATTGCTTTCCTGTATCTGTATGATTCATTCCAGCTGTGTTGCTTTTATATTTCATGTGAATTGAAACTCTGTTGTTTATTATAAATAGATATTCAGTATTTTTATGTTTTCTATTTTATTTATTTTTAAATATATCTATACCTTTCATTGCGGCTGGTCTTTAATAAAATAGTTTAACCTTTGAGAGGAATTTCATTTATTTGGTGGCACTGTGGGCTTCATGTTTCTGAAAGTCTTGCTGTTTGGCCAAGCACTACGATTTGTATAAGTATTAATTCTACTAAGAGTAGTTGGGTATCCTGGCAAGAGCCTTAAAGTAGCTGGCTGGTGGTGGTAAATCTACCTTACAGCCTGGGTAGAGGTGGCATAGCTGATAGATCTGTGCAAGCCTTTTTCCAGGTGTGTGTGTGTGTGGGGGGGGGGGATCAAATCTCAAAGAATGTTTGTGTCAGCTACCTGGAACAGAGACACAGAGGATTGGTTTCTGTAGAGAGAAAGGTAGAGCCTTATTTTGGGCTTGGAGAAGAAGTCTAGCCCCAAGGTCTGGAGTGTGCTGCCTGTGTGCTCTTAAGGGAATTTGTGCTTGGTGCAGAGAGCTGCATTTAGAAATTCTGTGTGCATCCATTTTTGTTCTAAGTGAACATTCCCCACCAGTGTCAGTGGTGAGGATTGAGGTTCCTTGATTACTGGCCCAGAGGAGGGATAGCACACAATGTTAAAACAATCCATAATTCTAAATCTGTAAAAAGCAAATCTCATGATATGAAGTTATCAAATAAATCTTTTGTTATCCTTAAACGGCTTGATAGAAGTAAAGAAATGCAGATGTAAATGACCGTTTTCTGTGAAAATATTTTATACCTCTATTATTGTGCCTTCATTAAAATATATAAAAAGAGATACTATTAGAGATGCCCTCTATTTTTTTCTTAAGGCTGTTTCCTAGCTGGCCATAACTAACAGTCCTTCTTCATAATTTAGACAACTGGATGTTTGGATGCCCTTGATTTCTCATATGATTTCTTCCTACCTTATAAAACATCTTTTTCTAAAGGGCTGATTTTCTTTGTGCATGTCTTTTTATTGTCCTGAATAATATTATAATGATTCAAATAAGATGTATCTACTTTAAGAAAACAGTTTGGAAGCCAGCATTACTTTTGTTTGAGGGGGATTATCCCATTTCTCATTTTTGACATGGGGCATGAACAACAAGGTTGCATATAGCACAACTGCACCAATACTTGGACAAGCTTCCCCTAGTATAAAGGCAGCATAACCTGGTACAGTGTGCTCAAAGGTTACATTATGACAAATCCCTTTGTGCCTTTCTCTGTCAACACTGAAGAATGCCGACCTTCATTTTTTCTTCCTTCAACCAGACCTCCAGGTACACAGTCATATGTCTTGGAACTACCAGATCAGTGACACTGTAGACAGACCGACAGAAACACAAAACTCAGTGCAAAAACACTTTCTGCAATCCTAATGGAATATTTCCAGATGTACACTAGGAGATAAGCTGAGCCATATGTCAGTGGGCTGATTACAGGAACATTCTAGCAAATTTAAATAGGGTCATACTAAGATTCATAGATTATTACTAGGCTAGCTGCCCTTCTTGATAATTTTTTAAGCTTAGCCAATTACTCCCTGTAAGAATCAAACCCTGCACCTTGTGTTTCTAAGGTAAACACCTTAACCATTACACCACCCTCCCACCCCATTTTGACTCCCCCGATGAACACCAGTAACAACTTGCTAATGCTTTTGAATAACTGAATACATTGTAATAAGAAAAATAATGTCCAAAATTACTATGATATAGAAATTCCTTACAAATTGCCAAGAAAAATAATCAGCTTATTTAAACATTCTTTTGTAATTGTTGAGGAACAGCTATGTTATTTAACAACCATTTAAGCCTTTCTTAGTTTACATTTGCTGCCATAGCTAGCTTTAAATGATCACTGCAGTCTGTTAGTAGAATTGCTTGTTTAAATCTCCATTATTTGTAACTATTAACCAAACCTTTTTCATGAGAGTCTGAATGTTTAGTTTGAACTTATGCTCAAGTAAAGTTTTACATTTCAGAACAGGGCTGCTTTATTTAACTATTCATTTTCCTGTCTGTAGCAAATAACATTTATGTTTCTATATACAAATGTATACATGTTAAAATACGACTGAACTAGAGCTGAGATAATCTGACAAAAATTAAAAATAATATCTTATAAAACTCAACACCTGACGATGAAAAGTTCCAGTTAAGTATACAAATGCCTTATTAATTTAAATAGTTAACAATAAGTACATACTGCTTGTTATCTTGGACAGAACTGTAGATTTAAGTAATAATATAAATAGCGAAAGGCTGAGATTCATTAAGGGACCATGACATGTACATATAGTGGTGCCTTTTCCCAATTCAGCAACCACTGTAACATAGTTCTGCACAGTCCTCTACCATGAAGATGTGTAACACTGACCCATTCCGTGGTCAAGTTGAATGCTAATGAGGCATTCTGGGAGAGACGCATATGCTAATTTGCTACGTGCTCTCTCCCTGGGACTTCCATCAGGAAGGCATCTACATAGCTGAGAAATTTAAATAATGACTTGGCCATGTAGAGCAGCACAGGATCACCTCCATATCATGGTATTAAACATGGCTATAAGGCCATATTCAGCCACCTGTAATGACCATGATATGGGGATGGGGGGAGGGAGGAGCCAGTAGACACCAGGGAGTACTCATAAAGCAAGTGCTGTAATGGCACTGATAGCACAGTGGTGATTGATGGGTGGCGGAACCACTAGACACCAGGGAATACTTTTAAAGCAAGTGACATAATAGCCCTAAATGCACAATGGGGATCTGGGGTGAAGGAATACACTAGACCAGCAGGGATTACCTCTTAAAGTGCCATAATGGCAGCAACAGCAACACAAGGATTAAGAGGGTTGGGGGATACACTAGATCACCATGAATTACTCTAAAAGTGCCATAATGGCATCAACAGTAGTATGGGGATCGGGGGTGGAGGGATACACTGCACCACCATGTAGAATAAATACATGCTGTAATGACAGTTCAACTAATTACTCTAAAAGTGCCATAATGGCATCAACAGTAGTATGGGGATCAGGGGTGGAGGGATACACTGCACCACCATGTAGAATAAATACATGCTGTAATGACAGTTCAACTATTATGGAGGTGGGGGAACTGCAGGAGAGCAGACAGACTTGGGGACAGGTATAGGAATTGTGGTGTTTGATGTGTGTGTGTGTGTGTGTGTGTGTGTGTGTGTGTGTGTGTGTGTGTGTGTGTGTGTGTGCACGCATATTTGTGCTGTTTGTATCTGTATGTGTGGAAGAGTGAGTGGAATGGATGCCACTGCCTACATATCCAGCAGTTTACTACCACAACATGCAGATCAGCAATGATCTAAACATCATGCTAGCAAATGCTATTCAGAGACATGCAAATTAGCCAGTAATGAGGTATTATCTCATCACAGCTAACATGTCTCTGAATTGCAAATGGGCACATTGTGGGAGCAGGGCCTTTTTAGCATGAGCTGTACTGTTCATGTTAGGCCCTTTAATGAACCCTCAGGAAAGTTTTAGACATGTATTTATTTATTAAAGAATATTTTTTTGCTGTAACATTCCTTTGGATGGATCAGGGCATCTAAACTACATAATAAAATGTAACTGTTTAATTGTAATGATTTAAAACATATTTGTAATGTTTTCATATATTTTAAAATAAGATTTCAAAAGGAGCTACAATTCTTTAATTTAAACTTAGGTCATATCGTTAATGACAGTGTGATGGTTTCATCAGAAATCAATTCATCCTTTTATTTCTGCTGTCTACCTTATCCTCTTCAGGTTCAATAGGGAGTCAGAGACTATCTGAGCAGGCAATGGGCACAACATGCAGACCCATTCTTGGATGGAACACAGTTTACTACCGTTTGTGCAAATGACAGTCTGTCAGCAGCACTGCTGCTGAAAATCAGAATGTCGTGCAGAAATTTTAAATGGATGGGAAAGTCAAACACACTTATGCAAATGCAATAGTGCATTTGCATAAGTGTATTCGACTATCTACATGAAGATTGTGGTACAGTGGGGACTGGAAATTCATCCATATCCCCACTGTAGTGCGATCTTGGAGTTAGGATATATTAGTAGTGGGGGGTGTGAGGGGTGGAGCCCCCCACGGGGGGGGGGGGGTGCAGGGGTGCCCCCCTGCAAAAACGTGATATGTCGTATAAGAGTCTGATTTACATCAGCTCCTATACGGCTATCACATGATGGTTTTGGTGACAATGTTGACTCAAATGTGTTGATCATTTGGGTCGACATTGTGGCCATTCGGAACGCTTGTGTTTGGTTTTACTTTTCATTGTTTCGAATTGCAAATGTTTTGCCATTCGAACAAACGATAGTAAACCAGGCTGCACATACATACACACAGATAGGAGCAGTTTGCAGGATTACTATTTTAACCTATCAGCTTGTCACTGGGCTGTAGGATGAAACTGGAGACCTCTGCAAAAATCTACATGCATACAAGAGTAACATTTAAACTTCACCCAGAAAGTACTTCTGCTAGGGAGTAAACTGGAGAACCAAGCTGTATGAAGCAGCAATGCTAGCTACTATATCAGTGGGCCCTCTTGTCTTCAGAATAAATATTGTTGGTGTCAAAGTCAAATGTGTGCTAAGAAAAAGTCTAAAACTTTTGTAAATACATAGAAAGTGTGTGAAAATTTTAAGTTACACATATAGCTAAGCCATGTTAAATGACATTTCAAAAATATCAGTTCTACACTGTCTGAAGGATATGATGGCTGTCACATTTTCAGCTGAATGAAAGGTCTGATGCCAAAGTTTGGGCAAACAGCTTAGTAAATGAATATCTCCAGCATCAGTAAGTGGATCTCCCCAGCATATGGTGCATTCAAGTGATGACTACATTCTTTGTTTAAGATAATAACAGCAAAGAATTGAATTAATTATGGAAATGCATAGTCTATATACTGAGGTTTAGCACTAAAAGTAATGTTCAGAATCCAGTTAGTTGTGATGTTTCAGAAATGTGGAAGGAAGAAATATACAGAGAGTGGGACATATATAATGGTATGGAACTGACAAGATCATTTGGGAAAATTCTTGGTACTTTTTTCGTTAAAGGATATCTATGAGGGGAATGTTGTCATTGGGATGACAAGTACATTGTGAACTAGGTAGGCTGCGTCTCATTGGCCAATTATTACAACTGAAGGAGGGATAAATGAGAAGAGCATTGATCCATGGTGGAAGTGACTGAAAAAATTTGAAGGAGATAAAAGAAGAAATATTGGTGTTTAACAACTAGAGTGGTAATGGTGGGGCATATGGTAGAAGAGAGAACTATGTTATGCACAGGCTCATAAATAGATACTTGGCAATTGGTTTGGCAGACCATTTGCACCCTAACTACTGCTATGTCCATTACTTGCTCCCCTATCCATAAGGGGCAGGGGGTGAGATCAGGAGTGAATTCATGGATCCTCCATCACTTAGTGAGCTTATTTTTGAACAGAATTAGGAAGCTGCTCTGTTAGATATAGAGGGGAAGCTTATTAAAGCATAAACAATTAACTTGAGAAATTTCTAGAAGAGGTATTCATGATGCCAGCATATTTAATTTATGGTGCAATGTAGAATTGGGTCCCCAAAATTTGTATTTTTAGTGCTACCACTTTTATCGACATGTAAGAGGTTAAACAGAGGTTGAAAAAGCAACGTAATTTGCAGCCTTGTAGGCTAGGCAGTGGGCATCTCATACAGAGAGTCTGTAAAGTACAGAACAGCGAGACAGAGATGTTAATTACATTATGTAGCTTAGTGAGCTTAGGCCTGAGATGTTTTTGTGAGGTAATGTAGTGTTTTTTTCAGGTTTGGTAATAAGTTTGGGTAGGTATGTGCCAAAGGGAGCATTATATTTAAGTATGGGTCTAATGATGGAAGATGTTAAAGGAACAATGACTTCTTTCACATGGAGGATATGGATTTATTAATTATCTGGCTAGGTAAAAAGATTTCATAGTCTGAGTCAACACGTGGTGGTCCAAGAATATCTATTTTGGGAGGGGGGTGTCATGGCTGTTGTAGTTGCAGGGTGTTCATGAATACACTACTATTTTTCTTTTCTTTGCATTTAGCCTTAGTCCATTACACCAGCACCATGAATTGGCAAACTATGGTCCCTTTTGGAGGACATTGGATCATTCATAGAATTGGCTGCAACTCCAGTTTTGCATTTATCAGCTAAATTAGTCAACCAAAGGTCCCTGACATCATGTTTTACACCAGAGAGGAAGGTGTTGAAGAGAAAAGGTGAAAGCACAGAACAATGCGGGAATATCACTGGAGAGGAGATTCTCTTAGAAGAAAGTGTGCCACTGATCTTGAGTGTGTCATGTCTGTAAGCCAGTTTGCCATTCAATAAATTACATATGGACTTATATTTAACTGTTGCAGTTTTTCTATAAGGTCATAGTGACGATAGTACTGAAGGCCTTAGCCAGATCCAGGTAGGGAGTATACATAGACATGCCTTTGTCCTTTGCTTGTGTGTCCTTTTCAAAGAAATATGCTAGGTTAAGTAGGTAAGGAATTTCCTTACAGAAAGCCAGACTGGTTTGAGCCAAAGTCTTGTGAGCTAACAATATCCTTATCTATAAATTCCATGACTGTATGTTCTATTATTTCACAAATGGTAATAGAAAGGCCAATTGGTCTGTAGATTCCAAGATCAGTGATTGGGCCTCCCTTGCAGAGCAGCATCACAACCTCTGTTTTCCAGACCTCAGGTAAATATCCCATAGGGTGGTTTAGACTGATTAGATTTCTGATGGAGGCAGTGAAGCAGTGCTTTGTAATGACAGAAAAACAAGCTGGTATGTTATCTGGACCCAAACAGCTAATATTCCTAGTTTTAGAGAGAGCTTCTAGGGCTTGTTTGGAAGTAATAAAAGAAGATAGCGTTAGTGGAAAACAGTGGTGGCAGGAGAGAAGTTTCTACTAAAATTGTCTGCTAGTTTATTTTTAGTTTCCTCAGGGTAGGGTTGAATGGTAAAATCTGATTTGAGTTCAATGTAGTGCTGATAATTGTTTCTATGACACCTTATTTAGTTAAGGAATGTTTTGTGAGTGCCTGTGGATACTGTTGATCTTTTCCCTCAGTTCTTTATTCAGTCTTTGGAGGCTGTATATGGGGTGGAGGAGCTAAGTTTAATTTTTAGGGACACTAAATTTTTCTCTTTGTTGTAGTTTATTTATGCTGGGGGTTGACCACAAGGGCTTGTTTTTAAACTCTGCATTTTATTTGTAGTGAATGGGGACAAATACATCTTTACAGGAGTTTATGTGATAGTAGAACTCAGTGGTATACATAGCAACTTTAGCGATTGGGTTTTCTTGGAGTGTTGAGTACTTGAAAATCATATGTCTCCCTAGTTAGCCTTGGAAAAGCCCCTGAATATAGTAGCACTGAGCATTTGTGATGCTGGGCTCTTAGGGAGAATGCCATAACATGCTGCCCTACTTCAACCAGTGAGCGACAGGATAATAATAAGTGTGGAGCATACCAGAACTATATTAGTAACATACTGAGAAGATCTCTAGTGGGGAGATAATATTTGTTTGAGAGAGTTTGCATTGCCAAGGTCTAGGAATTGTTAGATATACTGTGTGCTCATCAATTTTCTGATAGGCAATTAAATTAACCAATGAGGATTGTGTAGATCCAATGTTTAGACACTGAAGTTTGGTAAGGTAGGTTTCTTGGGCTGTGGAGATCATGGAGGGGGTTTTAGAAACTGTAGTTTGGTGAGATAGGTGTCACGGGCTGTGGAGATCATGGAGGGAGATTTTTAGACTATAGTATGGTAAGATAGGTGTCATGGGCTGTGGAAATCATGAAGGTGGTTTTAGAGACTGTACTTTGGTATGATAGGTGTCATGGGCTGTGGAGATCATGGGTGGTGTTTTAGAGACTGTATTTTGGTAAGATAGATGTCATGGGCTGTGAAGATCATGGAGGGGGTTTTAGAAACTGTAGTTTGGTAAGACAAGTGTCATGGGCTGTGGAGATTACGGAGGGGATTTTAGAAACTGTAGGTTGGTAAGATAGGTGTCATGGGCCGTGGAGATCATGGAGGGATTTTTATAGACTATGGTATGGTAAGATAGGTGTTATGGGCTGTGGAAATCATGAAGGTGGTTTTCAAGACTGTAATTTGGTAAGATAGGTGTCATGGGCTGTGGGGATCATGGAGGGTGTTTTAGAGACTGTAGGGTGGTAAGATAGGTGTCATGGGCTGTGGAGATCATGCAGGGGGTTTTAGAGACTCTCATTTGATAAGGTAGGTTTCATGGGCTGTGGAAATCATGAAGGTGGTTTTAGAGACTGTAGTTTGGAAAGGTTGGTGCCATGAGCTGTGGGGATCATGGAGGGGGGGATTAGAGCCTGTAGTTTGGTAAGGTAGATGTTATGTGCTGTGGGTATCATGGAGGGGGTACTGTAAATAGCAATAATATGATAGGTGGACTTACTTACTAATGCCAGACTATACAGGTGCTCAAGGTACTCATCTTGTTCACTTATTCATTTGGTGGTTGGGTTGTGGATAAATATGGATACTCACCCACCCAGAGCACAGCCCCTTTCTGTGAGAATCATAACTATTGATCAAGCTCATTTTCCATAGAAGTAAATATGCCAAAGAAACCTGCCAAAACAACTTTTGGTAAAATTCATAAGTAATGTAGAGAACAGGCCCCCATTCAACCCCGAAGTGAGGAAATAAGTCACATACCCCCACACTTATTTATACCTAGTCTGACGTCGCACAACAGTGGAGAAAACAGTAAACTCCACTGTTGCCAAAAGTTGTTTCTGCACATTCACTTCAGTCAATTGGCATTCATAAAAATGGATTTCAATAGACTTACATGCTCCCCTTTCAGTTGATGGTGTAAACAAGTGGTAGGCATTAATCCCAGGGAGAAATGGAATATTGTCACTGCATTGAATCTATGTTTCAGTACCTGTACAAATATGAATGTTTTCACTGGTCTGGATGGCTTTTAGTGTAGAAAACATTTTATTTAGACTTCTAACATTGAGCATTTCCATGTTGATATTGGATTGGCTTGCATTTGTTAATTTGTTAGGTTTAGAAGACTGACTCTGCCAAGAAATGGCACCAAGGAAGTAGAGAATGTCTTGGCCATTATGCAGAAGCCCTGATAAGAAAGGTACATGCTATCCCTGGTGAAGAAGGTAGGACTGTCAACCATTTTCCTCCTTACTGACACACCTTGGACTGCCCCAACACACACACACACACACACACACACACACACACACACACACACACACACACACACACACACACACACACACACACACACACACACACACACACACACACACACACACACACACACACACACACCATTTAATGAGCTAGCTATTCAGTTCAGTTTATACAGTCTATGCTTATACTGTGGCACCATTCACAGTGATGTTAGGATGCTGTTTCATCATCCTTATCTTCTATATAATAATCTTGCTATAATAATTAATGACTTTAACTCTGATGCACAATTTATAAGGTTCAGTCCTGACCTCTGGCCAATACATGTATGGAATTTGCATGTCCTCCGTGTCGCTGTGAGGTTCCTCTCAAAAACATGCTGAGTGTTTCCATCTCAAACTCACTTAAGAATGGAGTTGTGGGCAGCAGTACAGACTCTAGATGGTGCCCTACAGGGGAAAGAGTTGTACAGACAAATCACTTTGGGCATCTCCTGTGTTGTGCAACATCCTCACAACAGGAGAACATGAATTACAGACTGTGTGCCATGTCAGGGCTAGCCAGTCTGTGGTGTAAAATACATCTGTAGGTGATTTAGTCTTGTTTTCTAATGTCACCAAATAGACATGGGTATTTGTCATTGATAAGTCACCTGGCCTACTCAGACCTACACCAGGGATCCATGCTTATGGTGGGAGGGGTGTATGTGCCCCTATTGGCCAGTGTGTGCCCTCCATAAAAGCCCAGCAGCCCTGCATCAAAAAGTTACTGGCTTGGCCAGCTGGTGTCCAGTTGTCCAGTTTGGGTTACTTGGGGAAACTCTGTTACCGAAAGCTGGACATAAATCCAGTCAACCTGCTGAATATGAACTAAGAATTGCTACAGTCAGTGTAGGATGACTGACAGAATGAGGCAGTGTAAGGACAGAGCAGTATTCATAATGTCAGCCTATGCTCCACAGCAGAACTGTGATAGTGAGGAAAAATACTGTATTCAGACAGCAGTTGCTGGTCCTACTAGATAAAGCAGGACAAATTGAATTAGTATTGATAAATGGTATCCTGAATGCATATGTTGGGGCAGACAGAACAGGATATGAGGACTGCCTAGGTCCACATGGGTGGGAGAACAGGAATAAGGAAGGAGAGGTCATTTTAAACTTGCTGTTTGAAGAGAGACAGTTACAAGATCACATACAAGAGTGGCCAACATACAACTCAGGTAGACTTCCTTCTAGTAAGGACAGGTCAGTGGGGTAGAACCAGTAATTGCAAAGCCATTCCTAGTGAAACAGCTGTCCCACAGCATAAACCACTGCTTGCCACAGTCGGCTGCAAGCAGTGGTCCGAGAAGGCTCTAAGGTCAACAGATACCAGGCTAAAGACCAGGAAGTTGACTGCAGTGAAAGCAAGAGTTCAAGGAAATACTCAGGGCTGCAGCACCTCTGGAAGAACAGGAAACAGGTGGAGTTGAAGAAGAATGTCAGCATATTAAAACAGCATGTGTGAGGACTACAGAACAGATATGTGACTGAGCCAGGTATGGAAATAAGGTACATAAGGAATGCTGGTGGTGGAATGCAGAAGTCCAGGAAGTTATCAAAAGAAAGAAGGAGTGCAGGAAGAAGTGGCAGACAGAAAAGATGGACCAGGCTAGAAAATACTGGTTGGGTAATAAAGAGCTTAAGGGACGAGTTACAATAGCAAATAACAAGGCATACCTATGAACCTATGAACCTATCAGAGGCATTCTACCAACTTCTGGGAGGTGACACTCTAGATGACATAAAGAAACTATATCAAGTTGCAAGTCAAAGACAGAAAGATAGACAACTTTCATAAGAGATGCCAGTAACAACCCGCTTATCAGTCCACAGGACATCAAATGCAGATAGAATGAGTACTTCTAGAAACTTCTGAGTGAAGAAAACCCCACAGAAGCTGTACTGTCCCAGATAGAGCTTACAATGAAAGGAGAGGAGGAGTCCACCCTGGAATAAGTTAGAACAGCACCAAGGATAAGGAAATCAGGAAAAGCAGCAGGCTCAGATGAGGTCACAGCAGAAATGACAAAGATGTTGGATGACTCAGGGGAGAAATGTCTTCTAATGGTACTCATAGCAGGATGGAGAGAAAGGCATATTCTACATGAGTGGAGAAGGGGGCATTCACAACATTGGGCATTATAGAGGAACAGAAGTACATTATTAAAAGTATTGAACTCCTATCACACTGCATGAAAGTTCTGGAAAGGGTGATTGATAAATGAATATGCAGAGTAGTAGAACATAAGATTAGATTTGAGCAGTTTGGATTGAGTTTGGGATGCAGCACAACTGAAATAATGTTTGCAGTGTGACAGATACTTAAGAAGAAGCTAGAGATGAGGACAGAGTCCAACTGGACATTCCTAAACTTGGAGAAAGCATAAGACAAAGTCCCAAAATAAGCTGATTTGGGCAGTCCTGTAGTGATTTGGAGTCCCAAAAAGATTGGTATAATTAGTAAAAGCTATGTACAAGGATCCAATGACTCAAGTACAAACAGTCTTTGGTCTCACCAAGGGTTTCCAAGTGAGAGTGGGTGTGCATGAGGCTTTAGCACTAAGCCCACTCTTGCTCATACTGGTGATGGACTACATTAGCAAACATGTCACAGGGGACAAATTAACAAAGTTGCTGTCTACAAACGATGTGGCATTACAGACAGACTGAGCAAAAACTTCAGCAAAGGATAGAGGTATGGAATGCAAAACTGAAGGTACATGGGATGAAAGTGAGTACAGATAAGACAGTTGTAATGGCAGCAAATGGGAAATCAAAAGAAACTGAGAATTGAAATAGAAGGGAAATAGTGGAACAGGTTAACAGCTTCAAGTGTCTGAGAGGGGTAGTTGAGGAGAAGAGATATCTGAATAAGGAGGTTAAAGCTAGAATCAGAGGAGATGCAGCCAACTGACATAGAGTGTCAGGGGTAGTGTATGATAGAAGAATATCAAAAAAGCTGAAAAGCAAGTTATACAAAACAGTGGTGCGATCAGTACTACTGTATGGTAAAGAAACCTGAGCAGCAAAGGCAGAACAGTTGAGGAAGTTAGAGGTGATGGAAATGAAGTGCGTAAGATGGTAGTAGGATGCACACTGTGAAACAGAAAAGGGAACGATGACATAAGAGTAGAAGCTAAGGTAGCTCCAATTGCAGAAAAAGTCAAAGAAAACTGATTACGGTGGTTTGGGCACATGCAGAAAAGCAGAAGACAAGCTGCTAATGATGATTTGGGACAGGCAGGACGAAGGCAAGAAGAAACATGGGTATTCAACAAACAGGTGAATGGATTGTGCGAGACACAACCTGTGACAGTCAAGCATTATTGTTGAAGAAGGTGGGAGAGTGGCATTGAATACGGGGAGATTGTGACAGTTGGCATGATACTCCACTCTGATGTAGAAAATGGGGCAAAGAGAGTTGATGATGATGAAGATCATCATCATCAGTGAACGTTATGCACGCCGAGATTTGTTGCAACTAGATGGCATGCATATTTGGAGTGCAGGGATCTAAGTTCCCTGGAACTATTAGAGAATCCTTTCACTTGACAGACATCATTATAGCTAACTATTCAGTCATCTGTGATGAAGGCATTATCATGCATGGCAGTATGCTCTGGTTGCCTTTCAGGCTTCTCCAAACCACTTTGGCGATCCATGGTTATGGGAGTAGTTGTAGTGAGTTTGGTGTGATTGTATTGCTGAGGTCTAGGGGCCTAGGAGACTTTGGGAGGGGATTTACTTATCATCTCAGTATAAGCAGGTTTGTTGTTAGTGGTGTGACGTGATGATCGTGGAGTGGTTGTGGATTGAAGCAACACAGAATTTAGTGGGTGAACTGTGACTGTGCTTCTGAGGTCTATACTCACTAACTCATTTTCTAGGGATGGTTTAGGAACCTTTAGATGGATTTTATTAGTATATCAATTAAAGTATATTTGGGGTTGGTGGGGTGATTTTCTCATATGAGAGTGTAGCATTGTGGTGTAGTTGTGCAGATTTGGTTTACCTACAAAAGTTCAACAATACCTTTTTCGGTTCACTGTTTACTGAAAATATGATTTTGAAAAAAGTGAGTCAAAAAGTTATTAAACTGAAAAAAATCATTTTTGCTGAGGGCTAGCCCCCCTGAGCTATATATATATATATATATATATATATATATATATATATATATATATATATATATATCAACTCCATGGTTGCAAGAGTTGGAGAAAAGGGGAGAAGACAAAAAGCATACTGCCAACCTGCACAATACATTACACAGTGTTGAAACTCAAGACAAAACATCCTCATACTGAAGACACACATCAGCAATGACTCAGAGGTATGTATACATGTAGATTTCACTGGTAACTTGGGTAGATGAAGAATATGGGAGATTGGCCTCCAGTTTCAACATGCATCTATGCATCTCATAAGTGGTTTCTCTGTCTGGTAAGTAAGGAGCTGTCAGTGAATACAAAGCAATTCATATACTGCCTCACTCCTTCTAATGCATTGCAGCTGGCAGCAAAGGGGATATAGATTGCATTGCCTTCTATAAGGAATTTTTTAATGATAGTCAAAAAACTGGGTGTTTTTACAGGAAATCCTGTTTTGGTGAGGCTTGTTATGTACTTTGAGTATATTTCCCAAACTGCTTGCTGTTTCACTTGGATTTCTTATTTGCCTTTAAATCATATTGTCAAAATTCTCTGTTGTTTGTTTTAACTGATATTCCAAAATGTTTGAAACATGATCATCATCAGGCAATTAGACTGATCAAAAATCCTTTTTATGTTTCATATCCTTAGCAGTGCACAAAGTCTAAAAAGTCTGCCCATTCTTTGTATAAAAGTGAAATAATCAATATATTAAGCAGTTGCACTTTCTGTTGTCTGTGGTAACATTACATATACCTTTTAGTCTTCAGTATAAATAATGCTGTAGATTTGAAAAATTGATTCACATATTGTTGGAAAAAGTGTACAAACGTTATCTGCTCTGCTTCTTCTCATCATTTGCACAGTATGATTTTGTAGACCCATATGTTTATACAGTGAAATAGTTTCAGTAAACATACTAATTGCCACAAATATAACACTATTATAAAATTTTTTTACTATGAACAGATTGTTTATATATTTGTTCATCTATTGCATTTAACACACTGACTTTGTCTTCAAGATTGTTGATAACATTATTATTAACTTTCAAATAGAAGCAATGCACATTGACTTATTTAAATGGGTGGGGTAATTTATATGGCAAAGTGTGAGGCTTTGTTAAGGTTTTTGACTTCCAAAGATGGCTACGCAGATTGGCCCCATGATCTCTAGTAACTGATGGGGGACTGAGTAGAGTTAGGTTAAGGGTTATACATTAGCACAGATACACTACAAGTAACTTAGGTAATGATTAAGTAATTGGTTTACAATGCAGGATGTGGCATGGGCGGGGCTTGATATAAGTCAGACGTTTCACCCGGTGTAGATAAATGGGTAAACGGTTCTAATGTTATCAGTGCAACAGGTACATCCCCATATAAACAGGCAGATAACCAGTTTTAATGGTAAAACAGGCAAAGGAAAGGGTAAAGCAGATTCAGTGGTGTCAGGCAATACTGAGTGAATGTTTTAATGCTGTTAGTGAAATATGGTGAGATATGAGGATATAATTTACTGTTGCAAATCAGGTCTTCTACTGGGGACTTGTATATACAGGAAGACTGAGCTTACTAAATTTATTTAAATATATATGCTGCTGATTTAATAGTTTAATTATTTTGCAGGATATGAATTCTTGCAAACCTGGGAAAAACAGAAATTAGCTCAACACTTACTAATTTAGACAGAGAGAGAAGTAGGATCTTCTGGTTTCTTTTTTCATTAACTGACTAAAATCAGTTAGACGATATGCTTTCGTAATACAGTCTGTAGTGTGAAAACTTAACAAGAACAATTTATATCTTTTTTCCACACTTTTCAACTTTATTGTGAATATTAACTATTGCACCTGGAACTGAATAATGTATGATCCTACTGGGACAACTTACAATTTCTAAGAGGTTTTCACTTACAGTGAGCATAAAAGGTCATTCTATGAGCTACTGATTGAATTTGACTTATTCTCTAAGGATTTTGATAAATGCATAACAATTCCACCATTCAGTTTCTCAGCAAAATCATGGTTAATGCTGTGGGAATCATATTAGTTTACCAAAGCACCATTCAGCAAGTTCCAGTGCCATGGAAATAAGTTGCTGTAAGCCACTTTTAGTGAACCTAAAGCTATTTTTTTTTCAGGGGGAAGCTCCTCTATACCTCACTTGTGTGGGGACATCCCCCACACCTCCATACGTATACATATGAACTCCATGGTCACATGACAGTAGAGTAAATGGTGGACTCAACTGGCACAGAGAGTAGCTTTCAAATTTACTTTCCTGAATCAGCACTCACGGAAGATTGCTTGAACAATTGACAGGCTTTCACTCAGTGTCTGGGAAATTCTGCATTAGGCAAAACTTCTTCGAAGGACCTGTTGTCTAAGTTACTGTGGAGGCTTGATAGGCATAAATGATTATTGTCCAGCAGCGTTTTGGGACCTCAGGCTGGTCTGAATTGTAGAAGCATAGTGAAGACAGAAACTTTTATTTGCTTTCATGAAAAAAGTGGAGTATCCATCTTCACTAAAAGTTATTTGTATAAACTTTCGCCCATTTCTCTCTTTCTTTAAATTACTTGTATAAACTTTCGCACATTTCTCTCTTTCTTTCCTTGGTGTTAGCATTGTCAGCAGGCTGAACTTAGTTCTTGGGAGCATGCCTTCTTGTAAGGCCCCAGTAAAGTAATTTTTTTGAAAAGTGATTGAAATTAAATTCCAAACAATTCTGAGTCCTGTTGTAATGATGACTATGGAAAGTATAGTACACAAATTGGGGATCCTTAAAGATGCTACTGTAACAGAGGGGGACCAGCATGTTTTTGATTATGACTGCAAAAACTACATGACATGTACACATAAGCAATGCAGTTCACCTACCCTTTGTGTGTGAGAGGGAAGATTTGCTAAAGAGAAACCTCCATTGGCCAGTTGTACCAGTGCTTGAGGCGTAGAAGTTTGTGTGCATAGGGATATATGTGTGTTTGAACTAGATGTGACAATCTGATTTGCTTTGCAGATCAATATTTATGTAAACTGGAGTAGAGTTTATTTACTTCTAGTGAATTGCTATGTGGTGAACTTTGGTTTTATGAATAAATCATTATTTTAGGTCATCTTTGTAAAACAAGTAAAATTTTCGAGGCATAAGGGTTCTTTAAATTGTTTGCATATTTAACTGTTTTCCTTATTTGCTTTGACAATCATGCTGTTACAGAATGAATGCCTTATGATCAGATGTAGAAATTATTGGGCATATAATGCTTATAATATCTTGTGTTTATTATTCTGCCACCATGGTCACTTATTATCCATGAACAATGTCATTTTTATTTATTTATTTATTTATTTATTTATTTATTTATTTATTGTTATTTATGCTTTTATTAGCCAGACTAGTCCTACTAGGCTAGTAGCCTCTTTTCATGGGTGATCCAAGGTGGTATTTATAAAAGTAGAGGAATTTTGCTCAGGGCATCCAAGAACTTTCTCTACTGTTTTAATATGGGGATGCGATTTGTTGTAGTCCTTTCAGTTTCCGGTTTGATTGTGGAGGCAGCTCAGAGAAACCAGGAGGAGAGTTAAAGAATGATGGAGTGTTTGGCACATAATGATAAAGCTATGAAAGTAGTGGAGGAGGAAAAGATGTTTTTGTCAAAAAATAGGATTGTCCGGGAAAGGAGGAGAAAAATGGCAATGCAAAGACAGTTGAGCCTTAGTCGGAAAGTGATCGTGAGTGCAATGAAGTTGAGAAAGTACCCAAGCTTTCTCAGATTGTCAATAATAGATAGGAAAAATTGTTAAATACAGGGATGGACTCTGAGTTCTTATTTCAGCAAAATCATTTCAGCGATGAAGAGTTAACACAGAAATGCATTGTTACAACCCTCCAGTTGGGAGGGTTGTGGGATGAGTTACTCATGGAATTAATGAATGCCAGTGAACCTAACCATGGTAACAATGTTTTGTGGGGGGACTTAATGAATGAGATACAGAGAGAGGATGTTCAACAAGTTGAGATGGTAAAGACTGGAGTGGAGAAAGAGGGAGGAGAAGAAAAGAAGGCAGCAAGTATAGGAAGAAAAGAGATTTTTAAGGCACAAATCAAAATGAAGAAGTTGAATTAGACAGATACAAGGTATGGGACGAAATAATAATGCCTTTAGGAGTAAGGGCATATGAGGTAAGGATGTTTATTTATATAAATAAAGAGACATTTTGTGACATTTTTTGGGACTGGTCAAGTAATGGAAAACATTTTGGGAGAGTATGACAGAAAGAAAGACTGTGTTTCTTGGAACTCTTCTATATTTAAAGCATTTCAAAGAGACTAAGAAAAATGTTAGCACTCACTTCACAACTGAAGTTGGAAAAGTGACTTTAAAAAGGCATTTATTAAATTTATGTAAAGATGTGATGGACATAGTAAAAGTTTATGACAGTACAGGTTTGTGGATAAATGCTTGGGACTGCAATGCTATTTTGAAAATTGAAAATGATAATATTGTACACATTCCAAGTATTATAAATGTGGAAGGGGACATTGGTATGGTAAACTATTTGGGTCAGCCAAAGACTTGTTTTTTTTTTTTTTTTTTGTGCAGGAAAGCTGATCATTTGATTAATAATTGTGAAAAAAGAAAATGTTTTTACTTGTGGAAAGACAGGGCATGATATAAAAACTGTGAAATAAAGTTTTATAAATGTAAAAAGCAGGACATTTGGGGATGGAATGTAAATTTATAGTAACAAAGTAGTGCAAGAGACAATAAAAATGTTACTAGAACAGAATCAAGAAACTGAATCTATAGACAGAAAAAAGTAAGGAGTATACAAACCGAATGTGAAAAAATAAATAATTTGGAGCATAAGGAAGAATCACAAAAAGCTAGTAATGAAAGTTTTAATTTTAATAAAGGAGATGAAGAAGAGTCTGGCTTGAGTTATAGTGAAGAAATAAAATGAAATTTAGTTAAGCAAAAAATAAATTCTATTGGTAAGAGAGTTTGAAAAAGGAAAGTCATTGAAGGACATAATAAAAAAAAAAAATGAAAGAGAAAGGTTAATACTAGAAAGTTAACATTTTGTGTAAGGTTCTTGCATTAAATGTTAATAGTTTTAAAAATATTATAAAAGGAATAAACATTTTTGAGTGGCGTAAAATGCAGGAAAGTGCCATTATTATATAAGAAGATACTAGGTTTCTAACAAAAGAAGAGAGGCAACAATTAGAAGTGTAGTGGAGAAAATGTAATTTATAATTTAGGGAGATAAAGTTGTATTCAGGAATAATAATGTTATATAAAGAAATTATAAACATTTTGGATATTACTTTTGTTATTATAGGCCGAACAATGATAATTGATATAAGATGGAAAGATCTGGTTTTAGAATTATGGTGATTTGTGCTTATGTGACAAAAAAGAGAGAAAAGAGGTGTTTAAAGATATAATTCAATACGTAGGAGTAAACATGGATATAATTATGGCATAAGATTTTAATTGTAATATAAGGCAGCAAAAAAGAAAGCATATAATGTTAAGATGTTAGATATTATAAGATATGTAAATTTACATATCTGGAATATGAGTACTTGGACTTGTAGTAGAGATGAACATAACACAGAAATAGACTGGTTTTGTAAAGAGACTTTGGAGACAGGCTTTTCAGATGACATGGTAGTCTGGGTTGCTTTGAAACATAATTCTGATTACATAAAAAATAGGAAATGGAATAAAAAGGATTAATCAAGTTAAATGGGATGATGACGGAAAGATTGATATACTGAATCGATGGAAGGATCATATAGAAATGACGTTTTTTTTTATAAAGACTGGTCCAAATGGTGGTTGTACTTTAAAAATAATAAAAAAAGGTGTTATATAAGTCGAAAGATATCAAAAGAAGAAACAAAAGAATACAATAAGAAAATTTAAGTAAGGATATATTAGTTTAGAAAAGAATGCAGATAGTTTTTAATCAAAGAAAATGAATTATATGACTTGAATAAAAAGAAAATAATGTATTTGCAATATAAACAAAGATGTTTTTTACAAGGAAAAAAGGAGGAAATTGTACTATATTTGAGCTAATTTATTAAAGAAAATGACAGTATCATGAGGCAAATGAAGGCCATGCCAAGTAATACATTGTACACAAGATAAGATTATGGAAATAGTAGAAAGCTTTGTTAGGGAATGTTTTAGAGGACAGAAAATGCAATATACTAAGGAATGGAAAGTAAATGTTTTTTCAGACAGACACAACAAACATTTGGTAAAAAGGGGTTAAAATGGAAGAATTGGAAAGTATTTTAAGGAAGGTAAATTTGGAATCCACAGCAGGTCAAGATGGAATAGAGTATAGAATGTATAAGAATATCACATTAATTCAAAATAAATATTTAAATGTGTTAAATGAATGGCTAAGAAAGGGATTGAAGTATAAAGAGCTGTGTAGTGGTATAATTAAATTTATATGGAAAAAAGGTGACTGTTTTTGATGGGTGGCATGGGATTTTTAATACCCACCTAAGCTACTACCAACTCCAGCAGATGGGGTCTCAGTTTAGCATCTTTTCTGAAGGATGGCACACTCACATCCACCTGAGCAACTACCAACTCCAGGGGATGGGGTCTCAGTTTAGCATCTCATCTGAAGGATGGCACATTCACATCCACCTGAGCTACTACCAACTCCAGCAGATGGGGGTTCTCAGTTTAGCATCTCATCTGTAGGATGGCACACTCACATTCACCTGATCTACTACCAACTCCAGCAGATGGGGGTTCTCAGTTTAGCATCACATCTGAAGGATGGCACACTCACATCCACCTGAGCTACTACCAACTCCAGCAGATGGGGTCTCAGTTTAGCATCTCATCTGAAGGATGGCACACTCACATCCACCTGAGCTACTACCAACTCCAGCAGATGGGGTCTCAGTTTAGCATCTCATCTGAAGGATGGCACACTCACATCCACCTGAGCTACTACCAACTCCAGCAGATGGGGTCTCAGTTTAGCATCTCATCTGAAGGATGGCTCATTCACATCCACCTGAGCTACTACCAACTCCAGCAGATGGGGGTTCTCAGTTTAGCATCTCATCTGTAGGATGGCAAACTCACATTCACCTGATCTACTACCAACTCCAGCAGATGGGGGTTCTCAGTTTAGCATCACATCTGAAGGATGACACACTCACATCCACCTGAGCTTCTACCAACTCCAGCAGATGGGGTCTCAGTTTAGCATCTCATCTGAAGGATGGCACACTCACATCCACCTGAGCTACTACCAACTCCAGCAGATGGAGTCTCAGTTTAGCATCTCATCTGAAGGATGGCACACTCACATCCACCTGAGCTACTACCAACTCCAGCAGATGGGGTCTCAGTTTAGCATCTTATCTGAAGGATGGCACACACATCCGCCTGAGCTACTACCAACTCCAGCAGATGGGGTCTCAGTTTAGCATCTCATCTGAAGGATGGCACACTCACATCCACCTGAGCTACTACCAACTCCAGCAGATGGGGTCTCAGTTTAGCATCTCATCTGAAGGATGGCACACTCACATCCACTTGAGCTACTACCAACTCCAGCAGATGAGGTCTTAGTTTAGCATCTTATCTGAAGGCTACAACACCCAGGATTGCAGTATTGTCATTATGCTGCTCTGCAGTGTCAGCAACTGAGCTACCTGTGGTGGGAATAGAACCCACAGCCTTTTGCAACAAAGGTGACTGTACTACCTGTCGTGCTACAGACAATGCTGACATCATTCTTTTTTTGCTGATGATTGCTGATTATTCAATAAAACTGGTTAGAAAAATAAAAATAGTTAAGTAATGTACAATCATGTACCCTTGGCAGAATGGCATATTTGTCAAATGAGATCACTGACCTGAGAGTCTAGACATGCAGCAGCAAAGCCATCTGCAGTGTGTGTGCTTGTGTGTGTGTGTGTGTGTGTGTGTGTGTGTGTGTGTGTGTGTGTGTGTGTGCGAGCATGCCTGTGTGTGCATGTGTGTGTGTGCGTGTGTGTGTGTGTGTGTGTGTGTGTGTGTGTGTGTGTGTGTGTGTGTGTGTGTGTGTGTGTGTGTGTGCGCCTGCGTGTGTGTGTGTGTGTGTGTGTGTGTGTGTGTGTGCGCGCAATGTCTCATGAGCAGTTTCTGAGCATTACTTGAAAACTTTTGTTGAACACAGTTTCTGAATGAAGTGCATTCACTCAGTTGTCTATAAGACATAATGTGTTTTGTCATTGAGCTCAGTTACCTGATGGCTGACACCATCCAAAGTTGTACCTAGGTTGTTTAGTGCCTTGGGTGATGTCCCTATTTGAAGGTTCAAGCAGAGGAAAAAAGAAAAAGGAAAGAGTCCTCAGTTCATGGAGCCCAAAACGTTTGCAAGAAGATTTGTAACAGTGTAGCGAGGAGGTTTTTGCTACCATTCATTAAAGACACTGCCTGTCATTTAATTGTGATCATGACCATACCTGCTTAAAATTGTCTTTATTGCTGCAGGAAGGTTCTACTGCATGTATTCTTACAGGTAATTGATTATTGTCTTGACTAAAGCACCAAACATGTCCTGTAACAGTTTGCTCTAACGGTACCTTCCTTTCTTATCCAATGTTTGCTGTGATTGTACACCTTCGCAGTCTGCATCTCAGGTTCTATGAGCAGATAAGCCCATGTGAACGGGGTACTTATGAAGTCATATATTTGTAACCCCCAGTAAAAAAAGATAAACCAACTTGGCAATAAAAAGAATAATGCACAAGCCAACTGTCTTTTATTCCTGAGTAAAGCCTTTTAACAAGCGACCCGTATCTTCATTGCTGCACATTTGATTACAAGTAGATCTCTACCTTCATTATTATCTGTTTCTAGGATGTGTTCATTTGATTACAAGTAGATCTCTGCCTTCATTATTATCTGTTTCTAGGATGTGTTCATTTGATTACAAGTAGATCTCTGCCTTCATTATTATCTGTTTCTAGGATGTGTTCATTTGATTACAAGTAGATCTCTGTCTTCATTATTATCTGTTTCTAGGATGTGTTCATTTGATTACAAGTAGATCTCTATCTTCATTATTATCTGTTTCTAGGATGTGTTCATTTGATTACAAGTAGATCTCTGTCTTCATTATTATCTGTTTCTAGGATGTGTTCATTTGACTACAAGTAGATCTCTATCGTCATTATTATCTGTTTCTAGGATATGTTCATTTGATTACAAGTAGATCTCTGTCTTCATTATTATCTGTTTCTAGGATGTGTTCATTTGATTACAAGTAGATCTCTATCTTCATTATTATCTGTTTCTAGGATGTGTTCATTTGATTACAAGTAGATCTCTGCCTTCATTATTATCTGTTTCTAGGATGTGTTCATTTGATTACAAGTAGATCTCTACCTTCATTATTATCTGTTTTTAGGATGTGTTCATTTGATTACAAGTAGATCTCTACCTTCATTATTATCTGTTTCTAGGATGTGTTCATTTGATTACAAGTAGATCTCTGTCTTAATTATTATCTGTTTCTAGGATGGGTTCATTTGATTGCAAGTAGGTCTCTACCTTCATTATTATCTGTTTCTAGGATGTGTTCATTTGATTACAAGTAGATCTCTGTCTTCATTATTATCTGTTTCTAGGATGTGTTCATTTGATTACAAGTAGATCTCTATCGTCATTATTATCTGTTTCTAGGATGTGTTCATTTGATTACAAGTAGATCTCTGTCTTCATTATTATCTGTTTCTAGGATGTGTTCATTTGATTACAAGTAGATCTCTATCTTCATTATTATCTGTTTCTAGGATGTGTTCATTTGATTACAAGTAGATCTCTGCCTTCATTATTATCTGTTTCTAGGATGTGTTCATTTGATTACAAGTAGATCTCTACCTTCATTATTATCTGTTTTTAGGATGGGTTCATTTGATTACAAGTAGATCTCTACCTTCATTATTATCTGTTTCTAGGATGTGTTCATTTGATTACAAGTAGATCTCTGTCTTAATTATTATCTGTTTCTAGGATGGGTTCATTTGATTACAAGTAGATCTCTACCTTCATTATTATCTGTTTCTAGGATGTGTTCATTTGATTACAAGTAGATCTCTGTCTTCATTATTATCTGTTTCTAGGATGTGTTCATTTGATTACAAGTAGATCTCTATCGTCATTATTATCTGTTTCTAGGATGGGTTCATTTGATTACAAGTAGATCTCTGCCTTCATTATTATCTGTTTCTAGGATGTGTTCATTTGATTACAAGTAGATCTCTGCCTTCATTATTATCTGTTTCTAGGATGTGTTAATTTGATTACAAGTAGATCTCTGTCTTCATTATTATCTGTTTCTAGGATGGGTTCATTTGATTACAAGTAGATCTCTGCCTTCATTATTATCTGTTTCTAGGATGTGTTCTTCTTATTTACTTTAGAATCTGGTCAGTAATGACTGAGTAAGCTTAAATTAATAAAACAATTCAAAAGTTAAGGATATATCAGGCTATATAGTTAAGAACTCTATAATAGCATGGTCTGATATGGCTATATGAAATGCTGCTCATAAAATGCTCCTTTTATTTTAGACAGTCAAAGAGTTAAAACATAAATGCAAAATTTAAACTCTGAAATATATATGAATATAAATTGAATAAGTGATAAAGGATAGAAGTGGAAGGTGAAGTATAGATATATCTGTACATTGTATACATTCACAGCATGTACAAAATATGGCCATGTATGCCTGCTGTTCTGTCCACCTTTAGAATCATTAAAATTAATGGATTTATGATTAACTGCTATATAGATTTTCTACTATTTTTATATAGGCAGACAGTTTTGTTTCAGATGAAGTTCAAATCCAAGAAGTATGCACATTTAACACAAATGTCTAAGTTGGAGCAATAAATATTTATTTCCTGGTCACAGATTCGGCAGTCTGCAGGACCCCAACTTTGCTTCTACAAGATCAACTTGACAGCAGCAGCTTCAAGGTCAGGATGGCAGTTCCTTAACTTTACTGACAGTGGTGCATACAGCTGGGAGTCTGTCTCTTGATGGATGACACATTTTACTCAGTGTAGTCTCAGTTTTACCTGAGGAGCATACCACACCTTTGAAAAACATTTTGTATTAAGTAGTGACCTGCAACAAACTGCAGAAAGTACAGTTGTGAGTATCTTTACAGTTATATTATTTGTGGTGATAGCACCACTTAACCACACCACACGATGATGCAACATTTATCATAAGGCAGGGTACTTATTGTGATACAGTCTGCTTTGAAATAAATTACATAGTTTACATTCATTTCTTGAGAATAATGAAATATAACAACAAAAGATAAGGACAAAGCTGCATTACTTAATGTTTGGACATACTGAGTAGCTAAAAACACCACATTCTTATTCTGGACATGGGGGGCAGTGTCTTGTGTTGCTAAATGTCTATGGTTCCATGCAGTTTACTTACACCACTCAAAATAAGACATTTTACAAGACTCAAAATAAGACATTTCCCATAGCTAGACCTAGTATTTCCTTAATGTCTTATCTTTTTTATGTATCTCCTTGTTAACAAGAGTTGGCTTTTTGCTGTGTTTGAAAGTTACATGTGCATGGCTTTTTTCTGTAAACAAAGAACACCTGCATATGAGGTATAGCCAGAAAATACACTATTCACCTATTCATTTTGCAAACTATATTACAGGGATATTAAAAAACTGAGAAAAATACAGGATTAACTATAAATATGACAAAATTGTACTGGACAATGCCACCAAATTCAACTTGGAAGAAGACAAACTTCACCATGAGATATATGTTTCAGGTTTAAGGATCTACAGGTTTAAGGGCCTGAAAAGACATAGATTCATTTTATAATTATTCAGAACTGTTGATTGCATAATATTCATGTTTTATTTTATAGCTAGGTCTTGTCATGGCTACTTCATACTCCATTAAATTTCTCATTGCTGGTTCTCAGAATCATGAGGACAGAACAAGAACACCTCTCATTTTGAACATTTAAGGATCTATATCAAAAAGCCACCTAGTTATTTTAGTTTTCATATCATCACATAAATGAATATCACAGTGATTTTAGTAAACCGAGTTGCCTTGGTTTCTCTTCATATCCTTCCCATATTAAAATATTGGGCGTAATTGTAAATCTCAGAACATGGGTAGGTTTGTGTAACTACTAGACAAGCTGTTAGTGCAGAAGGACATTATAATTTCCTACACCTTTGTTTCTGTGTGCTGTATGAACAGACTGCACATTCAGTTGGCATACCTAGTTAACAAATGGGTATTATTATTATTATTATTATTTTTCCATGTCTGTTTCCAGCCTGGTGGACATGGGCACCCTGAGGCAATGTAGTAATTACCTCATGCACACTGACAGCCACTTAAGTCTCCAACAGATAAATACAGTATGTAAGAAATGTACTTACACATTATCTCTGGAGGCCAGAGTCTCACATGCAGACTCAAAATGCAAAAAACAGGTTGTCAATGACTCACATACATCACTCACTACACCCACTAAGGACAATACACATACATACACCTACATATGCAGAGATGCTGACATGTGACCTACACAAGCCTTAAAGGCCTCTCAGGTGCAGTTCTCAGAAGCTCCACATGCACACAAACAAGACACTTACCATTACAACACATAAAGCCACAACTTATTGTGTTTCAACTACCAAGCCCATAAGGTGAAACATTTCACAGCTTAACATTTTAATCATAGGTGACTCCATTGTGAGACACACCAATGTCCCCCTTACAAGGCTGAATAAAGAGAAGGTTACAGTTAGTGGTGTCAGGGGCCATAATCCAGCAGATCATGCAAGAACTCATGTCACTTACCCCAAAATACCAGTATAACTCAGTCATAGTCCATGTGGACGTAATGACCTGAGACATACCTCCCTGGACTACATGAAAACAGACGTGATTGAACTCTCAGAATATGTGTCACAGGCCGGTATGAGCCCAACATTGAGCAGCATTCAACTGTCTCCAAGGGTGTTGCCACAATACAGATAGAAAATGACTGACTTTAACAAATTATTTACCTACGGGTGTCATTCCAAAGGGTTCCAATATTTGCCAGCCTGGGAGGAAATGGTTGATAGATCATGGTGCTTTGCCAGGGATGGTCTCCACCTGTCACCTCTAGGCTTTTGGATATTGACAGAAACATTATCCACCCATCTACTGCTTTTTTTAGGCATTGTCAAACAGGCAAATCTTACAACATAACAAAAGCTACTCAAGAAAAGCTAAAGGTGTTATTGCTCAACACTAGGTGTCTCAACAAGAAACTGCACTCCCTAAGAGCTCTCCTCATTGAAAATGCTGACATCTGTGCAGTCAATGAAACAAAGTTTAAAGCCACGGAAAGCACTCCAGCAGTGCATAGCTGTAACACCTATCATACATTCTGTTCACCTACTGAATGTGAAAGGCAGAGGTGCATCTATCTACAGAAAGGTAATCTCACCTTGACTGGTCAAACAACATGACAAACTTGAACTACTCTACATCCAGCTAACTAAGGGAAAATCCATTACCATATTCTTGCTAACCACAGGTCCCCCTCCATAAACCAGGAATCCACACATCATACGTAGAGTTACTTGAATCACTCACCATACAGCCCAGTATCATAATCATGGGTGATTTTCACTACCCCTCCATTAATTGGGAGGCATACACAGCCACTAACTTACAAGCTCAAAGAATTCTTGACTTTGTAGATTCAAATGCCCTGTGTCAGCTTGTCTGCACTCCCACCAGGGGAACAAATATCCTAGATATGGCACTCACAAGTGTGGGAGAGTGCTGCATCTGCCCATGTGTGATGTCCTCACTGGTAAGGTCAGATCACAAAGCAGTCTCCCTGGAAATTAAGATAAAACTAGATACTGCACCAAACCCCAAGAACTGTATGAATTTTTCTAAGGCAAACTTCCTCTTATTAAGTGACGTCATAGCTAGATTCCAGGCTCCCCCAAATCCAGAAAAAAGAAGCTTATGCAGAGGAGTACATGAAAGCCCTGTATGACCACATAAACAACTGCATAGAAATGGCAATACCAAACAGAAATAAGCCCAGGTCCAACTGCAAAAACAGATACTCTGATGGACTCCTGGTCTTAATAGATTGTACAACAAAAGAAAAAAAAATTCTGTTGAGAAGTAAGAGAGAATGTGCACAACAGATCAATAAGTCCATTAGTATAAACAAGTGAATCAGGGAAATAGTTAAGTCTCAGAATGCAGACTTTGAAGTAAAAATTGCCTCCAAAGCTAAAGATAACCATAAGGCATTTTTAGTTATGTCTGCAATCTTAAGGGCAGCACCCAACAATGTGCAGAATTAGTTTCAGATAGCATCTTCTATACTCAACAAGAAGATACGGCAAATCTACTGGCTGATAAATTCAGCTCAGACTTCACGTCCCCATCACCCCCAGATCTCCTTAAGAAATGCCCTCCAGCATTCCTCTGTCAATTATCACCAAGGAACAGGTAGCCACAGTGGTTGCTAAAACTAAAAACACAGCATCAGTGGGGCCTGACAATATACCAGGTTGCCTAGTAAACAGCTTAAATCAGGACCTATCAGGCCCAATAAGATCTCTATTTAACCACAGCCTCCAGACTAACTTTATTCTGGTAGAGCGGACAACAACTATGGTTACCCTCTACATAAAGGAAGATGGTTAACAGACCTGGGAAACTACCAAGCCATATGTTCAACTAGCCTTGTTTGTAGAGCCATGGAAAGAATAATCATGGACCTGATAAACAAAGACACAGGAAACCTCCAGACACTGTCCCTGATCTTATTCAGCTTCATCAAGGGCAGGTTATGCCTACTAAATCTGGTAGACTTCTTTAAGAAAGTCGCTAAGGCCATGGATGAGGGTAAACCAGTGCATACTGCCTACCTTGACCTGCCCAAGGCATTTGACACAATTCCCCACTTAGATATTATAAGTAAACTCACAAAACTGGGCATAAGTCCCTATGCCACCAGATGAGTTGCGAATAGGCTCAAGTACAGGACACATGTGGTTAAAGTGGATGATTCAAGTTCCAGCAAGAGATCAGTTACTACTACTGAAGTGCCAATGGGCTCAGTGCTGGGACCAGTCCTGTTTGGGATATAGTCCCCTGAAACCAAAACCAATGTGGAAGGCCTCTAAATGACAAAGTTTGCAGATGACTGCAAGCTGTGTGCAATTATTGAATTACCCAGTGATGTAGATATTTTTCAGGAGGGTCTAAATCAGGCAAGTGATTGGTGGTGGTAAAGAAATTTATTATTGTACCATTTGGGAATGAAACAGCCCTGCTAACATAACCCTAGGAGGAGACTCAGAATTAAAGGGATCTAGGTACACTGGTAGATATAAAGTAGCTTGAACTTTGACCATCACATGTCCACATGGGTGAGGAAGTCATTCTATGTGGCACCACTTATAAGTAAAGGTATGGCATCCAGATCCATGGAGATTAAAGTCCCACTGTACACAGCCCTCATTAGACCAATAATTGAGTTCAATGTGCCATTTAGAATGTACTTGACCAGGCACTTACAGCAGCTGGACTGACCTCAGATGCTGCTCACTAAGAAAATACAGAGTGTTAACAACATGCCCTGTGCAGAAAGCCCTTTCCCTTTACTCTGTCTTCTATTGACTATTAAGTGGAGACCTATGCCGGACCTACAAGGCACTCACAACTCCAGCCTTGATGGAACTGCTACATATCTGCAAAGCAAACAGTATGAGGCTCACCTGTTCTAGGGATCTAAACTTAGTGAATCAAACAGAACATGCTGGAGAGGCAGCTATATGTCCTAAGATTGCATATTCTTAGAAATAGGCTTCCTAGTTATGTTAAGCAGAGTCCTTCCTTGGCCCTCTTCTAGACCAATCTTGGTTGGTGGATGGGGAATTCACACCTTTTGTAGAAAAACTGTAAAATATGTAAAATATTCAAGGCATAGGCACAAATCCATGCCAATCTCCTGCCCCTAGGGGACATATACTGGGTAAAATCAGATTATATCAACTAGGTTTGTTAAGGCTCTTGAGCCATTAGCCTAGAAATTACCTATGAAACATCTTTCATATTAAGTTTGATGTTATTTGTTGTGGTCAAATGAAACAGGCTAGTTACAGAAAATCAGACTATAAATATGTTTGTCTTTTCACTAGACAAATTTCATATTTAGATTTAAAAAAATCACTGGTATTATTTCAGTAGATACTAAAACCACAGTGGTATCAGGGCTTGTTATCTATTTTAAACTGCCAGACATGGAATGGTTGGAGGAAAAAAAATAAAACAAAAAATTGCAGCAGAAATGAAAAGCAAAGGACCAATAATGCATATTCGATAGCATTTGCAAATGTTTATAATTACTTTCTACAAAATACAAAAAACACAACCACAAAGGCAAATCTTAACCAGATAATAGGAACAGTAAACATGCAATTCATAAAAATAACTTTTACAAATATACATGTGTGTACAGTTTCTTTGAGGATTTCTAAGATTTTCCTTTATGTTAACAATATGTGTCCTAAAGACCTCATAATGCACGTAACAGTAATAAAGAAAACCTTCACTATATCAAACAATGCAAAAGTCCATGAATACATCACTGTTGTAATAATTATACAGAAGGGCCATCAGAGTGTAGCCGGGATTTATGGAATTGCACACTGACTATACACCAATTTCCAAAATGTAGCTCACTCCAAAGTGTCATGCCCATACCTACAAACAGTTTGTTGGTGTGCATGTCTGGGTGGTACACCTTTTGAGTATATATATAAAAAAAAAACATTCAACAAAATGTATGACTTAATAAGACTGAATAATGCAAAATGATGAGAAATATATTGTCAATTTTTAAATGTAAGGTCACAAATATCTCATTGAAGAAAATTATATAAATATTTTTTTAAAGTTGTATGCCCTGGGAAATATATCAGTGGTTTTACATTTAAATCCTGATACAACTAATTGAAAAATAACAAATTATTTTAAAGCAGGTATGCTATGGTGTGCATGCCATTTGCCTGGGAACAACCTTGATGACCATAGTAAAAATGACATTTCTTCCATATTCCAAGATCATTGCTGTCTGTGGGTGAATTTTCAAATGATGTGAAGAAAGAGGCTCCTGCTTCTTCTCTCGTGTTACAGTCTGTGACAGAACATGACTGGATATGGTTCAGGGCAAAATTAAGATGTAGTCTGAAAAGAAAAGAACATTCTAATTTACTACTGGATTACAATGCTCTAACACCAGTTTTAAGTTCTTTAAAAATATCACATTACTTAAAAGATAAATAGTATTATACCTCACTTTAAATTATGTCATTCATGAAGAGAATTCATCATATTTAATTTTATGGTGATAGTAAGGCAATATAAACAGTAAAATTAGTGAACTGGTGAGGTAATTTTAGTTTGTGCACATACTGCAGAAATGTAGGCAATTAAATCTGAAACAAGTGCAGAATATATGAATTTTAGCAGGAGGTTGAACAGTTTTGGAAAACATGCAACATGTTAAGTTTTTAAAAAGTAACTATAAGTATTCTAGAAATGTTTTACTAATTAATGAGGAGCCAGACATTTATAAAAAAAATTAATACTATATTTGATTTTAGGAGGAAGTACATGTTGTAATATGATAGTCAAAGGGTTTAAAGGCAAAAAGTATTGTAAAATGTATGTGGCCATTTCTAACTTCAGCAGTACAAAGCAAAAACAATAATCCTGGTGCAGAATGCATGCAAACTAAAATCAAATTAAACCAAAGTCAACACACCAACAACCAGAATGTCGAGAATGAAGCTTTTAATGTTATGTTCATAATATTAAAAGTTTTTCCTGTCTTCATTCCAGTTGTTGGTATGTTGATTTTGATTTAACTTCAGCAATACTATTAATCTACTGAAATATGATGATATAAAGAGCTTAGATATGTTGCTGATGGGAAAGTGATGGGATGGAGGGGTGTAAACGAAGATGCAGCTGATATAAATGTGAGTGGAACAGAGACGTCAAGACAAGATTATATCTGAGTTATATTAATGAAATGGTAAATAAGGGCAATTAAACTGGAAGTTAGATTTCCACACCCAAAATACTTATTAACACCCCATTATTACTAAGTTTTCACATGTTCTGTAGATCATACATGAAGACTAAAAAAGAATAACACTTGAGTTTTACAAAAAGACATTGATTATAAGCAGATGGGAGTGAAGGAGAAAGTTGTGAGTGAATAATGAATAGAATGTTGACGGCAGTGGACGTAGAATATAGGCAGGGAGTAGCACTGTGTGTGTTACTGGAACAGTAATAAGGCAGAGGTACACGTGGATAGGGGATATGAAGGGGGGGTTACTGTGGAAGGGGGTGAGGCCCATCCATGTATAACCTGCTCAGTAAGGGAGAATAAAACCACCTCATGCTAAAATAAACAAGGATCTAGAGAAATACTAGGATCTAGCTCATAATGTGAGTGTTTACAGAAAAGTCACATCGGAGCAAAGGGGTACATCAAGCTGCTGGGTTTAAAAATGGAGGGGGGAGCAGTTTAGCTTATGGGCTGATGATCATCAGTGAGGATAAAAAAACGTAAAAAAGTAAATATAACTCTGTCATTTGATGTATTCCTTTACATTTGATGTATTCCTTTATATTATATTTATTTGTAGAGTAATGTATTACATGGCACTTAGTTCTCAGGGGCCATATATGCCTCAAAGTACTAACCACTCATAAAATTAGAAAAAATATCTAAAGATCATATCATCTTAAAAGTATATACTCAGCAGATCCTGATTGTCAAAAGATCATTTTGGTCATCTTTTTCCATCATTTTTCCATCATTGTTTTAAAACATCAGGACCATTACCAAATGTGTTCACAGGACTATAAAGTCACATTCTATTCCCTGGTAGAGCCTTTAAAGTCTAGCAATGGTAGCTGCATAGCTGTATAACATATGGAAAAGGGAAGGAGAATGTGTGATGATAATGCATGTAATGTCGTTTGTTGCATTTCTCTTCATTTCGCTAATACGCAAGATACCATCTGCATATCTGTTTACCGCAGAGTGTAACTTTTAGCAGTTTGCAGTGAGAAGTAGACAACATATTTTAGTACATTCATTGTGTTAACCAGGTTAAATCTACCAACCATAAGTGATTGTTTCTTTGGTGATCTTGCAATGTTGTTTAAGTGACTTGCTCAGTCAAACGGCAAGCAAGTATAGACTGAAGGACTGCAAGATGAAACTTATTAGAGTTTTTTATTATTAATTCCCTGGGCTGTACTGTCAATTCACAATACACATGCATGTAAACAGCAATAAAAATAAATAGCTTTGTCTGGTAATCATGTCAGTACTTTAAACAGAATCTTTACATTAGCTTTATTGTGTTTTTGGCAGGAAATGTCAAAGGGCTGATAACATGAAAAAATACTACATATTGCGTGTGGGCTCTTTTTTGCTGATACAATACATTTTAATTCATCAACCGACATTTTATACCATACAATGTATAAATGAGTAGAAGGTAATGCACCAAGTAGAAGACCAATGCTGAATAAAACATTAGGTCATATCTTTGTTCTTGATAAATATAAAACACAATTCCATATAAACCAGGTTCAAACAATACTCACTCCTTTTGTTGGACCATGTGGAGTACTGAATCTGTGGTGTAGATTTTAGTGTGGATGGACTGACAGCATTGAAGAGGTAATATAATCAGCACTTGGGCTGGGCATCCTTTCAGACAGTGACATTGATAGAAATTGTTTGCAAGGACAAGCTTCACCATGCAAATGGATCAGAAGTGTTTGCATTGTTACAGGTCAGTATCCTCACCCTACTATGTCACATGCATACTGTTGCACCAGAAGGTTGGCTTGTTTCTAAACTTTGCATTATATATCTGGCAAATGGGAACCTAAACTTGTATGCAGTAAGTGACATTAGAGTATATACTTTGGGCAAATACTCTGCTACTTGTTATGGAGTTATTGAGGGGTGGTGAGTGTTGGCAGGAGTGAGGAAGAAGGTACTGGCCTTGGAAAAGTTTCTAAAGATGGTTCTGTTGACCTCTGCTCAGACCAGGGTGAATATTACAGTGCAGTGACCTGATTTAATCAATGATGGCTTTACAATGTGGATGGGTGCAAACAGAGGCCACGTTGCTAAGGAGAAGATTAAAAATGGAGATGTTTGTAGGGGGGGGTATTGGTTAATCAAAGGAGGCTTCATTGATAAAGTCAAGCAAGTGTTCTACACATTTTTTTGAGGTGTATGTGTGCCAATTAATGGATGAGTAGCGAAAGTCTCCTAGAATGATGGCGTTCAGATCAGAAGAAAGGGAGTTTATAAAATATGCTTTGTGATTTACTGATGTCATGGGTGAAGTTATGTAACTGGTCAGGATGTGATATGAGGTCTTGTCTTCAGATATTGGGATGCAAAAGAATTCAAGCTCATTGCACATTGGTTAGACCTGAGCTAATGGCATTTCAGCTAAACACAGACACTCCATCAACATAACTGTTGTTATCCACACCTCTGGGCTTAAATGAATGGTAGAGATTAAAAAAGGAAAAGGAGCAGTGCTGTCATTACACCCGAACCAGGTTGCAGTATTAGAAAGGCCTCAAAGAAGGGTATTTTCTTGTTTAGGCTCCTAATGTTGAGCTGTGCTACACTGACATTTGGCAGATTCAAATTTGGATTTACTAGATTAATAGTGTGGGTAGACTGACACTATTTAGAAAATGCACCGTGGTGACAAAGATTATCTTAGTATGCAAATGCCCTAAGGAGATAAGTGCGGCCCATCCTTGGTGAAACAGCTGGAACTCTCTTCTGTCTCTCTCTAGGTTGACACCATTTGGAAACTCTCAAAATGATGCTAGTAGCTAAGCCAATTATTAAAGTCAATCCTCTTTTGCTGATATTATGACATCATTCTCATGGGACTACTTTCAACTAGTTTCTTTCCAGCCTTTGTGAGATACCTGGACAGCTTTAGCATGTGCTTCTTCATATTATCTAAGGGGATGCATTGCAAGTCATTCACACTCACATGACCAATGACCATATCCTATTAATACATGGATGAAAGGATTTGGACAGCCTACTGATATGTCAAACTGTAGCACCTGAGAGGCAACTGACTGTTAGCCTGTCTTTGTTCACAGCTGTGAGTGGTACATTGGTGAACCACAGTAGGGAGTTTTTTTTCTAGGTGTTTTTGACCCCTCTGCTTGCTGACCATTGCTTTACCGATCCACCATGCAGATAGTCAGGAACAGCATCCATCTGACAAGGCTGCCATTCAGGCAGACTCAGAAGTTTGCTGTTGATATTGGCATCCCAGAAATGAGAGCTATTTTTTGTAAGAAGGCCCTGACCCTCCCCTTGGGAGATAACTTGAGCTCCTATGTCAGCACAGGGACTGGCTATGCCCCTCTGTCTGTTTGCACACCCATCTTGATGTGGTTGATAAGTACAATCATCACCAGCTTGGTGACCATGCTTATGATTTTCCTGTAATAGTTTCCACCTACTTCAATCTATCTCTGCTCTCCTGCAGTGGTCTGGTTGGGAATGATGGCATGATCTAGCCAGCGCCCACTCCCCTTCACCTCTGCCATCCTTGCCTCCCTGTCAAAAACCCAAGCTGATAAATGAACTGAGTTATGAACAAAGAAAAAAAGGATAGCAGAAGCGCTCAGTTAAATTCTCTTCACTTTATTTTCAACGACAGCAAAGCTTTCAGGTTTCCCCTTCTTCAGTGCTAACATAACAAATCAATTATCCATTCAAATAAATAGTAGCAGCAGTAAAACATGTGACACAGCCCATCCAATGTAAAATAATCTAAAAGCAATAATTAGTTAAAACACAATTAACACAATACAAGTATTTCAATTATTTAGTTAATGCAACGTTTGTTGCTTTCTACATAGAACTGGTTTAATACTTATCGCATTATTAATGCCAGGATATATGTCTGCTTGCAGACTTGTAATCCAAGCATATTCTATATTTTCAAGCATGTTATTAACATCACCCCTTCTTATACTCTTATATACTAACTTAATCACCCTAAATTTAAAAATATGGTCACTACATTTCTCATTTACATGCTTAGCCAGTGCATTAGTGGGTATATTTCTTCCGATATCAGATCTATGCTCAATTATACGATCTTTCAACCTTCTAGTACTTTTTCACAAAAAGCCGTGTGCCAAAAATGTTCCTGTTTTTATGTGGGGAAAAAGTACTAGAAAGTTGAAAGATTGTATAATTGAGCATAGATCTGATATCAGAAGAAATATGCCCACTAATGCACTGGCTAAGCATGTAAATGAGAAAGGTAGTGACCATATTTTTAAGTTTAGGGTGATTAAGTTAGTATATAAGAGTATAAACATGCTTGAAAATATAGAATATGCTTGGGTTACAAGTCTGCAAGCAGACATATATCCTGGCATTAATAATGCGATAAGTAGTAAACCAGTTCTATGTAGAAAGCAACAAAAGTTGCATTAACTATATAATCGAAATACTTGTATTGTGTTAATTGTGTTTTAACTAATTACTGCTTTTAGATTTTTTTTTTTTTTTTTTTTTTAATTTCTTTTTATTAGGGTTATATCAAAACAAAATGAAAACAGGAAAAAAAAGTTAACAGAAAATAAACAATAACACTCAACACACAGCCATAAAAACATAGAGCCTATATACAGAAATAACCTATATACAGATCTCATCTATATCAACCTATGTTGCATACAGAGTTATGAAGTACAATCATGACAGAATGCGTTCAGATATCAGTTTCCAAGTGTCCTTCTGGGTCCTTTTATTCCTCATGGAATACCATATATATTTATGTGCTAAAAGCTGTTTCCTAGCTGTTTGCTTAAATCCATCCCATGTTATTATGGACCTGTCTTTCCAATTTAGGGTGATGTAATATTTTATTAGCATAAATGTTGTTACTAGGATGTGCATATGATTATTATTCATTATACCATGACCCCCCATTAATATTCCAAAACGTGCATGCTGATTGGCCAGCGTGCACGTTGTAAATCGACTTATACTAATGGAAAAAGGTCCGGTCGCCCGGACTTTTTCCATTAGTATAAGTCTTTTTTTAAAACACTGTCTAGCTATGTTAAAAGAGTTTAACATAGCGACACAGGTTTAAAAAAAGCAATGGAGATCTCCGTTGCTTTTTTTAAAGCTGTCTCGCCATGTTAAACTCCTTTAACATAGCGACAATGTAAAAGCAACGGAGATCTTGCTTTCTCCGTTGCTTTTTTTTTAAACCTGTCTCGCTATGTTAAACCCATCTAACATAGCGAGACAGGTTTAAAAAAAAAAGCAACGGAGAAAGCAAGATCTCCGTTGCTTTTTACTGTTTCGCTATGTTAAATGGGTTTAACATAGCGAGACAGCTTTAAAATAAGCAACGGACATCTCCGTTGCTTATTTTAAAGCTGTCTCACTATGTTAAACCCATTTAACATAGCGAAACAGTAAAAAAGCAACGGAGATCTTGCTTTCTCTACTGCTTTTGGCCACAGCTCTGATGTACTGCGCAAGCATGCGCAGTACATCAGAACTGCCGCGGATGCCAGACAGCTACAGAAGGGCAGCAAAGAGGCATTATACAATGCCATTATTTAAGAAAAGTAATTGTTTCTTTTCTTAAATAGTGTCATAGTATAATAGCAATAACCCACTTCTGGGTGTGGGTAATGCAGGATTTACCCACGGTTGTCTTTGTTTGGTCCCTCGGGCTTCGCCCTTGCGACCAAACCATGCCAACCATGGGTAAATCCCGCATTACCCACACCTAGGCGTGGGTTATTGCTATATTCCTAGTGGGGGTATGTGTAGGAGAGCAAATTTCCAAGATAAGGTTGATTTTTCATATCCCATTTTCTCTAATTTGACTCTTAAGGCACACCAGAGTTTGTATGTACATTTACAACTCCAAAATATGTGTATAATATCAGCTTCTTTGGAGGGGCAGAATTGGCAGTGAGGTAGGTGTTCTTTGTACATCTTATTTAATATTGAGGGTGTAAAATATGCATTATTTAGGATCATAAGTTGAGTATATCTGAGCTTCTGAAGGAGAATATCTTTGGAGAATTTCTGAATTGCCTGTGCAATTGTATTGGAGGTAATTGTAGGATCTTGTTTTGTCCAGTAATTGGAGTGAATAGCTTCTTTAGTGTGCCTAAGAGAGATTATGAATTTATAGGCATTTGAAATAATTTTTTTTTTCCGTGTCATCATATCCCATAGCGTTCTACATGTAGCTATATGTGGGTCTGGGATGTCAGTATCCTTCCAAAATCTGTAGCATACTTCTTTCAGTTGTCTTACCATGATTGTATATTTAGACGGAAGATTAAGTTTGTTTCTAATATTAGCTACAGATTCCTGCCTAAGGAGATAAATGTCTAAAACTGTTTTTTCTTTCAATAGTGGGTATGAATTCAGGTTAATCATCTTTTCATTTAATTGAATATTGGGGTTAAGATGTAATGGTTGGAATGTCCAAAAAGCAGTTAGTAGATTTAGTGATTTGAAGAGATTTTGTGTTATTTTAATTTGTTCCCATAAGTCGTTTTGTATTTTGTATCTTCTTCTAGACATTCCCTTTAGGAATGGGAGGGCCTTGGGATTAAATCGTAATGTTTTAACATAGTTGTGATATAGTTTCATCCAGGTTGGGCACCACATATTTGTTTGTTCCCTGTAATTTGCAATATTGATTAGTCTGCTACCTTTGGTAATTTCATAGTATAGTTTAAAGTCAGGCAGACCCACCCCACCTTTATCCTTTGGATATATAAGTTTTTGATAGCTTATCCTGGTAGGTCTTGGATGCCAAATGAATTTTGAGAGGGTTGTTTGGATGTTATTAAACACTTTATTGTGAGCTTTTAGATTATTTTACATTGGATGGGCTGTGTCACATGTTTTATTGCTGCTACTATTTATTTGAATGGATAATTGATTTGTTATGTTAGCACTGAAGAAGGGGAAACCTGAAAGCTTTGCTGTCGTTGAAAATAAAGTGAAGAGAATTTAACTGAGCGCTTCTGCTATCCTTCTTTTTCTTTGTTTGGTCTTGTGGTTCATTCTAGATGCACTTTGCCACAGTAAAGTTATGTTTTGCTGCTTGCCATCTGAGTTATGGTCAGGTCTTTATCCTTCTACATCATTGGTGTTGCATGCTGCATTAAGGAGTCACTGATAACAAATAAATTGCCACGGCAAGTGGATTGCTCTTGTAGTCTGTGGGGTCTGGCCAAGCCACTCTGGTGATTCTTGTCTGTGGTTGTTGTGTGAGATGCTGTATGTTATATGGAATCAGTGTTATTATGTTGCTCAGACCTGGCTGTGGTACAAGCATTTACACTGCCATGATGAGGAAGATAGTGTGGTTCTGAAAGTAATTTTTTAGCACCTCAGCGTAGGATGTTTTTTTTTTGTTTGAGAAGTTTGCCTATAGATGTAGTAAATATTTTTATCTCTTACATTTTATTTATTTATTTTACATTTGTTTACTGGGAAAGTCTGACTTGGAACAAAGCCAATTTTCAGTGGCAGCCCAGGGAGAAATGCCCCAGACGCATTTCTTTGTGATGTGGGAGGAAACTGTAGCACCCAGAGGAAACCCACATGAACACAGGGAGAACATGCAGACTCCACAAAGAAGGCACCCCAGCCAAGAATCGAACCAGAGAACCTCTTGCTGTAATGGGACAATGTTATCCACTGCACCACTGCACTGTCCAGGATTGTCCACACTGACATATGGGCTCACCTTGTGATAATAATGAATGGCTATCAATATGCATGTGGCAGCTTGTACACAGCATCAGGATGCCTAGTGCTGCAAGGCTGGCAAGAGATGAGGTGGAGGAAGAGTGAGCACCCATAATGGATGTAGAATTGTCTGGTGGTAAATAGTTTGTGGTGTCATAGAATTTTGGTGACCCTTGATTGATCTGAAAGGGAGGAAGAGTTGCATGATGTACATATAAAATGATATAACATAAGGCAGTATAGTTCAATACAATTCAGTACAAGATGAGTCAGTGGTGCAACCTTATACTAAACAATTTTAAATAACCACTAACCAACAACTGAACAAAAATAAAAGGCACAGCTAGAATCCATAGTTTATTCCAGAAACACTTGTGAGCGCTTTTGTCAAAAATACTTCATCAGACATATTTAAAATACATGTCCTTTAAATACTCTCTGCAGATGTCATGTGACACAAAACACATGATAAAAATTACATATAATATCAACGAAACATTAAAACCATCATGATCCAAATCCATTATAGATACAAAAATAAAAACAAAATTACAGATTTTAAAATAAAGTATCTCATATAAGCCCACAGCTTAAGTAAACTAGTACTTATAGCCTCATTTAACCCAGGTGATGCTGTGGCATTGAGGAAAACACCACCATAACTCCCTTTCTTCTAACTTAGTGGACCAAGGACCACCCCTTGCATGCTGCTCAACTTATTCTAAAACACAAAAGTCAAAGCTATGGTTTCCATTAGCCTCAATATGTCTACAGAGAGCATTGGTAGACTTCAACTTCCTTATGTCATAACAATGTTCATAAATCCGTTGTCTCAGTTTGCACTCTGTCTTCCCAATGTAAAATCCTGGACATACCTTACATATGGCAATATAGATCACCCCCTTGATTTGGTAATTAAAGTTACCCCTAACCCTTAGTTTGACATCATTAACCACAATTTCATTGGTTTCAAAAATCATATAACAAAAGGAACATGCCCCACATTTAGTCATTTTTCCACACTTTATCTGTGTCCCATCAACCATCCCATCAAAGAAATTCTTGAAAGATTTTCCATGTATGTACACAAATTTGGGATGAGGAGCATGTTTATTGATAACCTGCCCATGACTAGCCAACAATTGCCAATTTTTAATAATAATGGAGGCTAAATGTTAACTATCCACAATGAATGTGGTGACAAAATGTGAACACATCCCATCGGGCATATTAACCTTTTGTCCATCAAGGGGACCTAATGCAGATTTGGATAATTCATGAAGGAAATATCCAGAAGGACCATTTGTTACCAATTCCTGTATTTGAGTATCTGAGTATCATAATATAGGGAGAAACATTCCATTTTGCCTTTTCCTAACCACTTCCTTTTTGATAATAACCACCAACTTCTCAGGATAACCATGTTTCAAAAACATGGAACACAAAATGTTGCATTCACCCAAAAAAATTATCCCATTGGGAAGCCATCCTAGCCATCTGTCCCTTGATCACAGCCCATTTCTGATGGTAAGGGGGATTACAAGCAAAATGTAGTAAATAATTGGAATAGGTTTGCTTCCTATATATCCTAGAAGAAAGTACATGTGAATTAATATGCTTTTTGGGCAAGACATCCAGATAATAATGGAATTTTTATCAATAGTATGGGTAAACTCCAAAAAGGCTGTGGATTCATTGATATACACCATAAATTCATCGATCAACTCAACCGGCCCAGTCCATACCAAACAAAATCATCCAAATATCTAATATATGTCTCTACATATTGGAAAAAAACAACCTTCAAATACAAAATGTTGTTCCCATTCTGCCATCACAACGTTAGCAAATAGGGGACCACAAGGGGCACCCATGGCAACTCCCAATACCTGTTTATAATATTGGACTTGAAACAATATATAATTGGTGTCCAAATCCAAACCCATGAGTGTAGTTAGGGTATTCATCAAGGACTGCTCTAACCTAAAATAAAAACTTAAATAATCCTCAAACTCTTCAATGAGTTCAGTGTCGTGAGGAATATAGCTAAAAAGATCCTTGACATAAATGGTTAGGAAAAGAAAATCCAAACTTACATCAATTTTGTTACACCTAAATAAAAAGTCCCAAGAATCCTTACAAAGATGGGATATAGCCATAACATGGGGTTTCAAAATGTAATGAATAAATTTGGCAATGTAATATGTTTTTGAATTACCAGCATCCACAATAGGTCTAAGGGGGTGGGTTTTGTATATCCTTATGCATTTTTGGAAGACCAAAAAAACTAGGTATATGAGGTGTTTCAGTAGATATAAACTTGTGGTGGTTAGGAGCAATCTCAACTCGCATAAGCATATCATATAGGATTGCATAAATATGGTTATATACTATATTCACCTTGTTCCGTGAGGATTCCACATAAGCATCACCATACAAGATCAAGACAAACTAAGACAATGGATTTAACATTGTTATGACATAAGGAAGTTGAAGTCTGCCAATGCACTCTGTAGATATACTGAGGCTAATGGAAACCATAGCTTTGGCTTTTGTGTTTTAGAACAAGTTGAACAGCATGCAAGGGGTGGTCATTGGTCCATTAAGTTAGAAGAAAGGGAGTTATGGTGGCAAGTTTTCCTCAATGCCACAGTACCACCTGAGTTAAATGAGGTTATAAGTATTAGTAGTTTACTCAAGATGAGGGTTTATATGAGATAATTTGAGTTTATTTTAAAATCTGTAATTTTGTTTTTATTTTTGTATCTATAATGGATTTGGATCATGATGGTTTTAATATTTCATTGATATTATATGCAATTTTTATCATTTGTTTTGTGTCATGTGACATTTGCAGAGAGTATTTAAGGGTCACATGTAGTATTTTAAATATGTATGATGAAGTCTTTTTGACGAAAGCGTTCACAAGTGTTTCTGGAATAAACTCTGGGTTCTAGCTGTGCCTTTTGTTTTTATACAACACAATATTATAATGATATATCAAACAGGACATGTGGATGACACAGCACAATAATCTAAGAGATTTCAATTCTGTGTAATATAAGAGCACCTGAACAGTAGACGCTGGTGCTGCAGTGCGGTATTCCAATGTGATTTTCAGTGCTTTACAAACTTATTACTGGATATCTGAGCAGTAGGGCACAGATGCCACAGCACAAAATTCTAAGAGCCATTGAAAACAGCTGATTCCAAGATTTCAGGAGGTGGTCAATGCGATAGGGAAAATGCTGCAAGAGACTTTTGTTGCAATAGGCAGTGATGACAATACAGAAATCAAATTATCAACAGCAAGCTCAGGTAACACAGTAGTAAATACAGAGCAGAAAAGTAGAATTCATGCAGCAAAGCATGTGCCAAAGAGATGTTTAAACACAAAAGGCACAGAGGTACACTGTGACCATCTAGTTAAGAAATGACATTGGAGGTACTATTGCAGCACAAATAGAATAGCATGCAGAAGAGCACCAAAACATTCAGCCATGGCTGAGAAATATACAGCACACATACACAGTGCAATAAAATAATTCAGAAATGACATAGCAGATAGCAGCTCAGCAAAGATGCTATACAGCAGAGTGTTAAAATGTGACTAGTTAAGAAATGACACAACAGTGCCTTTTTTCTGGCCAACTTCTAGTGTTTCTACTTTATATATGTGTGTGTGTGTGTGTGTGTGTGTGTGTGTGTGTGTGTGTGTGTGTGTGTGTGTGTGTGCCTGTGTGTATATGTGTATATGTGTATTTAATATATGTTATTGAAATCAAAGAGGAAAACATTAATATAGTTGGTTGAAAACAAAAATCACTGAATCACATTTCATAGAAAATTTCATATACAGTAAGCATAATTCCAAAAGGTTTCTTTGCAGCCCCACCCACCACCACCACTTCTCCTTATACAAGTCAGGAATACATATAGTCAGGAAGTCCTTCTACGTGGCACACCTCATCATAAAAGGGTTCTCATCCAGGAAAAAAGAGGTAATTGTTCCCCTCTACTCGACACTCATTAGACCCATTATAGAGTACAACACCCCTTTTGGAATGTACCTCACAATACATCTGCGGCAGCTGGAAAGGCCACAGAAGTACCTCACAAAGAGGATTACTGGGGTCAAACAAATCCCCTACACTGACCGCCTCAAAGAACTCCAGCTTTACTCCGTAGCATATCGCCTACTCCGAGGTGATCTCTGCCTAACATATAAAGCTATGTCAAACCAAGAGCTATTGGACATGCTACACCTAAAGAAATCCCAATCCCTCCAAGCTACACACTCTAGAGACCTAAACCTTGTCACCACAATAAACAGGACATGCTGGAGGGATAGATTCCTGTCCTATGTCAAGCAAAGTTCTTCATTAGCACTCTTCAAGAAAAATCTTGATGAGTGGATGGAAAATAGGAAATACACCCCGGGGATCACTTCTGTGTCTCTGCTCGACAGTGGCACAGGAAAATAACTTTCTTGGGTGGCATAAGCCAGGGAACCTTGTTGGCTAGGCTTACATAGGCCCTTAGGTCGATAGCCTAGTACCTACCTATGAACCTATGAACAAATACTCTTAACTCCATAGTCACGCAGCATTAGAGAAAACAATGAGTCATTGCTTGTGCATAATCACAAATGTATACAAATGGAGGTACAACATTACAGTGGGCATGAGTAAGATACATATTTGTTCTACACTAAATTACCATGTAATTTCTAAGATCCAAAACCATACCAGCAAAGATTTTTATAAACTTTGGTTCAACAAAATGTGCTTTCCATGAAATGTATAGTCAATCATTTTTGAATAATTTTTAATTCAATGAAATGGAATTGCATGAATATTTATGTATAAATATAGAGGTGTACTTATTAAGATCAAAACACCTAAATGTCAATGTCAATAATGTCGACCACTAAAGGGTGACTGTTCAGATGTCGACAGTCCATTATGCATGCTAAAGGAAAATTCTCCCTCAGCATGCAACAAAAGTTTAAAAAAAAAGACAAAAAAATGTTTTTTTATTGCAGGGTTGCTAGCCCACATGCACTCCTCTCTTGCTAATTATATATACTAATTCTGAGATCACACAATCCCTGGAGAAGGGCAATATTCTCCAACCCATGGGAGTGTTGATCATTTGCTTTGTCGACCAAAGTGAATCAACTAGACAGATGTTAACATTTGGGAGTTTTGACCAAAGGAGCTGCTCTGAAAAAAAATCTATCTATCTATCAATATGTGTATATATATATATATATATATATATATATATATATATTCACATACACACACACACACACACACACACACACACACACACACACACACACACACACACACACACACACACGTGGATCTACTTTTTCAGGAAGCCAAAGACTATATGGCCGAGACCATATGATCGACTCATGAAATGTCGGGGTTCCCTATTACATTCTCGAAGATGCACTTACCCGAATACGTAAACGCCGACACATCTTCATCAAACCACATAAACATCGATCGTCCTGAAGTGCGAAATCCGAAACATCAAATCATTATGGTTTGCCCTTCCATGGTATAGCTTCTTAAGGTAAGTGTGCGATTGTTACAGACCTTAGGGTTAGGGTGCAGGTTAAGGTAAGTGCATAGATGGTAATGTATGTGAGATTTAGTGTAGGGTTAGATGTAGGGTTTTGTTACGTGTATGTGTGTGGATTATTTACTTTGTTTGGGTATAGCTTGTTAAGGTAAGTGTGCGATACGGACCTTAGGGTTAGGGTGCGGGTTAAGGTAAGTGCATAGATGGTGGTATATGCAAGATGTAGTGCAGGGTTAGAAGTAGGGTTTAGTTTAGGGTTAGAAGTAGGGTTTTGGTTAGTGTATGTATGTGTTTATTTAGTTTGTTTGGGTAGGTAGTATGTAGTGGGCGGTGGGGTGGGACAACTATGACGGTTCGAGGTTTTGAATTTCGCAGTTTAGGGCGTTCGGTGTATTCCTGGTTTGTGGAATATGTGTCGGCATTTATGTATTCGGTTAATAGGGCATTCGAGCTTTCAATATAAACCGGAAATGTCGATCATGTAAAAAAAAAAAAAGAAAAAAACACAAAAATCACTAACTTTAACATTGCTAGCGGTGTGAGGGGGGCACCCCTCCCCTCGAAACTTAAATATACCAAGTCCGAGATCGCACTACAGTGCGGAAGATAGAAATCTTTCTATTCCGCCCTGAACGAAGATGCATGTTCCGCATGGTCGACATTTCAAAAGTCATTCATATGGTCTCAGCCATATGGTCGTCGGCTTTTTGAAATGCTGATCACGTAAAGTAGACCCATACACACACACACACACACACACACACACACACACACACACACACACACACACACACACACACACACACACAAACACACACAGATGAATATGTGTGCATGTATGTATGTGTGTGTGTGTGTGTGTGTGTGTGTGTGTGTGTGTGTGTGTGTCTATATATATATATATATATATATATATATATATATATATATATATATATATATACATTACCCTTTTCCCAGTGTACTGCAATCTCTGAGTTGGTATATATAAGTACAGTGGCCAAAGTGGTTAGAAGAACATTTTATATAGCCCACCTAATCATGAAGGGATTCACATCTAGATCAGGGGAGGTCATCGTGCCTCTTTACCCATCCCTCATCAGGCCGATAATTGAGGATAATGCCCCTTTTGGGATGTACCTTACCAGACACCTGCAGCAACTGGAAAGACCCCAAAAGTACCTCACCAAGAGGATCAAAGGGCTCAAACAAATGCCATATGCTGCCCGGTTAAAGAAACTCCAGCTCTACTCAGTGGCATACCGCCTGCTCAGAGGCGATCTGTGCTGACGTATAAAGCCATGTCCAACCCGGAATTAATGGACATGCTGCACCTCAGAAAATCCAAATCCCATCGAGCTACATGCTCGAGAGACTTGAACCTCAGCACTGAAATAAATATGACATGCTGGAGGGACAGATTCATAACCCAGAGGCTCCCTTCACTCTGGAAAAAAATCCCAGTCCAGGTTAGGCAGAGTGCTTCATTGACTCTCTTCAAGAGGAATCTTGATGAGTGAATGGGAGATCGTAGGTTTACCCCGGGTATCAATTCTGTGTCACTGTTAGACAGAGGCACAGTTTACTAACCTCGAAAAAGGGCATAGCAAAATTAATTTAAAATGGGTGGCGAAAGCCAAACACACTCTTGCTAGGCTTATAAATGCCCTAGGGCAGATAGCCTAGTATGAACCTATGAACCTATATGATTAGCTTGAGGGTTTGGGGGAACAGAGGGGTTTACCCCCTGCAAAAAACATGCTTCCACTTTCTTTTTTTTCATTTTTGATAAGCTGATGTTCGAACATTTGTGTTCAATCATTTGCAGTTCAAAAATGTGGTTTACGATTGAGTGTTATACACTCATATATAATGTAGTGTAGTCCTAACCTGTAGGAGCTTCCCTTAGTCTGCTGTCTGTGCTCACTTCTGTTTGGGCCATCCACAACCCTCAGGATTCAACTCCCCCCCCCCCACCTCCGGTTCTGAAGCAAAGTTTCAGCAAAAGCTCAAATCAGCCCTGCGAAATCTCAACTTACTTTTATATACAAGCCTTTTTTTACAATTAATCATTAGTCTGCTTGGGCCAGCCACAAGCCTCGGGATTCACCCCCCCCCCCCACACACACACACCTCCGGTTCTGAAGCAAAGTTTCAGCTAAAGCTCAAATCAGCCCTGGGAAATCTCAACTTACTTTTATATACAAGCCTTCCTTTATAATTAATCCTTAGGTGAATGTCACTGAATTGTTTTAACAATATTCTCCTACTTTGTGACTATCATTCATTGTGAGGTGAGCACAGCTGCATGGCATTAAGCCAGCCACTAGGTGCTGAGATGCTCTGCTAATTGTATAAGATCCCTATTCCCTCTGTATGCAAACATTTTAGCTCCAGAGTCCAAGATCAAAATTATTCCAAAACAAAACTTTAGTTCAGTCTCAATTCCCCTACCTCTAGTCATCCTTAAAGAGCTTGCTAGCAACATTTGTTTTCTGTAAGATTAAAAGCTCTGACATAGTTTATTGTCTTACATTTCCTGGCTCCTGATTTTTTTTTTGGACTTCCTCCTGCTGGGGCTTGCTCTGCCCACTCCGTTCACCCTTTGGGCTCACTCCTCTCCCCTACCCTGCCCCCATATCCCATCTGCCCACTGTGCTTCTACTCTTATTCACTACGCTGACACTCTCTCACTCTATCCATCTAATTACACACACTCTTCCTATTATCCTGGTTACATCTCCTAGACCTATACCATGCTCGTGCTTCACCTATTATTTCTTACTACACTCATATTACTGTCTCACCTCACTACTTATCACCACAACATATTCCAGACACCCACTTTTCATCGCACCACAAACCCACCTTACCATACTACTCCATGTACATATCTCACCATCAGTCCTACACTTGTCAGCATTACTAGCCTCCAATATTTTCCACATAAAATAACACCTACTAAAGATAGTGATGATAACCCTCAGTTATTCAACAATGAGCTTATCAAACAATGGAAATTACTTACCAACATTGCCTCTAGGCTACTGCTTAGTGGTGACATCCACCCAAAACCTGGACCACTCACAGATAACACCAACCATCCTAGTCACTCTAGTCTCAACACCCATAGACATCCAATCCTAAACAGAAAGAAATCAGACCTATTGCTAATGAACATTAATATTAGACATATAGCCAACAAATTACACATCCTCCACACCACTCTAGCCACATACTCCCCAGACATAGTAATTATCACTGAAACATGGCTAAAGCCAGGTACAAAAGATGATGAAATACTATCCCCAGGTTAGTCCATACTATGGGTGGATCAACTCAACAAAAGAGGAAGTAGAGTTGCTCTCCTCTTTAAAGACCGTCTCACTTTAACTTTCCTTGACTGCCAAACCCCACAACTTGACAGTGCAGAAATCATCTATACCACACTAACTATAAATTCAAGAAAAACACTTGATTTAATTGGCTGCTATAGCCCACCTAGAAATAATGCCCCAACTACAGAACATTTATTGCACTGAGCAAGTAGTACCCTTAGTCGGGAGTCATTCATACTGGGTGATTTTAATTTAGACTGGTTTGCATGTGATACAGATCAACCCATTCATCACATAAACTTGCATGGTTTTACACAAAATATTCAAGAACCTACCCAAATACATAAAGCTAGTAAAAAAACAATCAGCTTTGGATTGGATGTTACTAAATAACTCCTCTCACTCATTCAAATCAGGCTGCCTTCTTGATGGTCTAACCAACCACCTACCCACATTTCTTAAACGACAACACACATTCCCACAAAAATCTACTATGTTTAAACAACTTAGAAAAAAACATGACTTTAATCTTGACAACTTCCTAGCTGAGCTTCAAAGGTGCAATTGGACTCCACTCAAATACCTTGACCTAGATGATGCAGTGAACCACTTTAATAAATCCTTTTTGGATATATTAAATGCACATGCCCCTGTTAGAACCATCAGAGTAAAATCAAACTATGCCCCCTGGTTAAGCAGAGACACTAGGGGCCTTCTGACAACTAGAGATTAAGCCTGGGAACTATGGTGTAAGACTAAAACAGTAGTTTCTAAACAATAGTATCAGGAACTTAGAAATAATATAAAAAAAAATAAATAAACAAAACAGGATAAAATACATTTCTATCATACCATTCAAAACACATATAAAAAAACCCTCCAAATTCTGGCCTGCTATAAACTCAATCCTTCACCCAGGAAAATCTACTACACCACCCCCAAACATCCACAACAATTCCAATAGCATAGCTACCATTTTTAACAAACATTTTATTGAATCGATAATTGCCCTTTCCAAGCAGCAAACCCTGACTCCTCCTAAACCTGTGTTTAGGTTTTAAAGTTGTTGAATGATGTGAGCATGTAGGGGTTTATATGCATTAGTTGTATGTGTGTGTGTTGCATGTTAGTATAGGGAAGGTCTGGGACAAACAAAACTTTTAGAAACTCCAGTTTTCGGCATTTTCAGAGTTTGATTAGATGAACAATTGATCAAAGTGTGTCGAGCATGTTGTACTCGACATTTTGATTGTTCGTTCATCTAATATAGACCCTATATATATATATATATATATATATATATATATATATATATATTTTTTTTTTTAATATATATATTTAATATGGCTGTAGAGTAGTATTAATTTTTTAAAACTTATCATGACTAACTCCATCAAATAAAGAAATGTTTTTAACATCGTTTCTAACACATGTCCATAACATTACCAAAGCATAACATTTTGAGCTCACATTTTATAATATCATTTATGGACTACCACCAGCTAAACTATAACAGTGAAATAGTGAAACCTGGATCCTAAACGTGATTTGCAAATATGACTGTGAGATAGGATTTAGAAAGGGAACTGAATAACAGTAGACAACAATTTGACAAAAGGATCCCACAAATAGCTACCCTGGAAATTTCATACCAAAATTCCACAAAGTTAAAAAGTTGCAAACTTGTGCAACAATTCATTACTTAAAATGACTGGAGGAATTACTGTACTTAAAACACTTTACAAAATGTACAGTTATCATACATATACTAACAAATGTCATTTATTTTGGTATGACATTTTTAGAGTTTATTAAACATTCGCCTTTCTGAATACCCCAAATCAAAACCTACCACTTCTATGCCTCACATAACAGTAACTACAAATAAAAGTAGATGACATACTTAAAGTAGTAAAGGGATTGCATATGTGAAGTACATCACAAAGCCACCCCTGAAAAACACTCTTGTTGAAACAAACAAACAAGAAATGCAGTCTGATAATGCAATGCTATTATTTAAAAAAAGATAAGTTTAACAAACTTGGTTTTCATAGTAAATGCAGCTCCCTATCGAGGTGCCTAATACTAAAGTGGAATATGTGTATGTATTCAATTAAAGTGTGCCACTGGCACTTTAGTAAACAAGGGAATTGGCATTAATAATGTTTTACATTTTGTACATGGGCTTGTGTTACATCAGGAGTGACCAAACGCGAGCCACTGTTTACACCATCAGGTGTAGAGCTCAGCCTGGAAAAAAATTAAAATTCCATCACACAGTGGCATTTAAAAAAAATAAAGATGTTTCTTTTTAAGTAATGCCTCTGAGTAGAAGCCATAAACCCTATTTAAGTGCAGGTGCTGGTTTATCCTCACGCGGCTGATTTGATTATTCAGGCTTTGATTTCATGACCAGGCCACAATAGATGTGGGTAAACTCCCCATTACCCATTTCCAAACATTGTTCATTGCTAAATTAGGCAATGTGTAGCCTTGGCTGCTAATTAGTTAATTTTTGTTATCTGTGATGAAGTTACATGCAATGGAGATTTTAATATTACAGAAGAAATGCCTAATAGGTAAACTAACATAGATTATATGCAAATACCCCAGTTATCTTCTTCTGGTTGCACTGTTTTATGTTCCATACTTGCAGACTTATTAGATCTGTGTGTTTTATGTTGTATGCAACATTACGACACCATAGCTGCTTCAGAAAGCAGCTGTGACTTAATAATGCAGCAGCTGGAGTCCTGACCAGCATTTGGCTTCCTAGCAGTGCTTTTCGGATGCATTTGCTGTAGCAAGTAAAACTTCTCACTCAATGATATAATATAAACACAGGTATATTTTATTTTATTTTTTTATATGTATATAATTCACTTGGTTCATTTATAATGTTTTCTGTTTTCAGTCTTGTTGTCTTACAATATGCATAAAATCTCATTCACCATTCCAATAGAAATCTATGCCTACAGCAGCAAGCAAATATAACGGGACTGAACTCCCATACAAAACAAACTACCTACCATCCTGAAGATGCAAATATCAGGAGACTAATGTCTAAAATAAGTCTCTTCAAAATGTATGATGCAGGTAAATTTTAATGGTTGTTGGTTGCAAAAATATGTGTTGATCAACACTGATAAATAATACTGGTGATCTCAAGTTACCATCATAAGAGACAGCAAAGTCCAATCCCTGACAAGTGCAATACACAACAAATATCTTTTTAATGGAGCAACTATCATGTGAATATTTACACACAGACAAACTTGTACATATCACTGTCCTTTCTTTATATTCTTCCTGAATATCTTAATGCCATCCAAATATGTACATCTTGTGATGTCTTGCATTTTGTAGTTGATCCCTTCTCTGAAGGCAAAAATGCTTGGTACTGTATGAATTAAAGTACCTTACTTCACAAAAAGCAAACAAATAAAAGTCAGCAAGGACTAAGGTCAAATGTCTGAGGTGCAGCCATGCTTAGAATAAAGTTCACTTCTCAGGTGTTGTACTCCAAAATTGCTCTCATGTGTACTGCCAACCCAACATTTCCACTTTTTCTGTTTTGGTGTGAGCTTGTTGAGAGAAAAGACAGAAGAGGCAGAAGTACTTGTAAATTCCTGATCAGCTAAGTTGATGCGACTTTTGCAGGGACACTGATTTACAATATGCAAAATTCCATTTTCTTAAGAAGAAATCAGGGAATTTTACCTGTGATTATTAAGTGCAGTTTTCAGTCATTACTGTGACTTCTTTGTATTTTTAGTACATTTGTATATGCAAAATTAAAATAGATTTTCAGTACAGATCTCTCAATAAGCAAACTGACAGCATTATAACGAGAATATATGAGGATAAATTCAAGTTACAGTGACTGAGTGATCAGGTCTGAAATGCCAAATTCCAAGAAAATCTTGTGATTTTCCAATAATCAGATATCCCAAATATGGGATTTATTGCTATTTTTCCTGAGCATTTCTAATCACATTTACTACTTTATTACTGCCTTTCATGAAGATTTGCACTTCGTATGTAAAGGCAAGAAGTAAAGAAATGTCGGTGATTGTTCAGATTAAGACGCACCAAGATGAGTAACAGCAAGCCACCCTCTCTGATGTGACATCTGCATGACAAACACAAAGTTAAAGCAGAAATAATTAAAGTGTGCACTACCAAAAATGGTTTTACCATGAAACACCGACGTCTCAAAAGTCAGCTTTTCCAAAGAATGCAAAAAAAAGCCTGAAAACCAACAGGGCAAAAAATATATATTTTTTCTTTTTTCTTGTGGGAGGGGTGGAAGCCCCCTTCACCCTTGCACCCCTTCAAACTCATATATGTCAACTTTACCATTGTATCAACTCAAAGAAGGGATAAATATCCCCAAAACGTGAATCATTGATGGTGCACTATTTGAAATTGCATCGGTAATGATTTCCCATGGAGAAAAGCAATTGGCATTATGCCAGTCATCTTTTTTTATCAGCGGGCTATTGATGCTAAGAGAATTTCTCCATCAGCATATGTGGGGAAGCCGACAAAAAATATATCTTTGTGTTACTTTTCTCTGGGATAGTTTCTTTTATTTCATTAAGGCTGTAGCCTGTCAGCTTTTATAACATGCTATAAATATCACTTCATTGATGCTTTATGCATTTTTTCAAATAAACATGCAACATTTTCAGTAAGAGTTACTATCAATGATAACTGCAACATCTTTTCAAAAATGCTGTTTACACAACAAATTATTTATAAGATGATCCTTTGTATCTTCTTCTTTTAACTCCTTCATTTTTGCTTTACCTGTCTGCTCAGTGCTCAAACATATTTTACAAGATTCATACTGCATTGTATAGAGACAATGCAAAAGTACATAGAGGAGGGCAATCGACCAATCATTGTAACTCTTTTTTTCCTTCTTGTTCTTAGCTGTACCCAGTGATGCACGAATGACATCTTTGCTGCTGTGACTGCTTGGCGAGTGTCCAAACGACACAAGCAAAACACAGGACATAACCTAGTCACGCTGATGCATTTAAAACAGTTAATAGAACAACAGGTTTTGCATCGATATGCATTTTCAGAACAATAAGAGTATGAAACTTTGATGTTTAGCATTATTGCCTGTCAGTCAATGAAGGCACACTCAGCCATGCCCACAGATGCATGACAGAAAATGGAGTGTCTTAATATAAATAGTCACCGGACTGTAAAAAATTTAGCACTGTGTGTGGTTTTGTGTGTGTGTGTGTGTGTGTGTGTGTGTGTGTGTGTGTGTGTGTGTGTGTGTATGTTTGTGTGTGTGTGTATTTAGCACTGAATTTATAGACTGTGTATGGAGTGAAAGTATGCTATGCTTTGGCTTTGCAGCACTTGTACATTTGTAGGGGTTGCTGTGTATGCATATTGATATGTTGGCACATAAGAATACTTGTAAACTGAAGAGGACAGCTTTAATCAAATGTCTACTTTTTCTCATTTCAGAGTGCTTTTATTTCCCTATAATCAAAAAAAAAAAAAAAAGAGACATACACCAGGATTCAGAAACATTACCACCAGCCATTTTAACTCTGGTGGCAGCCAATTCTTATTTTCAGACTGCCCACCTCAATGCCTACTTGAAGACACACAGCACCACAATAGGCTGTCTCTCTGGATTTTGGCAAATGCTAATGAGGCATTCCATGTGAGTAGCTTATGATAATTTGCTATGTGCTTTCCATAGACATGCCTGCAGTAAGAGATTTATGCACTCGACTGATTCATAAAACTGTTTGCCAGCATAAATACTATCTACCAGCCACTTTACTTAAATCAGCCAAAAGTTCATGATCACCCATTGCTATCAGTGGGAGAGGTACCATTAGAGGTAAGTGACAAGGAGTTTATCAGATAGGTAATATTGGGGTGTGTATGCACATTTGTATATGTGTAGTTGGCTGTATGAGAGTATAGTTGGCTGTATGAGAGTATGTATAGGTTTGAGTCGTAAAAAGTGATTGTGTGTGTGTGTGTGTGTGTGTGTGTGTGTGTGTGTGTGTGTGTGTGTGTGTGTGTTTGTGTCTTTGTGTCTGCCTGGGAGGCCACTGTAGGGTGTTAGTCGGGGGCAGACAAAATTGATGTGAATATAATTGTGTGTGTGTGTGTGTGTGTGTGTGTGTGTGTGTACACATATGGGTGAATGGCTAAGTGTGTCTGTGAATGCAATTGATTGGCAGAGTGTCCCATGGTATTGTGTGAGTGCGTGTGTGTGTGTTTGAGGGCTTGGATGCTATGCCTCCTAAGAAGCAAATCCTGAAGTAATTGGGGAATGGTAGATATCAGGGACTTTTAAACATTGACCATGTCACATCAAATTTAATGGCAAGAGGTTTTTCAGCGTGAAAGACTTATGGGGGAGGACGAGACAACAGGAACACTCATCAATATTTTTTTGTTTCTTTAGACGTCATTCTTTGTATACTTGCATTCAACAAGACATAGGAATAGACTTTGTTATTGACTATTTAACAAAGTTCACCATGTTCAACAATGTCCTTATAAACACTGTTTGCACATTACTGGATGTGGTACTACACATTTTTTTTGTTTTCCAAGGCAAATATTTTAAACAGAAGATGGGAGTAGCTATGAGTGCCAGGGTTGGTCTGGTGTTTGCCAATCTAGTTATGGCATGGTGGGAGCAGGCTTTTTTGAAGACTTACCATTTATTTAAGAAAATGATTTTTATAAAAGATTTATTGACGATTTTATTATTTTTGGAATGGTATAACAGAAGAATTTACAGCACACTGACTCTATTTTAATTATTTTTAAAGGTTGTTAGTATTTTTATAGCTGAGTACGGCATATCATGCATTTCAATATATTCTTTATTGTTTTGTTTGTCTAATATGTGCTGCATAGAAATATTCAGTTAGTTCAGGAGTTATATAGGATAGAAATAGAGAAATGTTCCACATTTGATTTTAACATCTATTATTATGATTGGTTGGTGTTTTAAGCCGATGCGGCTCTAGTTTTTTATTCATGACTATGTGTTAAAATGTCTATTTCGATCATTTATTGGAAATCTGTGTATTTTTGTATTACCGGGGGGTTTTACACTTCCACAGTTTCTAGTTGTAGCCCTCTATTTGACAAGGAATGCACTAGTTTTCATTCATTAAGTATGTTCTATGAGGGTTTCTATGCGGTCTTGCAGACCTTAGAGAACATGTGACACCTTTGTTTTTAGTATATAATGAACTTTTAATTGTGTGACGCTGTTTCCGTTTCTGAAGAAGTTGGTAGTGATACTGATGAAAAGCCTGTGTGTTGTGCTTAAATTAAATATACAAAATTGGATTCTTATCGTTTCTAGTGTTCATTTTTCATCTACAGAGTGGTCCGTTGGGTTTTTGGAGCATATCCACCTTTGGTTTTTCTACAGTTTTTATTCAGTTTAGTTTGTTATTATTTGATTATATCAACAACAGTACAACCTTTGTTAAGTTCACTTTGGGTGACCTTGGAACAAAGATCAACTTTTTAGACAGTACTATTTCTCTTGAAGAAGATGGCAGGAGATTTGTAAGTAGGATTTTTAGAAAAAATACATTTGTGAACAATTACTCATATAAGAAGAGTCAGCATCCTCTTCATATGAAGAAGGGGGTCATAAAAGCCAGTTTATTAGGTTAGGCAGACTCACGAGCAAGAATGAAATGTACTGTACAGAAGCTGAACATCTCAAACCACTCTTCCTTAATAGGGGTTATGGTTTAGACTTGTAGTCTGACATCATTCGTGAGGTCAATATATTGAGAGAGAATAAAGTAAAACCCATTTTACATAATTACACCACAGAATTCCTTGGAAATAATCAGTTAGATGTTATTTCTCACAAAATTGTTAGATTCGTTTTATGGTGGAATATTCCCTTTCTCTATAACTTCAGACATGGCATTGATTAAGAACATTTTAAAAGAGAACTGGAAGATTATTTTTGGGAAAAGAGATTAGTGAAAGTAGGTGGTGCTGCGGTAGCGTTGTCGCCTCACAGTAAGACGCTGTCCAGTTCGACTCTCAGCTAGAGCGTCTTTTGCCTGGAGACATGCGTGAATGGGCGTTCCTTCGTTGAAGGTTGTGCGTCAGGGCTGGCAACTCGGTACGTAAAAATCAACTGCTAATCATTAGCGGACCGGAGTTCCGCTGTGGCGACCCCTAACCGGGAAAAGCCGAAAGACACAACAGTAAGGAATCGCCCACTATTTGCATGCAAAAGGAACAATAATGTTAAAAACATTTTAGAAAAATCTGATTTTGCACATTTCGTCGATAGGACAACCCTGACATTTATAAATGTGGCAATTGCATGCATTGCAGGTTTGTTAAGAATGGCTCCAGCATTTATTTATGAGTTTTAAATAAGACTATTTGGGCAACAGGCATATTTGACTGCAATTTAAGTGTTGTTTATTTAGCCATCTGTGATATATGTTCATGCTACTATGTCAGCAAAACTATCAGAAAGTTATCTAAAAGGATATATGAGCATATTATGGCCATTAAAACAAGGATTTAAACAATTATTTGGTTAAATAATGTTTAGATTGCTCAGATTTTAGGAACTTGCATTTTTGCTTTGGATGTAGTAAGTTTAGACAATTTTTGGGGTGATTTTAACATGCTGCATGAGTGCCAAGAAACACAATGGCAGATTAGATTACAAGCCAATAAAAAACAGCCCTGAATGAATCTATTAACATCAAATGCTTTTTATTAGTACAGAGACTTTAATTGTGACAAGTGTTATGTTTTATCATTGTTACTTTTTATGGAAGCATGTTTTGTATTTTTGATACACTGTTGCTTTTCAAAATGTTATCAATTTATTCCTTTATTGTTTATATTGGCTAAGGTAATCATGTAAGTTTAGGCCTTTGAGCTTTAAATGTGGACATGAAGTTGTTTGTTTCATTCTGAAGAAGTTCTTAGTACAACAAAGAGAACAAAAGTGCTCAAATAGCATTCGTGTCCAAGTCTACTTCATGCTGGCGGCTTGAGTAGAACTTTACCCTTTTTTGGTTTCATGTTTATTATTGTTCTATGCCATGGTTGTTTGTGTTCTGAAAAAAAGTCTTGGCTACAAAACGTAATTATGTTAGCAAGGTAACCTTCAGCAATCTATTTTTTTTTTAATTGTATGCTTTAGTGAAGAAAGAAAGAAGCAGGCAATAAAAAGGAACTTGACGATAATAACTTATCAAAAAATAAAACATAAAGAGTAACACAGCAATAAGAATTGTAAAACTAAGAACATGAAAAACTATACACATATACAATATTTTCAACTCATCATATAAAGAAAATAAAGTCATACATGGCTAAAATAAAACCTAGCTTCCAGGCCCTCACCCAACTGCTCCAACTATAAAATAAAAAAAAATAAAAAAAAGTAAAAGACATTTACGGACTGGCAATGCCCATAGAATTGACTGAAATAGCTTCATTACTTCGGCTAGTAAACAGAATCTTCCATTAAGAGGGGTCATTTGCCTTCTGGCAACCAGCCTTGAAAGAGTAAAGAATATAACTCAGATGCTTCCAAAGAAATCCTGTAACTTCCTTATATGTCAAAGCCCTCCTAGTTTTCCACCACTTGGCAAATAATAGCTTAATCACACTGGCCAACGCCCAACCTGCTTTAAAGACTGTTTATTCATTTTGAGTGCAAGACCAAAAATCCAGATTTTCCATTCTAGATTTACTGCTACCAGAAACATTGGTAGAATTAGTGCAAGCTATGTACAAGGACCCAATGACTCAAGTACAAACAGTGTTTGGTCTCACTGAGGGGTTCCCAGTGGAAGTGGGTATGCACTAGGGTTCAGCTATGAGCCCACTACTGTTTGTACTGGTGAACTTCAGCAAAAGATAGGGGAATGGAATGCAAAACTGAAGGCACATGGGATGAAACTGAGTACAGATGAGACAGTTGTAATGACAACAAATGGTGGAGCTCAGAAGAAGTTGAGTATTTAGATAGAAGGGAAATAGTGGAACAGAAACAGAGTTATATAAAGCTATTCAAGTTTTATGATATGTATTAGTCCTGGAAAGCTGAGAGTCGAGGCACCAGAGTGTTTGAGTGTTTTCATTAAACTTGTTTTTTTCACTGTGGCCAGTTGTGGATTTTTTGCCCTGTTCTTTCTAAAGTTGTTGGATATATAAAATAGTGGAACAGGCTAACAGCTTCAAGTATGTGGAAGGGATGGCTGAGGTGAAGGGAATTCTGAATGAGGAATCAGAAGAGCTGCAACCAACTGGTACAGAGTGTCAGATGTAGTCTATGATAGAAGAATGTAAAAGAAGTTGAAAAGTAAGGTGCACAAAGCAGTGGTGCAACCAGTACTTCTGTATCATACAGAAACCTGCACAGGAAAGGCAGAGCAGGTGAAGAAGTTAGAGGTGATGGAGATGAAGTGCCTGAGACAGGTGGTAGGGTGCACATTGTGGGACAGATGAAAAAAATGAGTACATAAGAGCAGAAGCCAAAGCAGCTCCAATTTCAGAGAAGGTAAAATACTGTGGTTCAAGCACATGTGCAGAAAAGCAAAACACAATCAGGTGAAGAAGATTTGGGACAGACAGAAAGAAGGCATGAGGTCAGGCACATGTGCAGAAAAGCAAAACACAATCAGGTGAAGAAGATTTGGGACAGACAGGAAGAAGGCATGAGGAAACAAGGGCATCCAGCAGAGAGGTGGACAGATTGTGTGATAGAAAACCTGCAACAGTCAGAAATGACTGTCAAAGAAGGCAAGAGAGTTGCACTGAAAGGAGAGAAATAGCAACACTTGACACAACACCCTGACCCCATGTAGAAAATAGGAAAACAGGGGGTTGATGATAGTATTACCCTAAAGATTTGTTCTAACCATTGAGTGAGAATGTTCTACGGTGTCATCGCTATTGGGCATCTCCCAAACATGTGAAGAATGTCTGCATTCTGGGATGCACTCTTTCAACATTTATTATGCAATATGACTGTTTTGTTCAATTGAGCCAGAATACAGTGCATCAAAGCAAACCCTTCAGTTCTTGATCTCTGGATTGGGGTCACCCAAACTTGTGCTCATTCCTGAGCATCTAGTTGAATCTGCTCTTGAAGGGACCACCTGACTTGAATCAGCCGCCTAAATGCCTCTGTCCTTAATTGCCACAAATCTTTATAAATGAGATGCACTCTGCCTTTTCTTATCTTACTCCAGTTTTCCCATGTGAAAAAAATGTATGGGTCTACATTGCTAGATAGATCATGACAGACAAGACATGACTAATCTGGAATTAGGAGAACCATTCAGATTCAATGAGCTGGAACTCAAAATGATGTGAGTTATAAGTCTTTAGGGATGGGTTCACAGGCTTAGTTAAGATCTGATAACAACATACTACACCTTTGTCAGACCACTGCTCCACTGAGAATCTTTTGACAGATCTTTTCAAATGGGAGTGGTGTCAGATAACATCCAAAAGACCCATTTATAAGGAAAGGTCACCTAACAAACTGCATTCATTATAAATGTCCCTAATCCAAACCTGAGGTAAAGATTCATTTTCTAAGCTTAGCAACAAGTTATCCTTAATCATATAATCCCAATCCATGGATAAACTTCCTTAAAAACATTGATTTAGTTTGAATGATAAAGCATACCTGGCAAGGTAGGAAAGGCTCCATTTTCCATGTTTTGGGTATATATGTTTTCAGAGCTGAAATTCTTCTGCCTGACTCACTTAAAGCACAGTCATTAATGCACTTGCAAAAGTCTAATTTTTGGGTGGTTAGCTAGTATGGGTACATTTCTATATAGGTTAAAAAAAGGAGGGGCAATACCATCACCTATATAGCTTTAATCTTACCTGAAATGGATAGCAAGGTAGAAACTTTAGCCAGTAATCCTTCTCCCACCTCATCCACAAGCCGTGTTAAATTCTACTCCCTCATGTCCTAAAGATCTATTCTGGTTACTCAGCTTCTGGGATACCCATTCCATTTATGGTGCATTTATCCTTACCAGATTTAATCAAAGCTGTTTTTAATTGCAAACCAAGTCAGAGGCCTCCCGAAATCATTGAAAAATGCCTAGTACTCTTTCCAAGGCAGTTGATAGTTTGCTACTAAGAAGCAGGCAGTCATTGACAAAAAAGAAGGAAATTGAAGAGCTCAGGATCCCAGAAAAGCTCTTAATTTGCAGGCCAGTCTTATTACTAGAAGGAAGAATCCAGGTAACAAGGGACGACCTTGCCCAGAGCCCTTCTGAACATTGCTGGCTTCTGAAATTCTCCCCATTAATCATCACTGTAACACTTCACCTACCCAGTGAAGGAGTTCCCACAATTCCTAAGTGTCAAAATCTAAAAGTCCCACCTACTCAGCAATCTATTTTGAGGTTTAACAAATTAGAAGTGAATACAAACTATTTAAATTGATTCAAGGACATTAGGACTGCACAGAAATCATATGATGAAAATCTTAATTCTTTTCAGTTATCTGTACTTAACATGATAGAAACTTCCCCCTGATTTGCCCCTCTTCCCATTTTACAACTTTTCTTGCTGTAGGGATTTCCAGAAAAGCTGAATGACTCTGTTAACAGCTCCTTAACAATTTATACTTAATTTATTCCCTTTTTTGACCAGGTTTGGGGTTGACCCATGGAACTTTTTTCAGCCATGACTTATCTACAAATACAGTCATGCAGATAACAAATGTTACCAAGCATGCCAAGAAAATATTCAGTAAACAGCAAACAATATGAACTAGCTATGAGGATGCAGACTGTAAATAATAGATGTTGCAGAACTTGCCACACCTTTCTAATCTGAAATCTTTTGTATTCTGAAGTAAACTGCATCAGATTGACAAAAGCACAACGTGGGTGTAAAATATGACATGATAAATCAGTTCCACTATACGCGACATGCTGTAAGTAATACTTAACAGCTAGTGTTTGTATACAGGGCTATATCCTACATGTACTACATAACCAGACTAGACATCTATCCAGTATGCAATATTTTCTGCATCTATCTACTTAATTATGTTCTATATGTAGGCTGAAGCATAAATGACATGTGCAAACCATGTTTTGTATGTACCTACTTGATGTTTTCTTACTCTGTTAACGTCAACTTATTTTTATATAGTATGTCTTATACACTGTGCTTTTCATAGCTGTTCTTGTATATTATCTACTGTATTAATTTTTACTGTTGTTTACTTGTGGAGCTTTTCTCCTCGGGCCTCCACTGAAAAAGGACATGTGTCCAGTGGACTTTCCTGGTTAACAAATGAAAAATTTTATTTATTTATTTATTTACCAGGAAAATCTGACTGGACACAGGTCCTTTTTCAGCTGAGGCCCAGGGAGAAAAGCTCCACAACAACGATACATTAAGCACAAGTTAGTAAGAGAATGTTGATATAAATGCAAGTGTACAAATGGCAGCAAAAAACACAATGTAAAGTATGAATAACATATTTAGATGAAGAACAGTGGAGTACATGGTGTATGCAATCATATATGCATAGGAGTACTGGATACATCTAAGATGGGACATATTACAACATTAAGATGGCACATATTACAACATTAAGATGGGACATATTACAACATTAAGATGGCACATATTACAACATTAAGATGGGACATATTACAACATTAAGATGGGACATATTATAACATTAAGATGGGACATATTACAACATTAAGATGGCACATATTACAACATTAAGATGGCACATATTGCAACATTAAGATGGCACATATTACAACATTAAGATGGGACATATTACAACATTAAGATGGGACATATTACAACATTAAGATGGGACATATTACAACATTAAGATGGCAGATATTACAACATTAAGATGGGACATATTACAACATTAAGATGGGACATATTACAACATTAAGATGGGACATATTACAACATTAAGATGGGACATATTACAACATTAAGATGGGACATATTACAACATTAAGATGGCACATATTACAACATTATTACAAGTAGTGACAATCACAGCAGTGATATAGTAATAAGCTTTCTAGGCATAACAGAATGACTGTAAACAGAGACAGATATAAAGCATTGTTTAGAGGTGGTGGAGTAATCGGGTACAGAGACTTGGAGGAAATAGTAGGGGAAGAATAAGGCATGAGAGAGGATACAGAGAAGTAATATAGGTGGAATAGATAGTAAGTAGATGGCTTATGCTTTGATTTGAGGAGAGGTATAAAAGAAGTTAAATAAGACTGCCAGTGCCAGATGAGGAAGGATTGAAAAGATTATTGCACGGCGGCTGAGTGGCTGGGGAGGGGGGGCAGAGTAAGAGTCTGTAGTCCGGATTTGTGCAAGGGCATAACCAGTGTTTTTCTAAGTGAGTTTTAAGTACAGCCTTGAAGTGAGTACATGATGGTACAGAGGTTATTGTGGGTGGGAGAGTGTTCAATAACTTGGCTATTGTGCAGGAGAAAAGTGCTTCTCCAGCTGAGTTCTTGGCACTGGTTACGTGTAATTGATTTTTACTGCTGGAGCATAGAGGGGCGGTGGTGTAGTAGGGCTGGAGTAGCTTTTGGAGGGATGGGACTTTAAGAGGATAGTTTACTAGCTTGTGAGCAAGAGAGAGTTGATTCCAGTGAAGAAGATGAGGGAGTTCTAGCCAGTCAAGTTCAATAAGTGAGATACAGTGGTGATTGCGATAGGAAGCCCTGATGGCAAACTTGGCACTTTTATTGTAACAAGACTCAAACTTATTTAGATCAGTTTGCCTTAGGCTGGTAAATATAGGAGAGGCATAGAGAAGGGTGCAGATAAGTTGGGAATTTGCAACTGAAATTCTGGCTGTTTTGGTGAGGAATTGCTTATTTCTATATAAAGTCCCTAATTTTTTGTGAACTTTTTTTATGGTCAAGGAAATGGGAATGTCAAATATGAGATAATTGTAAATCTCAACACCTAGTAATTTGGTGTGTTCTGTTATGGGGATTATAGTGTTGTCGTTGGCTGTAATATTAAAGTGGGAGTAGGTTAGGTTAGGTTAGATTTTGTGGGCTGGAAGGTGAGTTTAGTTTTGTTTGGATTGGCTGTTAACTGGGCATTAGATAGCCAAGTTTCAACAGAGGTAAATGCTTCCTGTGTGATCTTATGCAGTTTGGGTAGGGACTGGGATGAACAGGTGATGGTGGAGTCATCTGCTTACTATATGAGAGAGGCCTGTTTGGTGGCAGTGAGTAGATTATTGGTGAAAAGTAAGAAAAGTATGGGTCCAAGGATGGATCCTTGGGGAACACCTATTGAGGCAGGGAGTTGAGGTGATATGTCATTATGCCAAACAATGGATTGTTGGCGGCCTGTTAGGTAGCTGTGAAACCAGTCAGTAGCTAATTGAGAAAAGGATAGGTTAGTGAGAGAAGAGATAGGTTGTTTGTGTGAGACCATGTCAAAAGCCTAGATCTAGGAAAGTTGCAGAGGAGAATAAGCCACTGTTTTTATGATGAATGATAGTGAAAGAGAGTAAAGTGGTAGTCGTGCTATGGTATGGCCCGAAGCCATGTTGGATAGGAGGTTCTTAGTTAGGTGGTAATCTAGAATTTGATAATGAATGCATCTCTCAAGTATCTTGGAAAGTGGAGATAGAATGGCTATGGGCCGGTAATTGGAGAGTTCTTTGGAGGGGCCACCTTTGTGGAGGGGAATGATGTGGGATATCTTCCACAGTGTAGAGACATAGCATTCTGATAGGGACCAGTTAATCAAGATTGAGACTGGATAGGCTAGGGCATCAGCTGCCATTTTTAGGTATTCACTTGGGAGATTGTCGGATGCTAGTTTAGTGAGTTTAAGTTTAGACAGAAGTTTTTTTATGTTGGAGGTAGGAACTGGAGTAAATGAAAAGGCAGTGGGCAGATTATCTGGTGTAGATGTGGGGAGGGAGGGGAGGGGGTTGTGTTGTTTAGCTAGAGATAGAACAGTTTGCGTGAAGTGTTTATTGAATGAGGTAGCAATACTTTCAGAGGAGTGGAGAGTGTTAGGTGGAGGGGTCCCAACTTTACCTGAATGGAGAATGGAGTTTATGGAGGACCAGAATTGCCTGGGGTTGTGTTGGGAGGATTTGAGGGCTGACTGATAATATTGGATTTTGTCCTGCTTTAGTAGCTTTTTGACTCTATTGCACAATTCTAGGAATTTCTGTCTAGCTGAGGGGGGTTTTGTTGCACGCCAATGACCCCAGGCTCTGTCTCTGATTCTCATTACTGACCTAGTGGATTCTGCAGCCATGGGGAGAACTGGGCTTTGATTCTGGTATTTCATATAGGAGCATGGGTATTTAGGATGTTTAGGAAGGTAGCATTGAAAAACTGTACAGTGCCATCTAGACTGAAGTACTTTAGTGGAGTCCAGTTACAGTTTTTAAGGGATGAGATAAACATGAGTGGGTTAAAGTTTACCTTTTTACGTATTTGCTGATATATAATGGGTTTAGCACAGTATAGGTGGGGTTTGAGTAGGAATGTTGGGGTATGATCACTGAGGGTATCAGATAGGCAGCTAACTAAATATGACAGAGGGGCCTTATTGACTAGTATCCAATCAAGAGTAGAATGTTTGTTAGAGTTTTTATTTATCTGGGTGGTTGACTGGATAAGTTGGGAGAAACCATGAAGGTTTAGATGGTGGGCTGGATGGTTGTTGCTACAGGATAGCCAATCAATATTAAAATCACCTAAAATGATGGTTTCTTGGGGAAGGTGATGGTTTGCCAAACTGAGGAGGTTCTCTAGTGGAGGGATATTATGACCAGGTAGGAAATAGCATCCAATTATGTTAATGGTTTTGTCTTGGTTTAGTTTGAGGTTGGCATATAGTATTTCTTCATTACCAGTTTGGGGGGCTGATATGTTTAGGATCTGAATGTTTAGAAGGTGTTTAAACATTAGAGCTACACCACCCCCTTTCTTAGATTGCCTATTCACTCGAAGTATATCATAACCTGTTGGGAGTATATCCTCACTGCTAATGTGAGGTATGAGCCAGGTTTCAGTCAAGATGAGTATATCTGGAGAGTGTAAGGGTACATTGGTGTGGAGTTTGTGGATTTTATTGGTTATACTTCTGATATTTAGGCTTAAGAGAAGGAGGTCAGTTGGCTTTCTACTGGCTTCTAGTTGAGAGATGGTGCGGTTATTAGACTGGTTATTAGGAGTGGAGTTGGCAGTGCTGGGACTAGGGTTGGGGTGAATGTCACCACTGAAGGTACGTTTAGATATGGCAGGGGACATAAGTTTTATAAAAGTGAGGATTAGTTTGTTGTATTTTAGGGAAACCTTTTGTTTGAATGTAGTAGGTGATAGATAATCTGGGGGGTGATTGGGACGGTTACTGTGTTGGTATGACAGGAGTAATAAGAGGGAGACTGATGGATAGTGGTGAGTGCAGTAGTGCAATGAAAGTGGTTCAGTGGGTGAATAACTGTGTCTTGGTAAGATGTCAGGTGTGCAAGGAGAGTGCAAGTAATGAGTGTAAGCATGGTATGAAGAAGCATATTTGCAGTAGTCAATGGTAAATCGGTAGATGGTAGGTGGGGTCAATGGTGGGGGTATTAGTGTGACTGGCTGTCAGCCAAATAAATAAATATTAAATAAATAAATTCTAGTGCTGTATAGGTTCCACATTGGACAGGGATGAAGCTCTGACTATGATCAATAAAACACAGTTTTGACTACCAGCTTGGATGTCAGAGCTGCTGATACAGGAGGCTACAGAAAAGAGGAGATATCATGCCTTATTGGGTAACTCAGTGGAAGGAGAAGATGTGTTTCCTGTTGAGACTTGGATTTCCCCATACACTGTCTCAGATTCACACATGTAAGCAGTTCATGAAAACTTGCAATCAAGGGAGCAGGGGTAAAAGAATTTCCCACTTAGTTATAGCATTACAACCTCAACATCTTGCTACACTCCCTGGTTGTGGGGATGAAAAGGTATTTTCTGAGTGACAAGACCCACCTAATAAAAGGATAATTCTGGGGTATACCCCCACAATGTGATAGCCCAGACAGAAGGAATCTTTTAGGGATACCAGGGATATGAATTCAGTGGCAGCTAATAAAATCAATAAATAAACTATGAATATATAAACAAAACAAACAACTAAACATAAACAAACAAACATACAATTAAATGATGACACTGGACTTGGTATCCCCACTTAATTCCAAATCTGATGTGCCCTGGAACTAAGAAACCACTGCAATTCTGAATCATTTTATTAACATCAGTAACTCCCATCACAAATGCAATATATAGCCTGAATTAATTAAATTCCCCAGCTGTTATTCATGCTGCATAATCTAAGGGATCAGTCCCACAATGCCTTTGCATCAATGCAGGCTTAGTGCAGCATTGCAACATAATTATTGCTGCCTCACAATAATAACAGTTGCAGATCTCAGAGGTTTAGCAAATGTTGAGTTTTGCAGTTCTAATATGCTTTTACTGTTGGACTGTACAATTAAAAATACATTAGGCTGCAGCTGTTTCTGTAAGTAGTCAAACTTATTTAAAGAAATAAAAAAAATATATAATTTCCAACAGGAGGTACTGTATCTGCAAAATACTTTTTAGAAAGGTACTTAAAATAGTATATTAGAATTTTTATTAACAGTAAAAGTGGTCATCCAGCAATTTTTTTTTATTTCGGCTAACATACAAGCCTTGCTAAACATCAAATTATTCAATATCAGCATACAAATCAATGGGCAGCGGAATGCAGATCACAACAAATATGCATTTTTATAAATGCCAAAATAAGATTTGTGATACCTCTGGTGTTTGTATTCTTGGAAGCTTTTCTAGTCATAATTAAATGTAAGCTACAGCTAGAATTATAAAAGCTTATGCTCATTTTATTCTGTTCTTGTGTTCTGAATAGCATATAATTAATCAATGGGATTTATGTTAGGCAAACTGCCATTAGACGAAAAGAAGCCATACCGAAGGCTTATCTCTCACTGACATTTCTTTCAAAAATGTAAAAATGGAATTGTTGAGAATAAAAGATAAATCATTTTTGAAAACTATTGTGCTATTATATAAAACTGCCACAAAGAAAATATATAAAAAATGAAGTTATGATATGATTACTCAGCCTCTCTTTGCCTTTGTGTGGTTCTGAGCAACTTAACCAGGTAAGTCTCCTAGGCTGTTTGAAAATAGTCCAGGTGTATCAGCCTTTACTTTACTTAAGAAACACAAGCAAATAAATAAATAAACAAACAGGGTTTTGTAAGAAATAACCAAGTTGATGATATCAGTTGCTGCCAACAAGTTTAATATATGCAATATGGAACGGTGATACACTTCCCAGCCGTACACATGTGTTTTTATAGTTTGAGGTTCTTAGATGGCAATCCTATAGAGGCATCTTGTTGACTTTGTAGTATCAGATTAAGAAAACACAAGAAAATGGAGTAACGATGGAACGTCTGATAACATCACATCTTTTTTCAAAGCTGCTCAGTTCTTTTATTTGTGTGAGTAGTTCTTTTACTAAAGTAGCTCTACTTATTGCATTCCAGAAAATGTAGATTTTTCTGCGCAAATCTAATTGCCATCTGTAATGAAACATTCTCTGCAATTTGGCTTTGTTTGTTGAATTTGTTTCACAATCCTTCCATTAACATTTTGCTTTCTCTACATTTCATTCATATGTTACTCACACAGATGTTGACCAGCCCTCAAAACGAAAACTAGCTTCAGTTGCTTAGATTGCTTTTACACAAACTGAAAAGACAGCTGATTGTTTTTTAGTTATTAGCTGAACCAGCTGGAGAAAGCCAAAAGGAATCAAGCTTCCACATGAAACTGCATATTGGCAATGTCTGAAAAAGTATAACACTTGCAAAAGAAAATAATTTCCCATTGTAACATTTATAAAACTGTGCTAGGGTATCTTTAGATGTTTTATGTTTGCTATTTTCTGTTTAAGAAAATTGTAATTTATTTACCAGGGCAGCCCACTGGCCCTGCTGTCCCTTTTCAGGAGTGACCTGGGAACACTATTTGGTAAAGTGACTTTTCAGTGTCACACAATTTGCAACTGACAACTGAGGGAATCAATCCAAGGACTGTATAATAAAGTTTATTAACCTTGACCCTTGACCCCTGAGAAATAAGTTGCCAGGTTAACTGTACTGCATGCAGTTATATACTGTTTTCTCAGATGTTGACAGCTCCCACTATAATTAATAGAACAACTATTTCAAGTTACACTACCCTCAGCCAAAAAGAACACTGTCAAATGAAAGGCTACCCTTCTTCCAATGCTGAACATGCTTAAATGCCCTATGTAAGCACCATATGTATAGGTTATGAGTATTTAGCTGTACATTGATCTATGTTTGCCTGAACTCCAGTAGCCATAAAAGAAGAAGCACACTAAAAATTAATTATTGAAAGTCTTCTTTGTTATCAGGCAATTTTAAATGAAAATGTTCACTATTAAAATTTTCTACTTATCGACTCTTATAGTTTATGTCCGTGGTGGTGCAGTGGTTAGCATTGTCACCTCACAGCAACAGGTTCTCCATTTCGATTCTCGGGTGGAGCACCTTCTGTGCAGAGTCTGCATGTCCTCCCAGCAGTTGAGCGAACTTTAAAGATACGCAGGTAGGTGCATGAGTGTGTGTGTGTGTGTGTGCCTTCTTTGAAGGTTAGGCACCAGGCTGGCAACTCGACACCATAAAAATCCACTGTCAATCAAGAGCAGACCGGTGATCACTGTGGCGATCCCTAACCAGGAAAAGCCGAAAGACCAACTCTTACAGTCTGTGCCATCTGTCTTTACAAGCCTGTTCTGGAATTTTAGACTGAGAATACTGTCATCTACCACACAAACTGCCTGCACATAAAAATGCACTTATAATATTGTACAGGTCGTTGGATCTGCCTGCACATAAAAATATACTTATAATATTGTACAGGTCATTGGATTTGTCTTCTCTCATTCATCACACTCTTCCTAGTACTGCTCTGCATTTAGATTGGATGCATTTCCATTTGTTATGGTAACTGCTTTAACACAAAAGCAGTTCCTATAAAGTCTTTACAGGTTCTCTGTCAGTGGGATGTCACTTAAGTATGGATGCTCTTTGCTGCTTTGCATTAGTAGGGCAATGCACCCCTTGTGTTATACTCAGAGGCAGCAGCATTGTTTCATGGGTAGTTTTCCTTAACAAGTTTTGAGGGCACATTCCTAATATATGAAGTGTAGGATATATGTTCCCTACCAACTAAAGTGTGAAACTGGACAATATCATATTAGCTATTAATTAAATACAATGTGTCATTTCTGTGGAAGAGTTCGACATATGACTGAGTCCTCACTGTGCTGCAAAGGTGGCTAAGAAAAGTGAAGCTGTTTAAATGTTAACTGAAAATGCTGACAGAAATAAGCCCCTAGGAATATATTGTGCACTTTATGTTATATATGGCTTGTGAATTATGGCTACATTTTTCAAATAGAACAAGGTGTGAATTTCTGACATTACTGAGACTGTGTATTCAAAAAAAAAAAAAACAAAGTGTAGTAAATGACATGCAATTACACTTCAGGTTGCCTATAGTGAGCAACTATCTTAATGTCATTGTTACAATCACCATCCTGAAACAGCTTGTGTAAAAAGTTACAAAGCACTACAGTACATAAAACAAGAAGTTACTAGTCCACACACAAGGCTCTAATAATAAAATGTCTTCAAGTGTTTCAGTCAACACAATGCAAACATTAACTCTTAAATGCAGACTAAAACATTCAGTATTGAGGAAGACTGCTAAGACAAAGGTTAGCTCTGTTATGCCTGCAAAGCAGTCAGTTTTGGTGGATGGATTGAACACTCTTAATAAGGTCATCTATTTATAAACAAATGAATATCATCCGTGGTCAGTTAAAGTGCATTGGTCACTTTTAGAAGCATTTTTGTTTTATAATTGATTTTATTAACTGTATATTTCTCTTGTAAAAACTGTAAATGATTCCACCAAAAATAAATAAATAAATAAATAAGATTATAGTCTGTAGTTTGATTTTTAATATCAATGTTTTCTCAATGTTTATATATAATTACACCCACAAAATGATGCCCCATGGCATGTATTACACAATGATATGCATACAGTTGCAAAGCATTTTATGTAAGTAAAACAACTAGCCTGTTTATAAGAGCATCTTCTAAATTATGTTTTGATTTTACTACTACCTCATCATATGTTTTCATTTCTAATGTAAGATGTATCATCTGTGAGAACTCATTGACAGTTTGTCATATCAGAAAGAAACTACTAATAATGTGTTTAGCCTACAAATACAGTAGCCTGTACATTAATTTAGCAAGTGAGGCATTGCAGGGTCAGTATTTCATGATGTCGTAACATGGATTTTCAGCAATGGGAAAAAATTCAAGGGGCCACCCTTATCAACAAAATAAAGTGAATGAAAAAACACACTTTACATCAAAAACTGTATAATCTGGTATTGTTCATGGTAGGTAGGTTTTGTCTAACTCCAAAGGTTTGTTACTTGTGCTCACTTCAGAAAGTGACCAGTAAACTTTAAACATATTAAGTCATACAACCACTGCTTTCACATAGCATTTATGACTATAAAGTCTGACAAAAACCTTCATCATCATTGCCCAAACCTACATCATTATTCTGTTTGACAGTCCAAATGCATTTACTAACAAGTAAATAAATCAATAAAAATGATAAGAAATTTAAATAAAACATTTGATACAGCACAACATGACCTTTTATGGACAATTATGTACAATTCTTATACTTGCCTTAAATGCTTTGGTAAATGCCTTATAAAATGTACACTGCAACTTTTTGTGGCTTATCACACACTCTGATGTACAATTCTTTTATTTGTCTTAAATGCTTTTCTAAATGATTTATAAAATTTACACTTTAACTTTTTGTGGAGCTTTTCTCCCCAGGCCTCTGTTGAAAATGGGCTTCTATCCAGTTGGACTATCCCAGTAAACAAATGTAAAATAAATAAAAATAAATATGTGAAGTGTAGAACCATCTCCCACATATATCACAATCAGATTTGTGAAAGTATTCATGCATGATATTTCACTTCATTTCATAATATCTCAACCACAGAGAACGTTTTCACTCACTAAGACATCATAAGCAAAAGCAATAACATGGGCTAAAACAAAGGAATGGATTATATTCTTCATTTAAGCTTGAAGGAGACAACTCCTCCCCATTCCATATCCTTACAAAACTGAAGAAGTAATGGTATTAGATACTCCAAAGCATGCCATCAACCCCTGTTAGAACTGACACACATCATTTTTGCAGGATTGAGTTCTGTGCGTCATTGATTATGATGCCAGCCTTGAGGTATTCATTTGAATAAAGTTGGCAAATGAAACGCCATTGTATGTTGTAAATATAAGATTACACATTGATGGAAAAGATCTGTGCCATTTCTCACAAAGGTGCACAACCTAGACATGGAGGTGTTGGCACTTGGCCTGGAAAAGGTGAGGGTGTTTTAACCTTCCTGTAATAAAAAAAAAAAAAAACACCACTTTACCCTTAGTTTTATACTCTGTGAGGGTTGTACTTATTTGGCTTCATATCTGCCCATCTGGAAGTCAATATTTTAATCCTCAGCTTTCTGAATAGGAACTGTTTTTGTATTTGGCAAGGCTGTTTTTATATGTCCATGTTTCAGATCTGCTGATTTGGCTACTTAACATTTGGCCTTATAACATTCAGCCTTTTTCTACAAAACCTTAAAGACAGATGTGTTCTTATTCAGTCTCACAAGCTACCTTTGCTAATAAGTTCTACTTTCCAACAGCAGACAGTTCACAAGCACAACACAATGTAATATGCTAGCATCTTACTAAATTTACTATTTACATACCACAATATTTCAACATGGTAATTTTAGTAATAAGAGGCAAATAGGAGGTCAAGATAGATGTCATGTACTGAACATGGGAATTTGCAGCCCAGGCAACACTGGAAGGGAGATCTACACTGCAGTCGAGGAGTTGAGGAAACTGCGACCCAAGCATGGGCTATGGTGATGAGGAATGCAAACAGGTGTCCCAGGTAGTACATGATGCCATTCAAGCAGATGGAGCATTTGGGAATGATTCTGAGCCTGCTGCACCTCCCTCTACCTCATGCCAAGTATAAGACCCTCAGGCTGATCAGAAAAGGGGAAGAAAAGGTAGATTGCGAATGTGAAAACATTGATAACACTGCAATGCATCTGGTACTCATTCAGATCCTTCTACCCCTTCTACCATCCCCCTTTTGTGATCAGATTTTACAACATAGGAGGGCTTATTATTTTTTAAATGTTGCCTGGGTTGAGTGAGAGTAAGAAATCTGCAGTGGATAGATGAAGACGGTTTCTTCTAAGTAAATGGAAAATAAAAGATGTGGAATGCTTTCTTTTTTGCTGGACTGATCAAAAGAAAGATTACTAATGCAGATAAGAAGGAAGATCAACGAAACTGGGGAAACTGGGTGCCTTGCATCATTTCATTGCTTCACTGTTTGCACTGGAGTGAAAGGCTCTAGTAGTTGGTGGGAAATAGTGGACTATTTTTTAATATTTTTTGTGTTGAGTAGGTCAGGAAATGTATGAGTGCATCATTAAGGACATTTTTTCTTTTTTTGCAGGACATATCAAAGGGAAAGAGCTGACACTATGGGGAATGGGAACTCCAGTGTCATTTTAAGTTTTAATTTTTATTTATTTATTTATTTATTAACCATGTTAAGCAAGTAAGATCACTGGATGTAAGTGTCCTTTATCAGGTAAGACTCAGGAGAAAGTACAGTTGTGTAAAATCTTATCATAACAGTAAGTGTCCTTCTCTTCACTGTTGCAGTGTTCTTTACTATTGTAATCTCCCGCATAGGGCAGCCCAATGTTCATCCAGCATACCAAAGCCTTATGATTTTCTATGCGCTGTATGTCACACGTAAGTTCCCTACACAGGATGTAGGGCATAAAGGTGACGTACAGATGAAGTTACCCAGGACTGAATTTCCCTAGTACAGAACTGTCTCCATAGAACAAAGGAGTCCATGTACATCTAGAAGGAGAATATGCAGAAGAAAAGGGGAGACCCTCAGTCAGAATGTCAGCCTGGTGAGAGGGACGTCAGTGTGTCTTATGATGGAATCACCTATGAGTAATATGTTTGGTTTTTTGTTTTGCCTTAAGGATATGACCGGTGAGACACTGGTGCATGGGTTATTATGTGTAATGTGCTCTGCAGAGGAAGTATTATGTGTATCATGCTTGTGTTTGGGAGGCCTCTGGAGTTTAGGTATGTTTCTGGTGAAGACCTCTGCATATGTAGCTATGTATGATGTGGGTTTGGGTGGAGTAGGAGGTGAGGTGTGCATGCTGGCAACCTGCTTATTGTCATATGTACTGACTGGTGTGTGAAAGAGCATGGTTTCAAGGTTCTTAACATAGTTGCACCTCTCACACATTGTATTTGTGTGGACTAGGAGTAGACGGTTGTTGGTGAACATGAGGCAGTTATTGCACTGCCTCAGGATGCCCATGTTGGCCAAGCTGGCTGGAGAAACTGTGGGAAATTGTCCGTCCATAGTGACAGGTAAATTTATATGATCAGGAAAAGAGGTAACACTTTGGAGTGGCCATTGGGTGAGAGGTGTGTTGGTACCTCTGACAATAGGCTTAGTGTTCCACCTGACAGTAGAGCAGGACCGCAAGAAACCTCTGGAGGTCCACAAGCAAAGTGCTAAGGAAACATTTAACAGACAAAACATTTGTGTCTATAACCACCAATGATAACCCCTACTTTGTGCAAGTGCATGATGGAGTGCTACATGCAAACAAGTGCAAATGTGGGGCTTAAATAAAACAGGAAAATACCCTTTTTAACTCAAACTAGCCTGTAAGAATGCTGAGTTTTAGTCCAATCACCCTCAATTAAATGGGACCCAGACAGCACTCTCCTCACACAAGGGTGCAGAGAGGCCTTTACCAACAAAGTGGTTTGAAGTTGATGCTCAGAGGTTACAAAACAGACCCGGAAATATAGTTGGAACTGGGCAGTGTTACAGCTCAAGTAGTACTGTGTACAGTAAAATGTGACAAACAATAGTTCAGACAATTCTTTCAGACAGTGGAATGCAAATAGAAATTGAAAGTGCAACATTAGAGAAAAAACAAGCACTTATAGTTAGTTGGAAGCAATGGATGTCGCAGGTATTTCAGTATCTCAGTGAAGAGCTGGTTTTAGTGCTCAAGTGATACCAAGCAGTCTAGATTCAGTGAGTCTGTATCTAGCCTATGTTACAAAATGCAGAAGTATTAGAAATTCAAAGTGCATAAAATTACAGTCACAACAACAAAAAGCAGTTTAAATAATGCAGCAATTCACCAGCAATTACCAGCATAGAAGGGTGTAGGCCACACTCTCCTGCCACAAGAGTCTATACCACAAACCTAATGTAAGGCAACTGGTTTTGGAGCACAAGTGCTGAAGTCAGAACTAAGACACTTCAGAATAACAGGCAAAAAAAGGCCTTCAACCAGCAATTACTAGAAAGGCTCACCAAGACTCTGCCACAGCTTGCTGTGAGGGAAAGGCTAGTTTGCTTTTTATTTCTTTTATTTTTAATACTTTGTCTTTTTCTATTTTGTATACTGTGATTTGTTTTCTTTGCAGTGTGTTTTACTTGTATTCTGCTTTTAACTGCATATTAAAACTTGAAAAGAGACTACAGCTCTGTCTCTTGTGAGTCAGACAGAAATTAGAACAGGTCAATTAAGGAGTCGCACATAAGTTAGAACAGCTCAGTTAAGGTTAATCATCTGTGAATTGAGGGGGTGGAGCTAAGAACTACACCTTCTATTTAAGGGGTAAAAAAAAACATTTCAGAGCTTTACTGGAAAGGCTCACCCAGACTCTGCCACAGCTTGCTGTGAGGGAAAGGTTAGTTTGAGTTTTATTTCTTATATTTTGTATTATTTTATTGCCTTTTTCTATTTTGTATGCTGTGATTTGTTTTCTTTACACTGTGTTTTACTTGTATTCTGCTTTTAACTGTATATTAAAACTTGAAGAAAGACCACAGCTCTGTGTGAGTCAGACAGAAGTTTTCCCACCCTCCCAGCCTGTTACTGTTATGTTCTTAAACACCACTGTTTTTCTAATTGCCTGCCCCTTATGTTAATTTGACTATATATCTTGTTCCCTCTCTCCTTTCACTGGCTGGTGTGAGTAACAAGATTATCATTTTGTAAAATCTCTCCCCTTCAGCTATTTAAATTTATCGGCCATCCTACTGTATTCCACAGTACCAGACCGCAAAAGTGCCCACCCTCTTTCAATCTATAGGTTCATAGGTTCATAGGTAGGTACTAGGCTATCGGCCCAAGGGCCTACGTAAGCCTAGCCAGCAAGGTTCCATAGCTTATGTCACCCAAGAAAGTTATTTTCCTGTGCCACTGTCCAGCAGAGACACAGAAGTGATCCCTGGGGTGTATTTCCTATTTCCCATCCACTCATCAAGATTTTTCTTGAAGAGTGCTAATGAAGAACTTTACTTGACATAGATGGGTAGCTATCTTGCTCTTTTAAAAATAGTAACTCTCCACTAAAACTTAACTTTTTTAGACAGCTAAATTTTAAGTTACCCATTTTCATATCTAACTGCTTAGTGTACACTGCAGTGTTTAGGATAAACCTTTTTTTTTTCATCTTACCTTTAAGCATCTATTGCAAGACCACCAGTTATTGGAGAGCCCACATTTTGTCCCTCAGTAGTCATCTTAGTATTAATGCTTCTGTTTTCTCCTGGTGAGAGAAGGAGTACAGGGACATTATTTTCTGGAGACTGCTGATCACTAGAAAACCTAATAACTAATTTATAGGTGACAGCTTGGACTCTGTGCTTATATTCTGATCCTGGTCAGAGAAAAAGCAGAGTGCATTGATTCCTGACTGTCTGGTTGGACAGTGAGTGTCTGTGCTTACAAGGGTATGGCATCTAAGTCCAAGGAACTGATGATGGGTTTTTAACCTGAAAGCTTCGCTTTTTTGTTTTATTAAATTTTCCTCATTACATTGCTGTCATTTTTTTTTTGTTGTTGTTGTATCTATGTCCAAGGAAGTCATTGTTCCACTGTATTTGGCATTCATCAGTCCTATCATTGAGTACAATGCCCCCTTTGGTATGTACCTAACCAGGCATATCCAACAATTGGAATGCCCACAGTGGTTCCTCACTAAAAGAATACAAGGCGTAAGTAATATGTCCTATGCAGACCATCTCAAGGCCCTATCACTGTATTCTGTCTCCTACAGGCTTTTGAGGGGAGATCTATGCCTGGCATACAGGGCATTGTCAGAGCCCACTCTGATGGACCTCCTGCATATCCACAAAATTAACAGCACCAGAATTACCCATTCTAAAGACTTAAACCTTGTCTGTGATATAAATAGGACCTGCTGGAGAGATAATTATGTATCCCAGAGACTACACCATATATGGAACAGGCTCCCCATCCATGTGAAGCAGAGTTCCTCCCTAACCCAATTCAAGTGCAACTTGGACAACTGGATGGGAGATTGGAAATTCATCCCTGGTTTGACACCTATGTCTCTAATGGACACAGGTAAACTGTAAATGGTTCATCTTCCAGGCCCATGCTTACACTTATCAAGGGTATCAGAAGTTGTCAGAAATTTGTGATGCTTGGCTAGGCTTAAAAAGGCCCTTGTGATTGTTAGCCTAGTAAACACCTATGAACTTATGAACCTATTAACCTAATTTTCAGCTAGAAGGGTATAGGCTATCCTCTTCTGTCACAAGACCACAAATCCTTCTAATTTAAAGTAGCAGGTTTGAAACCCAAGTGCTTACACCAGAATAAAGACACTTAGAATAACAGGCACAATAAGCCTTCACCAGCAATTGCCAGCTTGGAAGGGTGTAGGTCACACTTTCCTGCCACAAGAGTCTAGACCATAACCCTCAAAATGTAAATTACGTAGTTTTGGAGCCCAAGTGCTTAAACCAGAACTAGGACACTTTTAGAATAACAGACACAATGAGCCTTCAACCAGCAATTCCCAGCTTAGAAGGGTGTAGGCTACACTTTCCTGCCTGAAGAATCTAGACCACAAATCTTCCTAATGTAAAATAACTGTTTTGAAACCTAAGTTCTTAAACTGGAACAAAGATGCTTAGAACAACAAGCACAATAGGCCGTCACCCAGCATTTCCCAGCACAGAAGGACAGAGGCTACCCTTTCCTCCCACAAGAGTGCAGACCAAAAATCTTCTTAATGTAAAATAACTGGCCTGAAGCCCAAGTCCTTTAACCAAAACTAAGACACTTAGAATAACAATTACAATTTAATCAGGCTACTAACAAGCAGTAATAAGTGCAGCAGGATAAATGCAATTGAACTCTTTAAGTGAGAGGTTGGCATAATGGTTAAGGTGCTTACCTGAGAGACATAAGGTGCAGGGTTTGATTTTTACATGGGGTAATTGGCTAGGCTTAAAATGGCCCAAAAGGGCAGTTAGCCTAGTACTAACCTATGAATTTATGAATAAGTAGATCACCCACAGTTTCAGTTGAAGAGTGGACAAGTGAGGAGGGATGAGAGTCCATTTGTCGTGTGTGAGGAAGTCCAACCAGTGAAGTAAGTTACGATGATGGCTCCTGTCCAGATGCATTAAGAGGGGGAATTTGTCCTGTCTTGGCCAAAACTGATTCACTAGCAAGATTTCTGGGGAGTCCAGCTGAAACTTCTTCAGGACTCTTGGGAATAGAGGAAGAGGAGGGAAAGCATAAAGAAACATTCCCTTGCATGGGAAAGAAACAGCATCTGTCTTCCACACCAGATGGCATGGGACTCTGGAACAGAAGAGAAGTTGTTCAGATGGGAGGCAAAAAGATCTACCTGGGGAATACTCCAGCGATGGTAATGTCCAGAAACATGTCTCTGTGAAGTACTAATTCATGACCCTGTCTTTTGGACCTGATTAAAGAGTCTGCCACTAGATTGTTCTCTGAAGGAATGCATACTGCCTGAAGAATTGACTGATAATTGAGAGCCACCTCTCAAGCCTGAAGAGCCAGCCTGCAGAGGAAGTAAGATTTCATGCCTTCCTGCTTGTTGACATACTACACCATGTTAGTGTTGTCTGTGTACACTTTCAAGGGGCCTGGAGAGAATATGAGGTGAACAACCTGAAGGGCCAGAATCAAAGGTCTCATCTCTTTGATGCTGATATGGTTAGACCTCTAATGGTGGGGGGGGGCAGATACTCTGAACTTTCAGGTGACCACATAAAGCCTCCCACCCCATGTCTGAGGCATCAATGAACAGTTCTTGAGAATTATCTGGAGGCTGAAAGGGCAGGCCTGGGTTGAGAGCAAATTGTTGAATCCACCACTCAAATTCCATCTTTAGACAAGGAAGGAGAGGTACAATGAAATCTAGAGGGTGGCAGTACTACAGCCAAACTGACTTGAGGTACAACTGAAGCTTTCACACATACAGCCTGGCAAGAGGAAACATTGGAATAGAAAATACTATGAATCACAGGGCTCAAAGAAACTCTCTGTCTGGCATGGCAGTCAGAGGAAGAAGAGACTGAATGAAGGCTGTCAATGACAAAATTGTTGGAGATAGATGAGAGGCCAGCATTGGCAAAGTCTGAATTCTGCATCCCAGATGCACATGATCTTGAGGGAGTCAGAACGGACTTTTTGAAGTTGATAGTAAACCCCAGACTTTGAAGAAGAGAGATGGTGAGCTCCAGATCCTGTAACAGGTGAGTGGGAGAAGGTGCCTGAAACAACAGGTAGATAAGGAAAAATCTGAATGCCTTGGAGCCTGCAGAATGCAATCACAGGAGCTATGCATTTTGTGAATATCCTTGGGGCAGTAGAGAGGACAAAGGCAAAGCACAGAACTGAAACTGACAGGAAGATACAAATAATTGCAAAAAGTTACTGAAAAGAAGGTGAATATGGATATGAAGATAAGCAGCCTTCAGATCCAAAGACATCAGAAAAGCCTGAGGTAGTAAAAGAAGAAACATGATTTGAAGAGTAAACATCCAAAAAGAGGGGGCATTGAGAAAGGTGTTGAGCAGGGAGAGATCCAGAATAAGTCTCCAAGTGCCCTCCTTTTGAGAAACCAGGAACATTCTGGAATAAAAACACTTTCCCACTTGGGAAGGGGGGACAGGCTGGATGGTTCCTTGGTTCACCAGAGACTTTAAGACCTCTGGGAAGTGAGGGTGTTGCTCTAGAGGAAGTTGAGGAATCCCTGAAAAAGGAGGGAGAGGCTTTCATACCATGATGTAACCCTGACATACGAGAGAAAAAACCCAAGAGTCTGAAGTGATGAGAAGCCAATTTTAGAGTCAAAGGGAAAGCTGAAGGGACAGAACCTGATCTAAGAGTAGGGGGGCAAACTGTTAAAGAGAAGCAGGCTTATTGGATAAAGGAGACTTCTGAGCCACAGAAGTCTGACAAGCCTTAGCAGATGAGGCAAGTTGCCTACCACCCTTACTGCCCTTGGTGGCCTGGCATGGCTGCCTGCAGACAAACACAGTTCTAGAAGGATAATTCCTTTGGAACTCAGAGATAGGAGAGATAAGAATATGTTTAATGTCCTGCAAGGCTTTGCCTATCTCTTGAAGAGACTTAAACAGGTCAGTAGCAGCAGCAGTCTCAAAAAGATGTTTATTATCCAAAGAAGCATCCAACAACTTGGTCTTAATGTCCTCAGCAAAGACTGGAGATAAAGCCAAGAGTAACCCCTTATGACAGAACCAAAGGTGGCAGTCCTGGAAGAGGCATTAGCAGCATCATAGTTACACTTGATAGAGTGGCAAGCCACTTTATTTATTTTATTTTATTTATTTATTTTTATTTATTTATTTTATTTAACATTTGTTGACCGGGAATGTCCGACTAGGTTCCACAGAGCCTGTTTTCAGCGGAGGCCCGGGGAGAAATGCTCCAGATGCATGTCTTTGGAATGCGGGAGGAAACCGGAGTACCCGGAGGAAACCCACGTGAACACAGGGAGAACATGCAAACTCCACACAGAAGGCACCCCAGCCGAGAATCGAACCGGAGAACCTCTTGCTGTGAGGCGACAACGTTAACCGCTGCACCACTGTGCCACTTGAGAAATAGAACCTAAAATAGATAAGGAAGAAGATTTGCCTTCATAATTAGGGAGGTCAGAAATAACAAGCCTGAACAATTAAGACCAGAACATATCTGATTATGTGGGTCTGATAATTAATTGCCTGAAAAGCCAAAGCAGAAGGAATGTAAACCTTCCTCTCAATCCTCTCCTTTGCCCTACTATCCTTATCAAAAATGCAAATTTTGGAAGAGGGCAAGAAAGAGCTTGGAAGGTTTGTCAAAAGGGAATGAAACCACAAAAGGTTCAGAAGAAGGACAGTCAAATAAAAATTTGCCAATCTTCAGGGACCTTATAGAACCTCCAAACACTAGCGGCCAGCAAAAAGCAATACTAAGACACTGAAATCTTGAATGAAGTTTAAAGATAGTATTTATTCCATATTCTAGTTGTAAATATATGGAGATATTTACAACTAGAATATGGAATAAATAATATCTTTAAACTTCATTCAAGATTTCAGTGTCTTAGTATTGCTTTTTGCTGGCCGCTAGTGTTTGGATGTTTATGGTTTGGCCGAGCACACCATACGTGCAAAGCATATAGTTCTGGTTACCTTATATAACTTATCAAGTTTCTCAGGAGCAGGAGGCTGAGAATCAGGAGACTTAGACACAGCAATGGAAGTGTCTAACAATGCAGCAAACACAGGAGGAACTGCAGAGGGTTTAGGAGTATTCGCCTGAAACAACTCATAATATCTCCTTTGAATATCAGGCTGTTGAGAAGAATTCCACTTAAAGTATTCCATCATCCTAGCAATTGTGTCCCCAAAGGGCAATTCCTCAAAAGGAGACTCAGTGTTAATAGACTCCTCCTCATCAGAACCATGAGCCAAAGGCAAAGGCATCTGTGAAGAATAGGACAAGAAACCCTCATTAGACTCTGAATCCTCATCCAAGGAATTTGGTTTCCTAGGTCATTTAGAAGACATAGAGATCCAATGAGGAGCAGGCACTGAAACCCCTTTAGGGGACTTCAGGGTCATCAAGGCAGAAAACAAGCCTTGATGAAACTCTTGTCATTCCCATTGAGGATCTTTAGTCTGGACTGAGACATGCTTCATCTTCTGCCTTTTCTTGAAAGCCATAACAAATACTGGAGGTTCTGAGCCTTGGTGAGATTCAGTAAGAGTACCAGAGATTCATAAGAGTACCCATAACCTCCTCTCTGACCAATATCTGTAGAATTCTTCTAGGACCCTCAGCGATAATCAACTGCTGTTCCCTCTTGATGTCCAGAGCAGATGCCTGCAAAGCCTCAGAGGACATGCAAAAAGATGGATCCATACCGGCCTCCGAGAAGATCAAGGCAGAGGAATCTGATGTAGTTTCCAGACAGCCAGCAGAGCTAGCACCCATTTCTAGAGGGTAATCTGGTGGAGGCTGGACAGCTGTAGAATCCAGCCAAGACTTCTTGGCCATCTTCTTTCTTAGCAGGAGTATCTCGGGATTCTGCCATGACACTCAGGCTAACTGTTTAAGCCATTGGTTTTCCTAGATAAATGGCCCAGGAAGACAAATGGCTTCTGAGTGCCTTAGGCATGAATGCCTTATAGACACTACAAAAGGTATGGTCTTGGGAAGCACCCAAACTATAAAAAAACTGTGATGATCCATATGGGGAATCTGCCTCCTACACTGACGTTTTCCTTCTTGGATGACATGAACTCTAGGTAAGCAAAACAAAATAAAAGATCAAAGGAAATAAAACAAATGACCCCAACAGGGCACTTATTTGATGGCTAGATATTCAGGACAGCAATAAGGCGTTCAGACCAACAAGTGATAATGGCATTTGGACTGGTGGCAAAGGTCTATGTGCCCATATATATCACCTTTATGCCCTACATCCTGGGCAAGGAGCATGCGTGAGACATATGGCACATACAAGATCATAAGGCTTTGGTATACTGGCCAAATGTTGGGTTGTCCTAGGTAGGAGAGCCCTATAATAAAGAAAACTGCAACAGTGATATAGAAGGACATCTATCTGTTTAAGTGACTTGCTCTGAGTCATGCAGTTTGCAAGTAGAAATTAAGGGAGTCAAACTCAGGGCTATAGGATGAAGCTCATTAACAGCTCATAGTCTTAGTCCTCTTGATGCATGTTGAAGGAAGGGTGAAATCTGCTGTGGGTCAACAGGAAATGTCTTCTATTTTTGTAAGTGTTGCCTGTCTTAACCACAGGCTACATAAATGTTATTAAGCTGCTCCAGTAACAGCTTGACTGCTGCTCAGTATAATGCACATTAAAGCTGTTATACAGACCAATGTGAGTGCAGTTAGTTAAACTTCTAAGGGATTTGCAGATCTTTGTGTTACCCAGGATATCATTACAGCTTTCTCATCTTTTAGATATTTGATGACTAACTGCAGTATTAATAATGTCATTAAAATTAATCAGACACTTCACGAAACAAGTAGGCATTTAGAATGTAAATCAAAAACTTAGAAACTGTAAAAAATGTTCTTTTAATAAAACCAAAAACTTCTCCAGAACATAAATCAATTCCCAAAAAGGCTAAAACAGGTTCAGTTTTAAAGTCTACAGTCACTACGGGTCTAAATGGTGGTTCTAACCTGTTTATATGACTCTTTGGTATTCCAAATAGTCTTGCAAATTTAGGAAGATCTACCTTAGAATCTCAAATAATGTAAAATCTATTTGCCTTGGTGTAATGTATCTGTCAAAAAAGTATCAATTGCTGAAAACTTCTGATTAATATCTATGATGGAAATGTCTTCGTAGAGGCACAGAGAATCTAGTTTCAAAAGTGGTTTTAAGTATACTTATTATTTACAAGCAACTGACTAGAGTTAGGATTATTGTATTTTAAGAATGTTCATGAAATGTTTTCTATACTCACAGTCAGTTGAAAAATTAATTCTAATGAACATGGTTTGATGACAATAAGTCATGTGTTAATACGGAGGGCTATGTAATAGGATATTTTGGCAATTGATTTATGTTTTGAAGAAATTCTTGATTTTTCTAAAATAAAAGAGCTTATCGAGAATTTGGTTTGTACAGTTCTCTTTTTTATTGAACGTTTTTTACATTTATCAAGATTAATTTGGGAGTAGTCATGGCAGCTGTTGCATATAAATCAGCAAAGCTGAGACCTGAATTACACCTACAATTGGTGAAAGGCAGACTTAGTGCAGGGATAAGTAGCTCCCACTCCTGACTCTGTATGCTACATGAGTACTTTAAAGCAACATAAGGTGGCAAAAAAATGCATTGTTTGCAAAAGTGCAAGTCAACAGGAAAATTGAAATGTCTGTGTTCTTACTGCTCACACTGCCAGAGCAACAACAGCCAAGAAGCCTGACTAATGAGCAAGTATATCTGCATGCATACATGCACGTGCATGCTGATATGTATGCTCACACATATGTATGTGTGCAAAAACATTCAGAAATCACTATTCATTAATAAGAATAGTATCAGTTGTTTAAGTTTTGCACGTATATGAAAATGCATATTGACATGTGGTAACAAACAATTTCATAAAACGCATTGAGTTGTTTAATGGTGAATACAACAACTTGCCAATATCCATAACAGATGTCAGTGATCAGTTTTTTAAGCCCTTCAGTGTGAATACTGCTGTTAATTACATGTCAATGACATCACAAATTTTCAGGAACCTCATTTGTAAAAACTGTTGCTTTATCATGTGGAGATGGCGTGACACATCTGCTCTATAAATATGACAGAAGTTTTGCCTTCAGTCAGGCAAACATATTCCTTAAGAAATCGGTCTCAGTCAAACATATTCTCTAAGAAATCAAGAAAGGCAGAACAATTCATCAATTACAGCATGACCAGGCCTTCTCATTGAATTTCCTCAATTATATCTCCATATCTATTTACTGTCCTGAATTAAAACAGTAAAAATTCCCTAAACAGATAGATGACTCAAACAAAAAGGATGCTGGCAAATACAGATAATGAAGTAAAAAAATTGTTGTAATAAAATAATAAGGATACAATAAAATAAGTTTAGACAGTTTCCATTTTTAAGGCATCATGAGATAGGTAGATCATCTCTTTACTCTAAAAAATATTTGTACAATGGCTCAGAAAATGCACTATAGCACAAAGCTCATTAATAATGTAACCAAGCTAGAATCTTGGACTTCAGCAGCTACATATCATTACTACGAGCCATTAGTACATGCTGTATAATCTGACATGTTTCTTAAAATACTTCCTGTTTATAATGTAATGATCACATGTTGCTTACTCGATCCTGTTTTTAGGAGTGTTCATAATTTTGGCTCAGACTTTAACTCTTTCCCTCATAAAACAATAAGGATTACAATCATTAAACCTACTATATATAATAAAAACATATATTAATACACATTCTGTTTTTCTGTCAGCTTTCTAATATAAGAATATCCTTGATTTTCAGCCTTAGCCCTAGGTTATCTTTTAATTTGTTCCTGATTCCCGACTTATTTTTTTGGGAACTACAACTATTCTATATCACTGTCTTGGAACAGTGAGCGATTGCTGCACAGACTATAGGAACACATTTTTCTGATTTCACTTACTCATTTTCCCATGCTTCTTTACTGTGTTCTTATTGGTTCATAGGTAAGTCCAAGGCTAAGCCCTCTTGCTGGCTGTTTTAAGTGTAGTCAGTTTCCCTTTTTGTGCTTGAATTAACCTATCCCATTTGGTTAGCGACTGGCCTTACCCATCCAATGGTCGATAATTATATATTACCCCTAATGAAAATAACGGGGATCATACCATATATAATTTGAGGGAATTTGAGGGGACCCATGCATGGGAAAAAGTATTAAGGATCTGCCTTTGTCCATTAGCAGTACGGGGCAATCCTGGGGTAAATTACATATCTATGCATCCGAGCTAAACATGAGTAAGGACAACAATGAGCTTTGTTTTACGTGGCTGGAGAGCCTGTTCCAGAGCAGTGGTATCTTCCGCATAATATAACTGTCCCTCCAAACCATTCTGTTAATGTTACAAAAGAGGTTTAGATCCCTGGACCGAGTATTTCTGATGCCATTTGCCTTGCTGATGTGCAGTAGATTCATCAGTAATGGGTCAGAGCATGCCTTGTATGCCAGAAACAAGTCACATCTTAGCAGTCAGTAGGATACCAAATATATTGACAGGGCTTTGAGTCAGTCCATGTAGGAGATATTGTTTAGGCCTTGTATCCTTTTATTAAGGTATCTCTTTGCATGTGTTCCAGTTGTTGCATGTGTCTGGACAGATACATACTAAGGCGACATTATACTCAATGGCTGGCCTATTGAGGGCTGAGTAAAGGGGGACAATGACATCTCTAGATCTAGATGTAAACTTTTTTTATTTATAAGCTGTGCAATATAGAAGGACTTTCTTATGACTATGTACAAATGTTGATCAAAAGTTAGGTTACTGCCGACAGAAGTTCCCAAATCCCAAACAACTAGGTCAACTCTTAGGAGCATATTGTTGATGTGGTAGTCCCCCAGGATAAATGACTTTCCACAGGATATGGTACAGCATTTTTTGCTATTTACTTTCAGTCCATGATTCTGGTACCAGTTATCTGTTTGGGGCAAACCTTCCTGCAGGATGGCTATGTCATTTGGGGATTCAATAATTGTTCCTAGTTTGCAGTCATCTGCAGACTTATTTAGTCAGAGCCCTTTTAGTATTGGCTTTTACTTCAGACAAGTAGATGCCAAACAAGAGAGGTGGCAGCATTTAACGCTGAGAGATTCTACTGGTCATGGTTCTCTTTTTGGAGGTGGGTTCCCCTATTTTGATCTCCTGTAACCCATATAAGAGCCAGTTAGCAGTCTATCAGGAGACATAGGGGATCTTCAGTATTCTTTTGAACAAGGTACAGCATATTGCTGCAGTTATTATGAAAAATCTGAATGTAGCCATCTGAGAGTTAAACTTCATCAAACCTTAAATCAACTTGCCTGACATATAAGAGGCAATCGGCTAAATATGCATTATCACACTGTGAACCTGATTATGACTTGCTGTTTGGAAAGTTGCCAGAATAGATTTTAAAATAAGTAGATAGATAGCTAGATATAAGGATATAAAATAGATAGATAGCTAGATAGAAACATAGATAAATATTACGTACATGCATATATAAGTGAAATAAAATAAAATGCATGCTATGCAGTAATACTTAATGATATAAAACAAATGGTGTTTACTGAAATGGCTTGCAATGGAAGTGAAGGGCTGATCATTTTACTTAGCTTGTTATTAGGTGAAACATAATTCTTATTCATGTACTAGCCAGCATTTCAGATGATCACTCTCATAGCTAGTCAGTGATCATTCAGCATATCATTCAGGGCTGCTAAGCTTGGGCAATGCCTACCACTGTTGAAATTGTTGCTGGATGGCAGTGCTGAGAAGGCTTTGCTTTTAAGTTCTGTCCTGCACATAGTGGTTCGCATGCTAGTGAAGCAGTATAGGTGCATAGGTTCATAGGTAAGTACTAGACTAGATGCACTTTGGGACATTTTATGCTTAGCCATTCTCCTTTGACGCTCAAATTAACCTATAAAATTTGGTGTTAGATTGGCTTTACCCATCTCATGGCCAAGAGTTATATATTACTCCTAGTAAGTATAAATTGGATCATGCCATAGATAATTTGAGAGGGCTCGTGCATGGGATAAAGAATTTAGGAGCTGCCTCTGTCTATTTGTAGTCCATGGGGCAGTCCCCAGGTAAATTTTTGATTACTCATCCATAGATCCAAGTTCTGTTTGAATATGGACAAGGATGCATTTTGTTTTAGATGGATGGGTAGTTTGTTCCAAAGCAGTGGTATCCTCTGCGAGATATATCTGTTCATTAAACCATGCCGTTAATGATGCAGAAGAGGCTTAGATCCCTAGACTGAATATTTCCAATGCCAGTAGGTCCATAAATATCAGGTCAAAGGATGCAATGTATGCTGCACACAGGTCACCCTCAGCAGTCTGTAGGATAGCGAGTATTGTGACAGGGTTTTGAGTCAGTCCATGTAGGACACATTGTTTAGGCCTTTAATCCTTTTAGTAAGGTATGTCTGTGGGCATACCAGTTGTTGAGTGTGTTTGGGCAGATACATGCCAAACGGTGCATTATACTCAATGACTGGCCAAATGAGGGCTGAGTAAAGGTGGACAATGACATCTGTAGATCTAGATGCAACACCCATTTGTTTATAAGCGGCACAATACAGAATGACTCTTATGACAGTGGACACACGTTAGTTGAAAATTAGGTCACTGTCCACATAAGTTCCCAAATCCTGAACAACTGGGTCAGCTCTTAGGGGTGATTGTCAATATGGTAGTTGCTCAAGGTAGATGACATGGTTAGTTAATTGCCTTTGTCCGTGATTGTTTCTTGTGTTATGCATAAAGCATAGTCAAACTGTTTACAGGGATCTCTGACATTGTGTACACCAGAGCGTTTTAACCAATGTGGTGGAGGAGGCTTGTTTGCTAGCCATTTTAGAGCTACCCTTGTCTTCCTGGAGGTGTGGCGGATCTTTCTCATAATTTTCAGCATGCAGGAGCAGTGCCTGATTTATATGGCACAGAATAGTTTACTTTTCTCAAGTCAGATGATTGTGAGACTCATACCTCTTAGCACAAAAGCAAAAGAATGATGGGGAACAAAAACTCAAGAGTAAGGACACACTTTAAATATTGCTATTATAAATTTAGGAAGTTGTTAGAATTACATGCTTTGTGTTAACACTGTTAGGATGCATCTTGTGAAGGATATGGAGTCTAAAACCGAAATGTCTGTCATTATTTAGTGACTTCAATCCTTAACGATTTGCCAAAAAACCTCAAATCATATGAGGAACAGACCAAAATATGAGGCAAAATCTGGAAAGTTCAGCTGTATGACGAGGATTTATTTTGTGGTGCATGTTGTATATCCATAATCCTTGATTATGGAAGTAAAGAGTCAGAATAAAGGACAACTTTTTGATATTCCTGTTCAAAGAAATATCAGGTTTTGAATTAACTTGTATTTCCTGAATGATACAAACTCTGAAACTCAGATGTCTGTCATTGTTTAGTAATTGCTGCCCTCGTAATCTGGCAGAAAATTGCACACCCTTTATGAGAAACACACAGTCTGCAACCCCTAACAAATAAATTAATAAATCTGTGTAATAGAATCAACTTAGCCATGCACGAAAACAGTCCTTTTAAAATGTAGGATACTAACAAAATGTCTGCAGGATCTTCTGTCTACCAAACCAGCGATAGTTAACCACATCTATAAAGTAAATGATCATGTTTTTAATCTATCCACTATATTATTACACCGTTGCTGAGCCCTTGCATATTGATGATGCTTAATGTTGTGGGATATGTTGATGATGACCTCAGCATGTACATACAAGATGAAAATAAAAAAAAAAAAAAAGCAAAATCGGGATTTAAAGGGGCCACTCAGGAATTCGTGGCACCCTATTATTTTAACTCCCAAAGCAGTAAATATCAAGGAAGTCAGTATGGTTGAGAGGTATGTTATGTAGAGTAGCAGTCTGCAGATGTCATAAGGCACTGGCATATACCAAAGCCATTTTAGCCCATGGGCATTGATAATTGAGAAAATTGGGGCATGAAAGGCTAGGCTTGAAGAGGCTCAAGAGCCATTAGCCTAGTAACCTTCTATGATCCTAGGATTCTATGATTCCATTTTACCATTTTGCACATCAGTTAATTGTATTACAGTTATACTGCTTTATTGTTGGTTTGCTTGTTTGTTTTATACTTTAAACCATTTTAAAATACTCTAATATTGAACTGTTTGCTGACTGCTGTGATCTGCACTTTTGAGAAGTCTTCCAGGCTGTGTAATTTTCTAGTCTGTATTTGCTGATGGAAGTTAATTGTTACATTCCCATACCTTTGGCCCTGCTAAAGGGATTCTACATTAAGAGGGATTAGGTCTACATTCCAGTGACAGTGTAAGGTAGCCAGATCTGGCTCTAAGTTGGGAATAACTTTGGTCAGCCTCTAGTGTTACTTAGTTATTGGCCATTTTATTTCTTTTAGCAGTTTTCTGTACTGTTATAAAGTAGGTGTGTTTGCACCAAGCATAGGCTCATTTTCATAGAACTCCCATCTTCTTGGTGTCCTCACCTCCTGAATAAAAATTTCTTCCTACAGTAGACTACCTCAGAAGTCTCCCTATTACCTAGTTGTGCAAAGAGCAACTGGCTTTAGAGATGAGGATCACAAAACTGTACGTACAAGTAACAACCTAGTGGCCAGCTGTTATCCCCTCTTGTACCATCTACTAGTACAAAATCATGAATTAAGGATAAGTAACCATAGATTTACATTTTGCTACTATCTCTGCAGCTAGCCTGGTGGATGTGGGTATCTTGAGGTAATGTAGCGATTGTCTCATGTTTATTGAGAACCACCTAATTCTAAAGCAAACTGATACTGTATATGACAAATGTGTTACACAACTGGTGGCAAAGATCTCACTTACCAGCACAAATAACACCAAACAGGTTGTCAGTGACACACACTCTACACTCACTACACATCATGTGGGCTAGGCACAAGGACCCACATATGCTGAGGGTCTTAAATTTAATCTTCCAAAATCTCAATGACCTCACACTTGTCACACACAGAGCAAGTATTCTCAGCAACCTCTAGAGCACCCTGCTAAGACAGCATGCACTAAGACACATACACCATCATCACAAGGTGTCTCAACCTCTTAGTCCATAGGGCAAACTGCTATACAACACAATATCTTAGTCATAGGAGACTCTTATCATAAAATGCACAGATATCCCACTCACCATGCTGAGCAAGGAAAAGTCATGGCCAGCTACCCATTAGGGTCTAGGATCTGCCAGATCACAGATGCATTTGACTCACTGCTGCTTTGCCAGGGATGGTCTGCACTTGCTCCCCACTAGGTTTGCAAATATTGGCTAAAACCTTGCCCACCCCCGTAGTGCTTTTTTTGTGCCAACCTGAGAAACCTACTAACATAGCAAAAGCAAAACAGAATAAGCTAAAGGTGTTACTGGTCAATGCTAGGAATCTAAACAAGAAATTCTACTTCCTACAAGCTCCCCTCATCCTTTGCAATTACCAGTACTTGGTTTACAGATGTATAGGGGAATCTAGCAATACAAGACTAAAATGCATTCCACACATTTACACCAGCTATTGCACATATAGGGTCTGAAGGAGGAGTCTGAATTTGCATTAAACAAACACACTTTATGGCTGGTCAATGGTATGACACACGAGCTTCTACATGTCCAACTTGCTACAAGTAAAGTTCCATATAATATCTTTGCAACTATACATCCCCTTCCTTTACTGAGAAAGCCTATACCACATACTTGAAAGTACTAGAGCCACTCCTCATTCAACATAACACAGTATACATCTGTAACTTTTCCTACAACATTAACTGTGAATCATACACAACCTGAAACATGCAGGCCTAGAGATTCCTGAATTTTGTTATGGCAAATACCCCCGAACAGTTAGTCTTTCTGTCCGCTGGGGGAGATATTCTTGACCTGGTCTTCACAATCATGAGAGAAAGATGCACTCACTCTAATTTAATGTGCTCATTGGTCAGGTTGGACCATGGAACTGTCTCTTTTGAAATAGATATTGAGCCCAGGACCCCTACTAACCTTGAAACACTGAAAAACTATTCCGTGACTAACTACTGCCTACTAAACAACAGTCTAGCAAAATTTCATGGTCCCTCAAACACTGAAAACACAGCTGCCTATATAAAAGTGTTCACAGAAACCCTGTACAATCATGTAAACAGCTGCATAGGGACAGTTGTACCTACCCAAAATAAACACAAGACAACCTCCAAAAGCAAACAAATCACCCTGGTGGAATTCAAGTATATCAAAAGAAAGAAAACTGTGTCCAAAAACAGGGAGGGAATTGCTCAGCAAGGTAAAATCTCCCTCATCAATCTGAACAAGAAACTCAGGGAACTAATCAAGTCTACCAAAGACAAATTTGAGATTAAAAGCCCCAACAGCAAAGGACAATTATAAGGCGTTCTTCAGTTATGTTTGCAGTCTTAAAGGCAACACCCAACAATGTGCGGAACTAATGGTGAATAGAACCACCTATACTGAGAAAAATTATATAGCAAATTTGCTGGCCAATAAATTTAGCTCTGATTTTACCCTCTGTCACCCCCATTCATCCCTGAGTAAAAAATGTCCACCATTTTTCTACCAGTTATCGCTAGGGAGCAGGTCCTCACTGTGCTCTCTAAGGCCAAGAATAATGGAATCTCTATTTAACCATAGCCTTCAGACAGGCTTTCCACCTAATGAATGGAGGAATGCAATTGTTATTTTTCAACACAAAGGAGGAACTTTCACAAATACTGGAAAATACAGACTCACAAGTTTGACTAATCTCATATGTAAGGTCGTGGAAAGAATTATTATGGATGTGATAAACAATGACATAGGAAACCTACAGACACTGGACTCTACCCAGTTTGGTTTTGTCAAAGGCAGTCATGCTGCTTTAACTTGGTGGACTTCTTCGAGAAGGCCACTAAAGCTTTGGACGAGGGCAAAGCAATGCACACTGCCTACCTTGACTTAGCTAAGGCACTTGATACAATACTTTACTTGAGCATTGTAGATAATTTTACAAAATCAGGCATAAACCCATATGTAAACAAATGGATAGCCAGCTGTCTTACTGACAGGAGGCAAGAAGTTAGGATATGGTAACCCACCTCCAGAAAGTGGCCAGTCACTGGCAGAGTCCCATAGGGCTTGGTGCTGGGGCTTCTCATTTTTGGCATCTATTTCTCTGAAATTGAGGAAAATATCACATGCCGCTGGATGCCCAAGTCTGAAAATGATTGCAAACTAGAAGTAGTCACTGATTCCACAAAATGCACAGATATGCTTTAAGAGGGCCTGACACAGATGAGCTACTAGTGCCAGAGCCATGGACTAAAACGTAATACCAAAAATGCATAATTGTACACTTTGGAAAGATGGCTATTCCTGAAAATTACTACATTTTTAAGATACCTCCTAAAAGTAGATCCAGAGGTCAGGGATCTGGGAATGCATATAGATAGTAACCAGACCGTTGACTATCATGTGTCCACTGTGGTGAGAAAATAATTTTACATTACATAACTTATAGGTAAGGGCATGGCATCCAGGTCTAAGGAGGTCATTGTTCCCCTATACTCATCTCTCATCAGACCACTCATTGAGTACAATGTACCTTCAGCATGTACCTGACCATGAACTTTCAACAGCTTGAGAGACCATGCAGGTTTTTCACAAAAAGAATACATGGCGTAAACAAGTCCTGTGTGGAACATCTCAAAACTTTATCCCTGTACTCAGTCTCCTACAAACTACTGCACAGCAATCTATGTCTAGCCCATCAGGCATCTGTTGATCCTACACTGATGAATTTGTTGTACATCTACAAAACAATTAGCATCAGAAATACCAGTCTAAGGACCTAAACCTCACTGGTGACATAAACAGGATATGTTGGAGGGACACGTTTGTGAATCAAAGATTGCATCTTCTCTGTAACAGGCTTTACAAACAGGTAAAGAAAAGCTTATCCCTAATCCTATTTAAACATAAATTGCACCAATTGGTAGAAAATCACAAATTAATCCTTGGTTTGGCACCGATGTCACTAATGGATAAGGGCAGGCTGTGATCGGTTAGGTTCATAGGTGTATACTAGGCTACTGTCCACTAGGGCCCTTATAAGCCTAGCCATACAACCCAAATGTGACCCATAAATATGCTTTATATTGGGTATGATTTACTGATTGCTTCTGTCCATCAGAGACATAGGCGTCAGACCACGGGTATATTTCTGATTATGCATCCATTGGTTCAAGTTGCTGTTAAACAGGGATGGGGGGATCTCTGCTTCAAATCAATGGGGAGCCTGTTCCAGAGAATGATAATTCTTTGAGAAACATATCTGTCTGTCCAACATATCCAGTTGATGTCATAAACAAAATTTAGGTATTTCAATCTAGTTATTCTAATGCTGTTTGTTTTCGATTGCGCAAAATGTTCATCAAGACTGGGTCCAGGGATTCCTTATATGTCAGGCCTTTCAGAAGTTTGTATGATACCGAATAAAGAGACAGGGCTTTGAGGTGATTAGCATATAGGACATTTTGTCTACTGCCTGCATTCGTTTTGTAAGGAACCTTTGTGGACATTCCAGTTACTGCATGTATCTGTTCAGGTACTAACCATAGGGAGCATTCAGAAAGCATGACCTTCCTTTGACAAAGCCAAACATGGATGGATCCAGTGTCTCCTACATCCTTGATGATAATTTCCATGCCAATTCTTTCCATAGCTTTGTAAACAAGACTAGTCAGACTAATGGGTCTGTAGCTTCCAGGATCTGTTGAAGGTTCCCCTTATGAAGGTATGACAGATGCAGCCCTCCATTCACATTGCACCAACCCTGTTTAAAGACTGCAGTTAAAAAATTACTCCAGGGGTCCTAATAAGTCATATTGTCACATTGTACAGGAGGCATCCTGGGATGCTATTAGGGCCCACTGAAGCTGTGTTCTTGTCTTTAGTGAGCAGAGCTAGTACATGCTCAGTGTTCTGTGGCTAGGAAGACCTGTTGAGTGAGGTCATGGAGTTCAGAGATGTTATTCGAGGTAGAGATCAGAGTAGAATCGTCTGCATATTAGATGAGGGACAATGTATTGCAAGCTGTATGAAGATCATTTATGAAGACATTAAATAGAAGGGGCCCTAGGATGGAGCCTTGTGGTACCCCTGTTGGGACAGGTAAGAAAGGAGAGGAAGGGGAGAGACATTTTACTGATTGTTGCCTACAGGATAAGTAACTGGAGAACCAGGCAAGGGAGGTGGAACTCATATTGAGATCAGCAAGTTTGGATAGTATGAGAGGATGGGAGACTGTATCAAAAGCTTTAGATAGATCAAGGAAGAGACAAGATATCAGTTTGTTATTATCAAGGGCTTCAGCAATGGTATGAGTAAAGGATAAGACGGAAATAGTTGTGCTGTGGTTGGGACGAAAACCATGCTGGGTAGGAGTGAGAAGGCTGTGTTCAAGGAGGTGACTGAGTAGTTGTGAATGGATGCATTTTTCAAGAATCTTAGAGGGGGGTATAGGATGGATATAGGTCTATAGTTAGATGGGTCAGTTGAGTTTCCACCTTTATGCAATGGAATAGTGTGAAAGGATTTCCATAACAGAGGGACAGTAGACTCCTGTATTGATCTATTGATTAGTATGGATACTGGGTAGGCAATGGAATCTGCAGCAAGTTTAAGGAAAGAAGGAGGCAGGTTATCTGTGGAGGGAGAGCAGGGTTTGAGCTTTTGGAGACGTGATCAGATGTAGGAAGTGGAAACGGTGTAAAGAAAAAGGGGGTTTGTTGGATGGGTTGGGAGGGGTAGGCTGAGAAGTAGTGTTACAGCTGAGAGGCATGAGAGTTTGAATAGTTTCAATGAAATTATTATTGAGTAGAGTACCTGTTTCAATAGGAGATGCAATAGTGTAAGGGGAGGGGTTTGCGGTGAAGCCAGGAGAAAGGATTTTATTAATGGATGTCTAAAACTTTTGCGGGTTGGATTTGTTATTAAGTTGGGCAGTGTTATAGAATGACTTTTTGTAATTATTGGTATGCTTTTTTATGAGATTTTTCAGATATCTATAGTTACGAAACAGGGGTAAGTCCTTGGTTTTTATCCAAGCTTTCTATGCTTTGTCTCTTTCTAGCATAAGGGACTTTGTTTCCTTTGAAAGCCAAGGAGCATAAATTGATTTTAGTCTGATCTTTCTGGAGGGGGCAAGTGAGTTCAGGATGTTTAGGAAAATACTATTAAATCTATTTATGGCAATATAAGAAGGTGTGCAAATATCTAATGAAACTACACAATTACACATTCAAACACAAATATATATAATCTAGGAAATACAAAGGTACATATAACCCTTAAAACCTTTACACCTTAGCAGCTTTCCTTTTTAGGGCTGAAACAAGGGACACATGGTCATTTAAACCGGGGGGGGGGTATGCTTCCAAACATTTCTGCCAAATTAACTCACGATACTCCAGACTGGCTTCCCAACTACCATCCCCCCCAATGGTCTCACTTATTCCAACACCCAAAACTTGAAATTGGCTTGAGCATAACCAAGCGTATGCCTGTACAAGGCATTGGTGTTCTTCTTTTTATTAATATCATATAGGTGCTCGTATACCCTCTGTTTTAATCTCTTCTCCATCTTTCCAACATAATAAGACCAACATAAGTACCCCTTCAGTATTAACTTATAGCTATTATCCTGAATCTCCAATTCTGGGGAATGTGCAATAAACAGTCACTGAGAACATGAACCACACTTGAAGGTACCTTTCTTGTGTCTACCTACCTTAGTTGACTCTTGACCAAATTCCAGGATGTTTTTCATGTTAGGGCCCCTTTTAAAACTAAACTTTAATGGTCTTGAAAATGCTTTAAGACTATTTGGCATATTGGCAAAGAGCTCCCAATATTTAGAAATTATATCCTGCACCCTCCTGGTGTCTATGTTGTAATTTAACACAAAAAATAATTCTGTGCTCATATGTCCAGAATTCATTTGACAATCCAGCCCTACACCATTAACACTGAGTTTCAACAATGGGGGGTATTTATTTCCGTAACTTCTCTGTTTTCAGACTTTGGGTTTTATGTGTCGACGAAAGAGCATTCGCTCTTTCGTCGTTTCTCTCCTCTAATATAGACCCATTCTTTCCTATAAAGACTTGATACATACCTATTATTGGTCATATCCTTAAAATTGTGACATCCAAAAAATGCATTTCTAATAACCCCACACTATGACTGAATATCAAAAAATGTGTAGTACTATTAATATAATTCATAAATTCATCAATTACATCTAAAGGACCCTTCCAAATAATAATGATGTCATCCAAAAAATGAAAATAAACTCAAATATATTCAAAATAGATGGAAGAAAAACTATACTGTTGTTCCCAAAATAACAAAACAATATTTGCAAATATTTGGACACAGGAAGCTCCCATGACAACAGCATCAATTTGTTTAAAAAATTCACCCTGAAAAAAAATAAAATTGTTTTTTTAAAATCAATTCCATATTCTCCAAGATTAATTTATAATCTTGTCGGGACAAAAATTTGAAAATGGATAAAACTTCCTCAAACCAAGTTAATCCTATACCATGAGGGATAACACTAAAAAGCCCTTAATGTCAATGGTAATACAATAATAGTCTACATCAAATTCCACCATACTCATTTTCTTTAAAAAGTCCCATAAATCCACCAGTATGTGTTGATGTAACCCGTAAAATGGTTTCAATTTAGTATCCACAAAAATTAGCATAGGTTGTGTTTTAGAACCAGCCAATGAAACTATTGGCCTTAAAGAAGGATTTATTATATCCTTATGGAGTTTTTGAATCCTGAAGATCCCAGGAATCACTGATTTTGAGACAGCCAAAAATTCATATAAACTTTTATCAATCGTCCCCTGTAGCGGGTTATCCTCTAAAATTAAATCTATATTCTTGTACGCTAAGGCAATCTCATTCCTCGACACCTGTACATATTTCCCCTCATTCTGTAAAATATCCAGCATTTTACTCTGGTACAGCCACTGTTCCATAATAACCACCCCACCCCCTTGTCGGGTTTCCTAATCCTTGAATCCTTGTTCCTACTTAATTCTTCCAGTAGGCACTTCTCATCAACAGTTACATTGCTTTTATAGCAACTTTTAGTGTTAAGTAATTTCCTAATGTCCCTTTCAACCAGGGCCTCATAATTACTCAACACAGGGTGGGTGGGTGGGTGGGTGGATGGAACTTTTTTTGTGTAATCTCCCAACAGGGTATACCACAGGCCAGTCATTAAACAATACTTCCAAATTTAAATTTCTGACAAACATTTTTGATGGACTCAGAAATGTTACCCCTCCTGGTGAGAACACACGTAAAACCTTTTCTAAAAAGTCCAAAATGTATCATGTCTGATTCTAAATCACTACAATTAAACACATGAAAATCATTAAGTGCAACTACTGGTCCTTCTTTTTGAATCAAGGGTCTAGGCTCACCCCTCACCTTTTGAAAACTTGTCAGTTAAACTATCTATATAGGGCTTAAAGCCTGTCAATAACCTCTCCTCCTTCACCCTTGTCCCCTGTTCATCTGGGGTCCTTGGTTTTGTTGGTAAGTATACTTCTGAGTCACTTGTGCATAGGATAGACATGTACCTAAATTCTGGATTCTGGGAGACCTCATCAAAGGGGTTTTCCCTCTTGCCCATGTCTCTGACACTCCTCATAATTACTACTCTCATTACCTATACTATCTATGTCCTTGGGATATATCTTCCTTCTGGGCAAAAACATACTATATGCTGTGCCTTCTTTATAATCTTTGTCATCACGTTCAAGTTTAGATATTTTTCTTTTTTTGTTCCTATCAGTCTTAATGTCCACATCTTTAAAAATCGCTAAATATTTACATTTGTAATCATAAACAGTGTGAAGCAAATCCTTTTCAATTTTACTGTTAAATCTAAAATCTCATTATGCAATTGTTCAAGTCTCTTTTCGTTGTTCTTAATAATTGCATGCATTACCATGAGTCCACAGTCATTAAATATACACACCAGTTCAATAAAAACTCAGTTCCATTTTCCACATTATTAGGGAATTTTGTCACCCTAAGCCCCGTCGGTACTTGTTTCCTGTTGATACACTCCCCTAAAAAACAATTGTCTAATGCAAATGTTTTGTATTTAATCATTCTGTCTTTGAGTTTGTGCACCATACCTTGATATGAAGAAAATTCATTCACTGGAACATCTAAATTACTAACAGTGCATTTTAACCAACAGTTAATATCCGTGTTAACATATTCCTTGAAGGCTCCATAGTTCAGTGGCGGCCTGCCCCCATTAAATGCAAAATCAGGACCCTCACTGGGGTTGACGTCCATACTCATCTGCAACCCCAGAAATTAAATTCCTTCCTCTAGATGCCATCAATGACCCGGTCGCGTAGAAGCTATCATATTTCTGCCCAACGTTATATCTTGAGTAACAGGAAGTGATGTCATATCTGCCTGCCTCGGTTGGTAACAGGGAATAGAATCATGAATCTTGGAAGTACCCGATTCCAGTACTTCATCTTGCCAAAAGGTTTGAATCAGTCTAGTCAGCTCTTGCAATAAAGCACTCTGGTTCTTGCAAGCGGTGTTGCCTTGGTTTTCAGGAGCTGCCATCCCACTGAAATAACACAAAACTTAAAACCAGCAGTGCTGACCTAGTACAACCACAAAAATAACACCAATAAACTCGGTACAACAGAAGGAAATCTGTAAAGGTGAACCCACTCACTTTCCATAAAAAAATAATAAAAAACACAAGAATGGCTTATAGAGCTTTAATAACGAGTTAGATTAAGCGCTTTCATTCCACGTCAATAGAACTTCATCAGAAAAAGTGACATACTACCAAAACATCTTTAAAAGCCAACAATCTAAATTTCATTGGTTAATATAACTATTAAAACAAACCACTCATTGGTTTAAACTCACATGAAATACAATTTCCCTCCAATACTTACTAAGATCACAAGAAACTAATTGAGAGTGTATCACCCAACAATAAAATACCCATTTAAATATACGAAAGTGTGCAAATACCTAATGAAAACACACAATTATACATTCAAACACAAATATATATACTCTAGGAAATACAAAGGTACATATAACCCCTAAAACCTTCACAACTTAGCAGCTTTTCTTTTTAGGGCTGGAGCAAGGGACATATGGTCGTTTAAACCGGGGGGGGGGGGGTGTATGCTTCCAAACATATCTGCAAAATTAGCTCATGAAACTCCAGACTGGTTTCCCAATCACCCTCCCCCCCTCTCTTGATACATATCTATTATTGGTCATAGCCTTAAAAATGTGTCCCTTGTTCCAGCCGTAAAAAGAAAAGCTGCTAAGGTATGAAAGTTTTATGGGGTTATATATACCTTTGTATTTCCTAGAGTATATATATTTGTGTTTGAATGTGTAATTGTGTAGTTTCACTAGATATTTTCACACTTTCTTATATTTAAATTGGTATTTTATTGTTGGGTAATGCACTCTCAATTAGTTTCTTGTGATCTTAGTAAGCAATAGAGGGGAATCGTATTTCATGTGAGTTTAAACCAATGAGTGGCTTGTCTTAATAGTTACATTAACCAATGAAATTTAGATTGTTGGTTTTTAAAGATGTTCTGGAAGTATGTCACTTATTCTGATGAAGTTCCGTTGATGTGAAACAAAAGCATTTAATCTAACTCGTTATTAAAGCTCTATAAGCCGTTCCTGTGTTTTTTATTATCTTTTATTGAAAGTGAGTGGGTTCACCTTTATAGGTTTCCTTCTGTCGTACTGAGTCTATTGGTATTAAGCCTATATTACAGCCATAAAATGTTGTGGGTTATTGATACACATCAGCAATATTTTGGTAAATTTGTGTTAAGCCTGGCTAGGCTTAAAATATCTCTTAAGCCAATAGCCTAGCAACCACCTATGATCGTATGAACCATGATTTTGATTTTAGCACAGGTTATTTGTTTGGGATAATCTTTCCTGTAGGATGGCTGTTCTTCGCTTGCAGCTATCTGCAAACTTAGTTGGCCAGAACACTTTATTATTGGCTTTTACTTCAGAGAAGTCGATACCAAACGGGGGATGTTCCAGCACTGAACTCTGCAGGACTCCACTCGTGACTTGTCTCTTTGCATGATTACCTTCCCCTATTTTGTTCTTCTGCATCCTCTTTGAGCCAGTTGGCAGAGGGTAACATGGGGTTTGTTCCCATTTATTTAGCTTCTCTACTATGCTTGAGTACAGGGATTTGTCAAAAGCTTTTGGCCAGGTCAAGGTATGTGGTGTATATTATTTTACCTTTATTCATTGCTTTGGCGACCTTTTCAAAAAAGTCTACCATGTTGGAAAAGCACGATCTGCCCTTGGTAAATCCAAACTAAGACAGGTCCTGTGTTTGGAGGTTCCCTATGTCCTTATTGATTAGTTCCATGTTAAGGTTTTCTATGGATATGCATATGAGACTGTTCAGACTTATGGGTTTGTAATTGCCTCGGTCTGTGGATGGTCCTCCCTTATGAAGGGTGACTATAGCTGTTCTCCATTTGCTTGGTACAAAACCTGTATGGAGGCTAAGCTGGAGCAGTGTTTAGAGGGGAGATGCCAATTCATTCTTCATGCTATTTAAGATGTATTCAGGGATATTGTCAGGTCCCATCGATGCAGTATTTTAGCTTTTTATAGTGCTTTTGAGGATTTTTGTCTTGTGTGATAGCTGGAGGTGATCTGGATTCAGGTATATCTTGTTGGACATCAGTTGGGGAACGAGGGCTAACATTTGAGCTGAATTAATCAGCTTAGTAGTTTTGCTATATTTTAACCTCTGTGTGGGTAACATCAATCACAATTAGTGCAGTGCATTGCTGTGTTGTGCTTCTGAGATTACAAACATAACTAAAAGAGACTTTGTGATTGTCTTTTGCTTGGGTAGCTATTTTAGCCTCAGACTTAGTTTGGAAAATGTTATTAAGCTCTTGAGTTGCTTGTTTATTGCAATGATGCTGGCTCTATCATTATGCAAACTAGCCTTCTTACTTTTGGTCAAAATTATGTTCCTTTTTTTCTACGCTTGTTGATATTATGTTTTCACCATATGCATTTGTTTCTGGGGTTTACCTTGCACTTGTCCTTTGGCGTACAGCTGTATATATGCGGCTGTTAACATGCTATGCATTGTGTTGGTGTATGTTTCCACATATCCAGTGGACTCAGCTGGGTTTGGTGCTGATTTGAAGTTTGCTAATGTATCGTGTAGGAGTAGGTAGTTTTTCTTAGAGAAATTTCTATTATATATTATTTATTTATTTTACATCTGTTTACTGGGAAAGTCTGACTGGGCATGGATCCCAATCATAGTGGAGGCCTGGGGAGAAAAGCTCCACAAAGATTAGTGCAGCAAATACAGTAAATACAATAGACATGTTAATAAAATACAGTCAAAAAGTTAATAAGGTATAGTTTCAAGGCCAAGAAAGGAGCAAAAAGTAAATATACTTCAAGGAGCACAGTGTGTTGCAATAAACAATACAGTTGAAAGAACATTCTGTTCAGTCATTTGGTTACATTCATCAGTGGCTAGTACAGTAAACACACATTGATTGATTAGAAAGGAGTTGTTGCAAGCTTTCATAGAAGGTTAAAGTATGATATGATCTAATTAAGTGAAGCTACCCAGGGTCAGAACAATTACATAACCAAGAACTATGTAAATGGGACTGGAGGAGTTTTTTGAAATTATTTTTGTTTTCCGTGGTCCCAATATCTATGGGGACAGTATTCCATGCTTTTGCAACAGAAATGGAAAACAAGGAGTCCCCAGAGCTATTGCTGCTTTTGCCTATGTCAGTCAGTGCTTTATTGGTGGATCTTAACAGGCGATTGTTAGAGTAGATATTAAGTAGACCTTGGAGAGCAGGAACTCTATCGGGATAATAAAGAATTTGGTGGGCTATTGTAAGCTGTTTATATGTGAGCAGGTTGGGTAATTCTAGCCAGGATAGTTACTTGATTGCTATGTAGTGATGTGTCCTGAAGGGTGAGTCAGTAGCAAACCTAGCTATTTTATTGTAGCAGGTGTTTAATTTGTTAAAGTCTGCTTTGTTTAGGATGATGAGTATGGAGGAGGCATACAGGAGTGTGGCTAGTAGGTAGGTTCTTGTGATGACAGTCTTACTGTCATTGGTGAGGTACTTTTTGCATTTATATATGGTTCTGAGTTTTTTATGGACTTTCTTTATTGTCTGTGCAATGTGTGTATCGAATTTCATGTTGTGATCTATGATAACCCCTAGATTTTTGGTGTGTTTGACAGGTGTGATAAGGGTGTTATTAGCTGAGAATAGTATGAATTGTGGTATGGGCTCTAAGGCTGTAGTGGGACAGAATATCATTAGCTGTATTTTACTGGGGTTAAGTATTAGTTGTGAGTTGACTAACCAGGTTTCAACAGTGATAAAGGACTTGTGTCAATTCCTGGAGTTGCAGAAGTGATGGGGTGGAGCAGATTAGAGTGGAGTCATCAGCGTACTGGAATAGAGCAGTCTGCCATGTAGCTTTGTGGAGTAGGTTGGTGAATATGCTGAAAAGAAGAGGTCCAAGAATGGATCCTTGGCGTTCCCCTAGGGTGACGGGTAGGAGGGGAAATAAGGAGTTTTGCCATTTTACTGCTTGTTGGTGGTTGGTTAGATAGTTTTGAAACCACGTTAGTGTGGATTGGATGAGATTAAGATCGAAGAGAGCAGAAAGGAGTTTGGTATGGGAGACAGTATTGAAGACCTTGAAGAGATCTAGGAATACAGTGGATATTAGGTTACCATGTTTTTGATGTTGGTTTACTGCGTTGGTAAAACTAATAAGGGCTGTGGTAGTACTGTGATTGTGGTGGAATCTGTGCTGGGTGTTGGTTAGCAGTTTATTAGTGAGCAGATTTTGTCTGTCAAATTTGTTTTTTGGCTTTGTTCCTTAGTTCCTGGTATGCCTGTCTATTAAAATACCACCAAGATCACCGATCCAAAAAGTAAGCAAATTTAATGAACACTTAGTGCCTCGGCTTACACAGCCTTCCAAGCGTAAAAACACTACAAAATACTGTTTGCTTATATACAGCATATTGCACAAAATAATTAATCAATTAAGCATACAATTCAAATCACATACTTCCAATTACATTCTTTGTTGAGTCCCTGAGGCTCCAAAGTACCATACTTTAAAATCAGCAGAGTTTCTTTTTTTAAGAGTTTGTTTTTTTAAAGACACACATTCACCTATTTTTAATATTTTATTTTTTTAAGTTGTATTTGCTATGCCTGTCTATTAGTATGATTTATTTTGATGCCATGAGTCCCATGCTTTACCTCTTAGTTTTAGTAGTAGAGGGGTTTCTCTGGTCAACCAGGGGGGCATAGTTGGATCTAGTTCTGACAGTTCTGATAGGGGCAAGATGATTTAGAATGTTTAAGAAAGTGTTACTGAAGTAGTCTACAGCACTTTTTAGGGGGAGAGATGAGAGTGGTCTCCAGCTGCATTGATTAAGTGCAGAAATTAAGTCATGGGTTTTGAAATTCTTTATGTACTGGATTTGTTGGAGGGTGGAGGATTTTAATGGATTCACTTGGTGTCTAATTATAAAGGTGGAAAGGTGGTCGCTGAGGGTGTCTGTGAGGGAGCCTGAGAGGTACGATAGTCTGAGATGTACGATTGAGATGATCTGTTAGTAAAAATCTAGGCTAGGATGGACTTTTTTGATGCTTTATCTACCCGTGCTGTGGTTTTGATTAGTATGTTGTCTGTGCATGTGCACATTAGCTAAGAGAAGACAATAGGAAACTTAAATAAATAAACAACTAAACAGTGGTCAAGGAAACCACAAACAAGAAATTATGTGAATGGCGCACTACAGTGACTTCAGATGACAGATTTTGTGACAGTCTTGAAGACATAGTACTTCCCAGGAGATTTCTCTTTCCGCCAGGGAGGTGGCAAGAATTTGCACATTTACTGTTCCAACCCAGGGATTACGAAATTCTGAAAACACTGCCATGAATAAGATGTAATTAGATCCACAGAGACTCTTTAAAAATCAAACTGATGGTTCATAGGTTTAGACCAGCAGCTTTACCTGCCCACATTTGCACATGAGCAAGTCAACAGGAGAATTGAGATTTTTATAATTCTGCTTCACATAGAGGCTAAGCAACCACAAACAGGCAGTCTGACTAATCACTGTGTATACAATCATGTCTACATGCACAGGCACACAGACATGAAGGTGCACCCCCAACCTCACACCCCCACAGTACCACACACACAAACACACACACGTACACACACACACACACACACACACACACACACACACACACACACACACACACACACACACACACACACACACACACTCACACACACACACATACACATCCTCCCCACACACGTGCACATTAAGTCAGATTCAGAAATCAATACTCATAAAAATAGTTGTCACACTCATATAAGTTATGTAAGCATTAATTCATTTCTTCATATGTTCATAGGTGTTTACTAGGCTAACGACCACAAGGGGCTTTTTAAGCCTAGCCATGCATCCCAAATCTCGGACAAGTTCTGATACCCTTGATAAGTGTAAGCATGAGCCTGGGAAATGAACCATTTACAGGTTACCTGTGCCCATTAGAGACAGAGTTGCCAGAACAAGGATTGTCCAAGTTGAACTTGAATTGAGTTTGGGAGGAACTCTGCTTCACATGGATGGGGAACCTGCTCCATAGATGGGTTCCATAGATACCTATCTCTCCAGCAGGTTCTATTTATACCACAGGCAATGTTTAAGTCTTTAGAATGGGTAATTCTGGTGTTGTTTGTTTTGTGGATATGCAGGAGGTCCATTAGAGTGGGGTCTGACAGTGCCCTGTATGTACAGATCTCCCCCGCAAAAGCCTCTAGGAGACAGAATACAGGAACAGGGCCTTGAGATGGTCTGTATACTTACTGGAGACACATATACTGGTGGTTTAGGAGAGTGTCAGAAACCTTTATAGTGAGAGAGGACCTGCAGGATGGTTGCCTGCATCCCTAAAAGAAACAACTTTTGATGGAGAATTCCAATATTAAGAGGAAAGTATCACTACAGGATGGGGGCAAAATTTTTAATTGCTTGCCTAGTGCCCTTGTCTTGGTAGAATAAGATCAAATCTTTGGGATTAACAGATTATCTATATAGGCTAAAGAGCTGGATGTCATTGTCCATACTGATAATCCTGACTAAGAAAAATACAGGAGCAATACAGGAGGAGTTTGTAAAACAGGAGCGTTCCCCAAACAACAGTACACTTGGTAGCATTCTCCAGGGTCCTGCTTATTCAAGGCATGTGTGATCTTATGATACACCGTATCATGCATTCAGATATATGGCTATCACTTGCTTCAGAGCACAAGGTTTTGTTTCACTGTGGACAGAGTATAGATCCATCAGTGATTTGTAGAACACACACTACAGACAGCTGACACAATATTTACAGGAATGATAGGCCTGCTTATAAGGACTTTCATAGCTCGATAGTAAAACAAAGAGAAATGGACAATGTAACTCAGAAATCCAACGCTATCTGGAGTAAATGAAGCAGGCAGAACTGAAGAAGGACAGGCAGAAGAGGACATGGCTGTAGATGGAAAGGGTCAGTTAAGACACGCTGAAGGTAAGACAGCTCTATGACATAGGAGGCTGTGTTCATGACTATGGCCCAGAGGACCGTAATTCAAACAGCAGCCCAAACATGGGAGGACCCAGCTGGGGAAGGCTGAAAGTGAGCAGCTGAGATTGGCTCATTCATTCAAGGGAGAGAGGCATAAGTTAAACCCTTCCTCAGAAGTGTCACTTCAGAGAAGGCCTACATACTGCATTTCTCTGCACAGACAATAAGGGGAGTAAGTCTGGACAAGAATGCCTGCAGACCATCCAAGCAACACAAGAGTGCGGAAGACTGCATTTACAAGTAGTTCAGTGTCACCCACCTTTACACTGGGAAGGGGGCTGTTTGGAGCGTTACAAAAACTAACCTTTTACAGGATAGTGGCTACTTTACCCATCTCTTGTTTATCTTTCCTGGCACATACTGCTTCTATGAATAAGGATGAATTGTTGCACAAGTGGAGTACATGGTTGGATGACTGGGGAGGATAAGGTGGCAAATAAATGACTGGCAAAAGGCTCACTGCAGGAATGCAGGAAAGCAGGAAATACTATTGGATGGTCAACATGTTTGTCTCTTGGAACACACTGCACAAGGCAGTAAAGGAATGTAATACACTGGCATATTTTGATGCATTGTACAGGATAAAGAAGGAATGCGGTAGGGCCAGGGTGACATTAATGACTGAGTAATAAATGTAACTCTCCTGCAGATTAACAGGAACTAAGGGTTCTATCTGTTAGCATCTTCATATGTTTGTGCATATTTCTGAAAAGTTAGGTGCAGCACACAAAATGTTGTTGGAGAATTTCAGAAATCCTGTAAAAAAAAAAAACAGTAATTTTAAGTATGAAGTTGAACAAAAAAGTATTACCACAGTCAAAGAGTATCTGACAATGAAAGAAATAATCTTGTAAAAACATAGAAAAAATAACAGTAAGAACCAAAAAATAAATAAATAATGTTATAACATATAGAGAATAGAAGCAAAGCTAGAAATATGAATTGCAAAATCTAGCCCCCCCATTTATTTATTAATAAAGCATAATACATTTTTTGTAGAAGCACCAAAAACAAATGAAGTGTTGGAAAAATGAATTACGTTTTCTGTGGATCAGCACATTCAAAGACACAGAAGTGAAAAACTGCTTTAAAGTAGTTATTTGGACATGTACATTTAATTGCACATAATAGAATTCTAAGTGCAGGCGTATTTTATTTCAGCTTTATATGTTTAGGTACAACGTCCTGTCAACCACTATTTATCAAAAATAGCTGGAACACAAAAATGTAAAAATAAAGAAGGAAGAACGTGACCTTGAGCTGCAAACACTGCAGAAATTAAGTTTTTTTCTAGAACACTTTACATGGAGAACACAGATCAGCTTGCCTGTGCCTGTGTTTGTACAGTAAGGTAGTTAGAGGTTGTTTGGGAAGTTAGCTTTGTCTGCGTTTCTCAGTTCACAGAGGTGATTACACCAAAAGTGGTTATGTTAATTCCAAGCTTTTATAGAATGCTTTCCTTACTGTCATTCTCTATTCTGCTTAGTAAAATGCATAATCTTGCTTGAAAGCCTGAGAAGTGGCAGACGTGACTTCCACAGCCTCATTACAAAGTCCATTTTCATGCATAAGTTGAAAAACAGAATGTGCAAAATTGCCTGACTTACATATAAGTTTTAATATTAATACATGTTAAAAATACTTTTTTTTTTTAATTTGTTAAGATGTTTTAGGAATTATGCACTCCAAGGTCTCAAGTTAAATGTTTCTGATGGTTTGTTTTGCTCCTGTTTTCTTATTCTAAACGTAACAATGGTGTGCTCAACATTTTCTAGTTTAGAGGAATGGGTTTCACTTTATCTTGCTTTAACGGAATCCAAATAATCAATTACATTTGACTGGCAAGGGAGGCTTAATGAAAGTCACATTAACACAGGAAAAGTACTTGAATGGAAAATCAAGTGAGACGTTCTGTAATGAAGACGTACACTACTAATAGTAATAACATACTCAGTGGTTTTTTTTGTTTGTTTTTGGCAGAGCAGCATAGTGTGTCATTGGTACAGATCTCTGCCTCCCACTTGTAGAGTCCAGCATTCAGTCATAATCTCCAGTCAGTATCTGGGTGGAGTTTTCATGTTTTCCCCATGTCTATAAAGCTTTTTCTTCAGGTACCTGAATTTTCTCATTCTCTCCACTATCACTGAAAATTACGTACAAACTTTTAGGTGTATTAACTTAAATGTTCGTATGGGTAGGCATTTTATTTTACCATAATCTCCTGCCTAGTGTTGTTCTTATGCTCCTAATAAATGCAAACACCCACAAACAAATTGATTCATATTTTCATAGGTGTATACCAGGCTAACGACTACAAGGGCCTTTTTAAGCCTAGCCATGCATCCCAAATCTCTGGCAAGTTCTGGTACCCTTGATAAATGTAAGCAGGGGTTTGAGAGGTGAAACATTTACAAGCATGGGCCTGGGAGATTAAACATTTACAGGCTGGCTGTGTCCATCAGAGACATAGGTGCTAAACCGGAGATGAATCTCCTGTTTCCCATCCAACTGTCCAAGTTACATTTGAATTTGGTTCACATGGGTGGGAAGCCTGTTCCAGAGAAGGGGTAGTCTCTGGGATACATACCTGTCTCTCCAGCATGTCCTATTTATATCACAGGCAAGGTTTAAGTCTTTAGTATGGGTAATTATGGTGCTGTTTGCTTTGTGGATATGCAGGAGGTCCATCAGAGTGGAGTCTGACAATGCCTTATATGCCAGGCTTAGCTCTCCCCCTCAGCAGGTTGTAGGAGACAGGATACAGGGATAGGGCCTTGCAGTGGTCTGGATAAGACATGTTACATATGCCCTGTATTCTTTTAGTGAGAAACTTCTGTGGATGTTCCACTTGCTGGATATGCCTGGTTAGGTAATTACCAAAGAGGGCATTGTACTCAATGACAGGTCTGATGAATGCCAAATACAGTGGCACAATGACTTCATTAGACCTACATGCCATACCTTTGTTTATAAGTTAGATAACATTGAATGATTTCCCCAGTATTGTGCACATGTGATGGTCAAAGGCTAGATTACTGTCTATGTGTATCCCCAAGTCCCTGACTACTAGGTCAGATCTTAGGGGTATGTTGTCAATATGATAGTTACCAGGGGGTGGATGACTTTTCAAAGGACACTATTATGCACTTCTTGGCATTTAGTTTTAGCCCATGGCTCTGACACCAGTTGTTTGTCTGTGTCAGCCTTTCCTGGAGAACATTTGTGTTGGTGGGTGATTCAATGACAGCTCATAATTTGCAATCATCAGCAAGTCAGACAGATTCCATTGACAGTGACCTTAACTTCAGAGAAGCAAATGTCAAAAAGGAGCAGTCCCAGGAATGATCCTTGAGGGACTCTGCTTGTAACTGGCCTCTTTGTAGAGATGGACTCCCCAATCCTAACTTCCTGGTTCCTGTCTGTGAGCCAGCTGCCTAAACACCAGGTCACATAACGGTTTGTACCTAACCTCTTATGTTTGTTAACAATGGCTAAGTCGGCTATGAAATGCTTTGGCAAGGTCAAGGTAGGTAGCGTGGACCATTTTGCCCTCATCCATTGCTTTGGTGACTTTCTCAAAGAAGTCCACTAGGATGAGTAGGCATGACCTGCCCTTGATGAAACCAAATTGAGTTGGGTCCAGTGGCTGGAGGTTTCCTATGTCATTAATGATCAGTTCTATGATAATTATTTCCATGGCTTTACATATAAGACAAGTGAGCCTTATGGGTCTGTAGTTTCCAGGATCTGTAGATGGCCACCTTTGCACAGAGGGATAACTGTTGCTGTTATCAATTCATGAGGTATGAAGCCTGTTTGGAGGCTACAGTTAAATATCAATTCCAGAGGTCCTGATTGGTCATGTTTCATGCTATCCATTGATGCAATGTTCTTTGCCTTAGACAGAGCATTAAAGAACTGTTCCCTAAGGATAGCAGGGGGAGTTATATTTGATGGTATTTCCTGAGGGAAGGTTGAGGGGGGAGAGGGATAAAATTGGAGCTGAATTAATCAGCCAGTAGGTTTACTATATCTTCTGGCTCAGTATAGCTGCTTCCATTTACAATGAGCTTTGCACACAATTGTGTATTGCCTTTGAGGTTGTGGACATAACTAAAGAATACCTTGTGGTTGTTCTTGGCCTGGGAGGCCAAATTTACCTCACATTTGGCTTTGGTAGACTTTCTTTGTCCTCTGAGTTGTTTGTTTAGTCAACATATCCCCTGTAGATCCTAATATTCTGGGTTTTGTCCTAACAAACAATTATTGTGTACATAGCTAAAGAATACCTTGTGGTTGTCCTTGGTATGGGAGGCCAAATTTACCTCACATTTGGATTTTGTAGACTTTATTTATCCTCTGAGTTGTTTGTTTTGTCAGCTTATCCCCTGTAGTATCTAATAAACACAGTTCCCTTCTGTATCCCATTTATTGTATTGACATCACTTGTCAAATCCTATCACAAAGTAGTAGTCTTCTCTCCAAAAAAACCCATGCACCGTGATGATCTTTTGAAATTTCATTGCATAATCTCTGCCAATGCATGCATCCACAGATGTCATCTACCTGTTTGAGTTTCATTCACATTTACTAAGATGTATATCTCTGCCACTCCCTAATAAAACAAAATATAAATGCAGTTTTAATAACAACCAGGTTGCTGATCTAAAAAATTAAATATCTACAACAAATTACAGTTGACCTACTTAATGGAGTCCATCAAAAAAAAAAATAAATAAATAAATAAAGAGCTAAAAATCACGATTAAGATCAAAGCCGAATATGAACTGAAGATAGCAAAAAAAAAATTATAAATCATTGTTCAGTTATGTGAAGAAACCAGGAAACAGTGCAAACCTCTACTCTGAGCTAATCCACAAGGACAATACCTACTTCAACCCAAAGGATACTGACAACATAGTAGCAGATAGATTTAGTGTTAATTTTACATACCTACAGTCATAAAAATTCCAGAAAAACCCTGAGTCTTAACCCACTCCAATAACTACCATGGATCAAGCCATAACTTCCCTCTCCAAGCGAAAAATATCATGTCCATAGGCCCCAAGAATATTATGTGATGCCTGATCACTAGTGTCCAGCATAGTTAATAGGATTCTTATAAACCTTTACAACCTAAACCTTTCTACTATGTATGTTTCTGATATCTGGAAAACAGTCATTGTAATGACCTTATACAAGGGTAGCCCTTCCTCTGACTGTGGTAACAATGGACCCATCAGCCTAAATAGTATAATTTGTAAAGTCATGAAATGTATCATATCAGACTTTATAAATGTTTATATTGAAAAACCTATTGCTGTGGACTCTCACCAATCAGTTTTGTGAAGGAGAGGCCATGCCTACTCAACTCAGTCAACATTTTTGAAAGGATCTTGGTGGAAGCTGGGGGATATCATCCATGTGGTTCACACTACTTGCCTTGTTCTGAATAAAATGTCTGATAAAAATTCCCCATGGTGGTATTGGTCACAAACTTAAATATCAAAACCTTAAACCTTATAGTGTGAGATGTATAGCAAACTTGCTCTCAGACAAAACACATATAGCTAAAGTAGGTAGAGTCACCTGGAAACATAAAACATTGACCAGTGGTGTTCCTCAGTGCTCTGTACTGGGAACCAACCAGCTCTTTATCTATTTCTCTGATTTTTAAACCGATAATCTAAACCTTTAGTATACTAAATATTCAGAATATTGCAAGTTAAATTGTTGTTGTTGTTTACCCAGATTCTGATGATACTTCAGAGCAGCTTGGTCTAGACCTTGAAAATAAACGGAGTAAAGCAAATGAGTTTAAAATAGATGTTAAGAAAGTCACTACTGATAAATTTGGGAAGCAAAGCTGTTTCACAGCTTATAGCATTGATGTCACCTGTCTCAAAATGAATTAATTCATCGGAGATGTTGGTATCTTTATTGACAATCTCCTCTGCTTTGACCACCACATCACAACAGTAGCCAGGAAATCTTTCCGTCTACCCCACCTAATACCTAAAAAATCAAAATTAGTTAACATCCATCTCTTCTCATAGCTTATCAAACCAGTTATTGACTACAATGACATGTATTTTTCTAAGCACATTATATAACTTAAATGACTACAGAGGTTCTTAACTAAGAAGATCATAGGCTTGAAGATCCTTAGCTATCAAAAAAACATGCATCAGTATCTCTATACTCTGCATCTTATAGCTTCAGCAATGGTGTTTTAACTTTAAAATTTAGGATATGAAATACAGTGCCCTCCTTAATCTCCTATGCCTCCACAAAACTGACAATGCAGCAAGCAGCTGTACTAGGGATTTAAATCTTCACTAACAAATAAATGGGACAAGATCGCTTGATATATTAATCTCCCAATACATATTTCATGTCTGGCATAAACTACCTTTTCATTTAAACAAAATGAAACCCTCACCACCTTTAAGGTGAACTTTGATAACTGGATGGGAAACCACAACTTCCTTCCATCTAATGTTATATCAACCTTCTAGGAGCCAGAAGTATCACATGAAGGTACCACATGAGGGTGGATGCTGGCGAGGCTTCAGTGGTACTTGGATTGATGTGTCTTACAGACTCCATCATCTAATGATGCAAGGAAACACCATTGGTGACATTTGATCATTTTTGTGTTTTTTAAGCAGTATTTTGTGAAATGCAGTGAAAAAAAAAATCAAAAGCAAGCAATCCCTTCCTTTAAACAGCTCCTGGCAAATACTTGAAAAATAGCTTGAATTGCTTCATTTGAAATTATTTCTGTAACTATTTATTTGAAATAATAATACAATACGTCTGGCATAAGTGCGCTGGCAATATAGATGCATGAAGTATGATGTATTAGGGCGAATGAGCGATTTAAGGAAAGGTATTTTTAAATGCCACTGCGGAAATAACTAAAGGTCATTAAAACTGAAAACAAAATAACAATGCTTTAAAATTGCAGGGACGTTTTATATTGTGTCTTCAAAGTCAAACTACTCTGCAGAAAACTTTCTTTCTGACTATGCTGCCCACTTAATTGGTGGTGATTTGACACCTTGTTTAGTGCAGAATAATTGTTTACATACTAATGCCAAATCTCCTGAAAATTAACCAGCTTGGGCAGACTATCAATCTGAATGACATTACATTAGATGCTGACCTGAACTAGAACAGGTACAAAGACCCGGCAGGAACAGAACTGTGTAATATAACAGAAACCAGTTGTGGGGACATTTCTCCCCACACCTCTGTAACTTACCAAATGCCACAAAAAAAAACAAAGAGCTTCAAAGTGAACTACAGAATTTGCATTTGCAATCTACCATCCATTTTGATAAAAACGTAATATACTTTATATACAGCATATCAGGTTTCCTAAACCCAGTAGTTTCCATGTCTGAAGAACTACTATTTTACCCTACCATAACTGACAAAACAGCCAACTTGCATTCATTTCCCTCTTTCTTCATTCAAAATCTGATCAGATATAACTAAATCTCTGAGTGATATTTTCTTCCACTTTAACTTTATATAATGTACTGAATGTATGCTCCTGCATACACTAGCCAAAATCAAAGTATTCATTATTTTGCCATTACAGCACGGTCAGCTGTCTACATCATCAATGCTTCTGATTTAATTTGTTTTTTATTATTTTTTTCATAAATGGAATGACTGAACCAAATGAACTCAGTTTCAGGTATGAACAGTATTATTATTACAAAAATACAATTTAGAAGAACAGATGCCAAAAAGCAGGGTGGATAACAAATACAAAATAAGTACAAGGAGTTTAAGATCAACAGATTATTTATTTATGTAACATTTGTTTACAGGGAAAAGTCCGACTTGGAATGAGTCGATTTTCAGTGGAGGCCCAGGGAGAAATGCTCCACTCCAAACACATCTTTGTAATGTGGGAGGAAATCGGAGTACCTGGAGGAAACCCACACGAACACAGGAAGGGCATGCAGACTACACACAGAAGGCACCCCAGCCAGAGAATCGAACCAGAGAACCTCTTGCTGTGAGGTGACAAAGTTAACCACTGCACCACTGCACCATCCAAAAATAGATAAGATAAGGTAGGATAAGATAAGATAAGATAAATGGATAACAAATAAAAGCGAGCGTAAGCTTCAGTATAGATTATTCAATGTTGCCCATTAACCATGGACATCAGTCAATGTAGCTGAAGGGACAAACACTGCCTAGAGCAAGTGAGTATCAGTCTTGGCGTTATGCCTGAGATGTAACTGCATTTTGAGTGTTTAGCTAAATATTGATTTTCAGCTAAATTGGGTAGATTTCAGAAATGACCAGATATGCATTTCATATTCTTGGGCCAGACAAAGACAAGGCTTTGGCCTTGTATTCCAGAAAGTATTGCAAAATGATAGAGAGGTAAGAGGAACGCAGAGATGGAGTGAAGACTCTGTGTGCAGGTCTTACATTTTAGTATTGTGCCTAATGCAGGGCAAATTTTCATTGATTATAAATTAACAAATGAGTCATGACACTCTTCTGGTGATATGAAGTCCAGCTGCAATTTAAACTGTTAAAGCAATGCTCTTTTTTGGTGAATCAATTATATGCATATTTTGTTCATCATGATCTGCAGTTTATAAAAGTTTTCTCTTCCATGTGCAACTGCAATAGAGAACTGATCTGCATTTGATGATTATCTGATCATTCTATGTGCAACTGATTTAGACTAAAAAAGCATGATACAAAATCAGTGAAACACTCAACGCTAATGTTAAAGTATAGTTTTCTAGCTTTTTTCAAATAAAATAGGACTGGTGATAGGCACCAGTGTCTCACTGACACCTCATGATGCATTTTGCGATTAAGTATGCTGCAAAGGGGCATTACAGCTGAAAACCTAATACATTATTTCCTTTCTTTTAATCTGCTATAATAACAATATTTAGCAACTTATTTTTCTTAATTTGATAATATAATCATAAACTAAATTGGTAGTGGAATTACAAGGCAATTATGTCACATTGTTGTACTGATTGATAAATGAAGGTAGTTCTGGAAGAGAAGAAATACCTATACTTACGTGATGGATCTACACAGTTGTGTTTCTATACTCTCTGTCATGTTTAGTCTATAACACTGAAATTCTGCTAAAACCTAATTATAATCACACATGTTCCCATGAGTAAAGATATTTAGAAATCATTATGAAATGACAGCTATGGATCAAGTAAACAATCATAAAATATGCCATGGTGTTTTACTTTTCACTATATTCCCCTGAAAGCCCATATAATGTTTCTAGCATTTATTTTGACCTTATGCGGGCTATTAGTACTTTCAGTTGAAAACCACCATAGTACCCTTTCCTAAAAAAATACTTAGCTCATCTTCAAGCAATGCTTTCTGCAGACATTCTTTCTTTCCAGTTCAGTATTAAATTCACTATTGAAGAATGCCATACATTAAATAAGAATTATAAAGCAGATGCGGAAGTGGCCTTGTATATAACAAAGAGGATTATAATTAGGTCTCTGGTCATAATCAAGACAGTATGTATTCAAGACAGAAATGTAAATAAGTGTCCCTTGAGAGCAGAGTTAAGGAAAAGCTGTATAGGGGATTATTGATATGGTTTGCTATCAAAATCTGGAAAATCAAAATAATTTTCCATCCTTGGATTGACCCAGATTGCAAAAATTGGTAATAAAGAATTACCAACATTTTGGAAATTGTAGCACGGAATCAACATTTGAACACTGGAAGTTCCAATGTCGAAAGTCTGTGTTACCGGTAACATTTTTACAGGAGGAGGCAATCCTGCTGCACCCCTCCCCATGTGGGAGGCTGTGCCCCCACCGCATACTAAGTATTCCAACTCCAAGATCGCACTACAGTGAGAAAAGGGTACATTTCCTGATCCCCACTGTAGTGCAATCTATCAAAACATTGATTCCATATTAGCAAATGCACACTTCCATTTGGTAACATGGATTCAAACATTTTCCAGATCAGCATTACGAAAACTTGAAAACAGGCTTTTGGCCTTCCCAGCTTTGCATGAGTGCTAATCTCAATTTTGATAGTAAACCTATTGATATACATGTTGAGAGCTCTTACTAATGATGCTATGATTGGGCAGATTGGATCTTAATTCTTTGTAGTACATGGAGCAGTATCTGCTCAGTGTGCTACCAGTTACAAAAAAAAGGGTAGGAGCAGGAAATGTTTTACTGCTTTGAAAGTGATAAAACACTTAGTGCTGACACACAGACAGTAGTCTGAAGCAAAATATCTCCCTGGAATGAGCAGCTGTAAAAGCTGTTAGACATGTTACTCTGTCACACTTTTAAGAACCATTTTACATTTTTGCTGCTGTTCTGTGTTTGTTGGCATGTACAGCTATTATGTTTTAGCATAAGACTTGAGCTTAGTAATAAATAAATAAATAAATAAAATAAAATAAATTATAATGTGACTGCTTTTCTCTGAATCAAGCTGAGCCTTTTCTTAACGATTCAGCATATTCTAGGTTACTTCAGTCTTACAAAAAGTTCATTGGAGGTTTATGCAGGGATCTACAATCGTGCAAACCTAAAAATATTTCAGTGGGACATAGAAGATTACGGCAACAATTTAGTGTTATCTGAGAAAAAGCAAAACTGGAATGTTTAGCGTGAAAGAGACACCCACTCATTTTCTAAGAAGGGGAAAGTTAAGCGGAAAAGTAAAGGAAGATCAGCTCCTTACACCATAACATAGATTATACTACTAATTTTCTTCTAACACAGATATGGAATTAGAGTAATTTGAGTCTTCTCCCCTTGACAACAAACATTTCAATCCTCCTGTTCAGTTTTGTACTATCTTTTTAATTTTAAGAAAGGGGGTAGAAAGCAATGTTCTAAGAACAATGACTCACTTGTTCAAACAAGTGAGGAAGTGAATGCAGAGCTAAGCACAAATTTAATTGTTAATTTTTAACAGATACTGTATTATGAGCTAATTGTGCCTTTTTACTAAATAAAGGCTTAACATTTGTACCTTTGTTTTTTTGTTCTCATAGTCAAACAGTTTTTTATCTGTAGCAATCTTTCTTCAGTGTGGCACATACCTCTCAACTGTACAAATTTTTGAAAATGTCCAGATTTTTGCCTCATATTTTTGGTCTGTTCCTCATAAAATTTGTGATTTTCTGGCAAATCACTGGGATGATCTGATCGCTGAAGTCACTAACTAATGATATACATTTGAGTTTCAGACTTCAAAACCTTCAGAAAATATATGTTAATACAAGCACTGTTACTTTAGCTGCTTTCTAAGTTTATAAGAGCAATATTTAAAATCTTTCCACATTTTTGGACCTTTGTCCCCCCATTTTCTCAGGCTTTGTCCAAATTTGTTGCACTAAGAGGTTGAGAGGTATGGTGTGGCATTGCATTATTGTCTGAACAGCAGGAGAGGTTGTGAAGGATTAATGTAAAAGAGCCACAAAGATTTGACCACAGATAGAGTTAGACCTAAATCGATTAGAGTTAGAAAACTGTAGAATGCAGAAAATATGCCAGAGGATGGTCAAGCGGCCAGAAAATCTGGCATCAATAGTACTCTGGATGGGTGAGCCCCCTCCTAAAAAATATTTAAAAAACAGCAAGAACAAGTGTAAACCCTTTGAATGCATATTTAATCAAATGCTTACTGCAAAACCTTAATATTCTGAACTTAGTTTTATTACAGTTCAAGTAATTTTAGGAAGATTCAACAGTACAGAGCAGTTAAATGTGCTGCTCGGTGAGTGACACAATTTCATTTAGTATTATGCTAGTCCTCTGTAACGTAAAAGGAGCAGGATAATGTTTTCTCCAGAAAGTAATGTTGCCATACAGTTGTAAATGGGACTAACGAACTCATTTTTTGACAATACGCAGATGTCTTCATGCACAGCTTGCAGTTGCACTGCTTATAAGATCCAATGCTAATTCCACAAAATCATTGACGATTGCAAAAAAAAAAAAAAAAAAAGAAATAAAAGAAAAGAAAACTAACCTTTTTCTTTCAATTGCTGGTGTCCTCTATGTCTGAGACATGATTTTCTACCTTAACAGAAAGAAAGGGAGAGAAAGAGAAAATGGACTCTTAGCAGAAATAGTAAAAAGCAATAACATGATTTTACAGACAAAGGTACGTATAAAAATATATACATAGTGCCAGCTTCTGGAAACCTTGTGGATTCCAGTGCATTTCACCAATATCAGTGCTAAACTCGCAGATGAAATTACATTACAAGAAACTCAGAATAGCTCAGCGCACAATGGAGTATTGCAGTAGCAATGATGCATTAAACAGAAATGTGAGTAATCTGTAAGTAATGAGAAATGGGTGTCAAAGTGTGTTGTACATAACAAAGTTATGGAAAGATGATCACAATTCAAGCATCCTATTAGCTGTACAGACATATATAAAACAGAATCTGTCCAATAAGGTTAAGGACAAGTACGGAATATAGCTGACTCTGTTATGATACAATAAAAAAGAAAAAAATTCCAACTATCCCAATGTAAGCTGCATAGCACTCGTACTACATTTGTCACAATTTTGCCCAGAAACATTACAGACAATTACAGATATTTCTGTAATTCATTCACTGACAAAAGAATACTTGCTTCAAACTCCAATACCATTTGTAATATAAATCATCAGTAATCTTTGTAGTAAACTCAGAGAAAATTACAAATATCTCTGTTAAGGCATGTACTAATAAAATATGGCTACTTCCACTAATGGAGTCCGCTGGAATCCATAACATTTCTAATAAAAAATTACAGGCAAAAGGCAATCACAGTCATATCATCACAAGCGACATTTGCTAACAATAGGTTTGGGACTTGTGTGGGGAAAATAAGTAATGCACACGTCCAAAGAAATAGGGCGATCGAAAAGAAGATGTGGGGCATGGGCGAAGAGGAGGGACACACAAGAGGGATGGTAGAATAGGTAAATTAGAGGGAAAGTCAGAGGGGCAAGGGGAATTTTATTTCTGGTGGGAATAGGCCTTATTTTTTTAGAATAGAAGGAAGGGCAAAGATATAGAAAGAATAGCAGGTACACCCATAGAACAAATATCACAACACAAGACAGACAAAGGTTGGAAAACAGTAAGAACAGGTGAGTTATACAGATGGCACAATGTACAAAACAAGGAATGGAAAGGTGTCAAACAGGATGGGGATGCATACCAGCCTTGGTAAAATTTAGAAAAAAAATATCTACCTATCTACAATCATGTTATGACATGCAGGAAATGGTGTAGCAGTCATACCTGGATGTGTATGACCAATGTTAGATGTGTGTTGGAGGGTAAAAAAGTAAGATCACAGTACAAACTGGATAAATAAACACATGTCCACGTAGTCCATCAGTAGTGCACATGTAAGCCAAACAACTTCACAGATGAGCAGAGGCAGGACTAGCAATGCTAGATAACTCCATTAGAGGACATAATTAAACTAACAACCATACATATAACAGACAAATAACCAAGCACAGTGCCAAACAGCAGTGCTGTAGAAAAGCAACAAAGGCTGCCACACACATAAGTACACAACCCAAACAAATGTGTAATGGAATGTGTATGTTACACACATATGTCATGTGAAAAGCAACACACAGGTGTACTGTAGATGTGTATGCATGACTGCCAGTGGTAGAACTAGAACGTACATGAAATCAAGGTCAATACACATACACACACCAATGGCATGCAAGAATGACATGTAAGAATAAATATAGCAGGTTGGACCCATGGATGTCAACAAAGTATAGTGGTTAACACACACGTATAATGAGACTAAAGATGAATTGCAAGCAGTAGCCAGCGACTTGCATGCAGATGTCGTGCATCGTAAAATGGCCATACATTTGGCATATGTTATCATTAACCATGTCAAACTAATACATGGCAATAGTCAATAACTGCAACAAAAGCAAACGTCTTCAAAAATATAACAGAGAAATATTTAGGTGGAAGGGAGGTAGACAACCTTGGCCCGTATCAGGGAAAGGCAGGAGAAGGTAAGTTGACACACTGCAAATGCATGCGAACAGCACACAAGATGCCAAAGAAGCCAAAACAAAATACATTTAACCATATGGAAAATGTATGTCACACAGACAGAATGATTGCTGATGTCTACAGAACTGGCCATGTATAAAACACACAGTAACATCAACATGCATAGGTAAGCAAACCAAGAATTTCAAGCACATACACATATACTGTCATACAAATGTTGAATAAACAAAAACAGGTATATGTCACACACACTGCTCATCACTCCACTGACCAGCATTACAGCACATCAGTGATAAGTCAGTGAGTGTTCACATGTCAAAGGTACAACTGCATGTCAGTATGGATCTGACTAGGTACAATCAGTTAATGTGTACAACTATTTGCAGACTATGTGAATAAGTAATGCATGTGGAAATGTATGATACAGCAAACATGGTGTAATGTACTGTTAAAGAATAAATTATCTGTAACACTGTGTATAGATTACAGACACATTGCTGTTTGATGTAGTCAGAAAGGGAGGACTGCACACACACATGATATACCTGTATATCATCCCACATGACAACAGTATTGTCACCCCATGGCACACAACACCACATCATGCCAGTGGGATACAATGACAACTGTCATCCAAACCACATGGGAATGACATGTTCATCTGTTGCACATACATGACATGGCAATACACAACTCTAAGCCATACAACAGTGCTAGTGATGAATTATGAACAACATATGCTGTTTGTCATTTGCCCAGTAAAACACATGTTTACAGGCTACATCTTGCAGCGCTCGATGCCGGTTAAGTGCCACAATGCATGGACAGCTGTATGTGGGAGAAAAGTGTAATCTGTTAATGTGTGTCATGTACACATTGAAAAAGAAGTAAATGTCAGAACACATAAGCATGACAGCCACATGGTATGTATGTACAAGAGTGCATATACAGTCCAATTAATTATATTACAATCAGCATGTGGGTAGCATACAATAGCATAAAACAAGTGGACTAAAGGCACCAGGCTGATGGGGCTGAGACTCCCGAAAGACCTCACAAGCTATTTATCTGAATGAATCATGCATAGCCCTTGCTATATCCTGGAAGAATGTACCCATCATGTCCCTCATCTGTGTTTGGAACACATAAGTCATAACCTTCCTGATCCCCTCCCTATAATCATTTTGATTCAAGTTATGGTGTCATCTCCTCTGGGCTTCAGGCATGATGGTCCAGGTAGGGTGGATCCAGCTTCCTCATTATTGTCATCATCATCATCATCATCATCATAGTCACTGGAAGACTCTGGTAGTAGCCTGGCATGCACTCATAATTGTCATCTGAGAGGAGAATGTCTGAGTGCCATGTTCTATCAAGATTAATTGCAAAACACAACAGAAAAGAAAAGCAAATGTCTATTGTGCAGAACATTCCCATGAAGAGCATAGCAGAACTTAATATGAAAATGATGGAGATTTACACAGGGACTGAGACATGTCCATTATGGACAGAGGTACCTTATGAATGTCTAGACCTTTATGTCCTATTTGTGAACAGGATGTCAATATTCTTTTGTATAGGCTTAGAAATACACACCCAAGACAGTAGCATTGTAAAAAAATGTATGAATGTTGAAATCTAGAAATTGTACTGTCTGCATGGAATGATTTATATAAGCAGCCATCAAGTGTCATTGGTAAAACGAGGACAAAGTGATATGACAATATTGTGTACAATAGACAAGCCATATGACAAACATCTAAGCCAGACAACATTGGTTGAACACACATCATTAAAATGAATACAACAGTAACAAATGTGTTATATGTTGAATCACCATAGCTTGTGACATATAACAATGTTATATAACTATGTTGTACTAACAGTACTGTATGTGCACAACTGCATGCATTATCTACCTAAAATTAGTACCAGTCAGTAGCCTCCCTCAAAAGATGAGGATAATGATTTTCTTGAATTGAATGTAATTGTTGTGTCTTTTGGCTTTTCCTGGTTAGGGGTCGCCACAGCGGAACTCTGGTCTGCTAATGATCGGCAGTAGATTTTTACATGCCAAGTTGCCGGCCCTGATGCACAACCTTCAACGAAGGTACGCCCATTCAAGCATGTCTCCACACAGAAAATGCTCTAGCTGAGAATCGAACAGGACAACATCTTACTGTGAGGCGACAACGCTACCGCAGCACCACCACCGCAGTTCATCCTTGAATTGAATGTAATATTTAATAATAAAACAGAACTTGATAGCACTTTTACAAAGTATACAATATTAACAAAAGCATTGGTCAGACATATGGTCTGAAGCAAGTTTACTGACCTTGCGGTTAGAAAGCTGATGTTAATGGACTGTTATAGATTACAAATATGCTCATAGGAATTCGATAAATAACCAGGTTATTTACAACTATGCTCAAAATATATGATAATATCAATTATTGGAATATGTTTTCCAAAGAAATGCTACGGGTGAATTAAACCAAGACAACAGTTTCAGACTGGAATCCACAGCATGCAAAAAGGTAGGCTTGCTACCATGTTTGCTTAAAAGCTAAGATAACAGCCAGAGCATGTTTTTATTAAACAAAGAGGTACAGCTCTACAAACCCTGTTGTTAGAAAGCTGATGTTAGTAGACCGTTATGGATTACAGACATATTTGTATGGATTCGATTAACTCAGTTATTTAAAACTATTCATGACATAAACATAAATCTGAATTATTGCAAAATGCTTCTCCAAAGAAATGCTATTGGTGAAGTAAACCAAGATAACAATTACAATTATGTTTCTCCTATGTGGATTGAAACCCACAGCACACCAAAATATCGGCATGGTGGCTGGTTTCCTTACTGGCCAAGCTAATATGCACTGGGGGTTCCACTTTAACAAACAGGTACTGCAGGGTATTTATTCGAGTTCCTGTGGAGAACAAATGAATATAGAAATTGCAAACACTTATTGGACATTTTACTGTAAAGAAATAAAAGCTATCAAAACATAAATGATAACATGTGTAAGCAGTTGGACTGGCATTCCTTTTTGGCTTAAATAAACATGACAGTTTGCTTTATTAGGCAGAATGAATTAAAGAAGTTGTGTTTGAGTTTTTATTCTGATGTATAATGGTGCATTAGGAGATACTGTGGTACTACAATAGAAAACTATTAAGTGTGCAGTCATCTGTTGCCCAGTTGTTATAGGCATCAGTGATGCACAAGGACAGCTGCTGTGGGAAATGATGTCATTAGATGTTGTAAAACATATGTATATTTACAAAGGTCACAATTATGAATATTGTAAACACTGTTAAATGAATTAACAGCATGGGAATGGAACCCACAGTTCTAAGGACAGCAGTTACCATATCCACTTATTTATCATCATAAGTTAATTGTCACAGCAGCTACTAAAAATCTTATAAAAAGCATCTATCTGATACATAGTATAGTCAAACTTACTGTAGGGATTTATGGGTGCCTCAACACCTTGATGACCCTCCTTCAAAGCTCCTCCAGATGTCTCCAATGCAGGTCATCATAGTGGTGGTGAACCTGCCCACCTAAGTGGTAGATCCGTTCCGTCTTTGGTGCTTCCTCAAAATCTGGTTCCATTCGTCTATCATGATGAAGCTCTTGGGTCTGGTTCTCATTTACTGCTCCAATCAGTATACACAGTCAAAATGTGTGTTGTCTACTTGTCGGTCTAGCTGGCTGCACAGACATGTCTCAGCCTCCTCAAAGTAGCCATCAAGATCCACCAATGGAAAGAGTGTGAAAAATATAAAACAGAGAAATGCTCACTGAGGTACCACTCAATTTGCAGTTAGCAATGGTTTGATCTGTTAATGTACCAAAATCAATATTTGAAAGTGGTGCTGATGTCATGTTATCAGATCATTGGCACTTAGACGTGCACAAATGGGATTCCAAAAACTTGAATTTTAATGAACCTCATTAATTATGTGCGGCACAAATGGTGCTTAAAGTTGGGTGCATATTAGGTGCACTTTGATTCTGTGATTCAGAGTGAGAGGTACATTGGCAATTGGTATCATTTCTGTTTTGGTAATCATTACATGTCCAAGTTAGTCATTTCCAAAGGTACTAGTTAAAATCAGTTTTTACTCAAAATGTGTTTTTTAACAAAAGTTGTTATAGGTTACTAGAGTGATGTTTGACCGAAATTTATACATACAGGTGTTGCTATTTTAAATAATTGATTTCAGTCCTATGTGCAGTTGTGTAGACAGATTTGCATTGCAAATGTGAATAATATATAAAGTCAGATTTATGGATCATCCACAATTTTTACTGTTAATCCCTTGCACTCTGTGGTGTAACTATGGAAACATATGGATTCTGATACTATTTGTATGTACTCTGTTCTGCTGATATTACAGACATTTCACAGTTCATGTTTCTCAACAAAACTGCTAAAATATGGTCTGTTGTTACAGATATCTCTTCACTGATGTGTTTTAAACAAAGTGTTAATAGTTTGAGCTTTTGCTGCTACAGATATTTCTTCAATTATGCTTCTTAACAAAGGTCATATCACTACTGGCTCAATATGCAAAGGATTCATACTATCTGTGGCCTGCCTTTGGATCCTGAGGTTTTCATATGCTTTGCATTAGTTGTTTAATTGGTACTTTCTTTAGAATTGTCAGGTGAAATGCATGCAGACTCCTGTAGTGTGATGCTGTTGTCTTTGGACCTCCATTCAACATATATGTAGTGTGAGTGGTTCTAATCCTACTCATGAACTCTAAAGACAATATAAGTTATGATTATTTTACATATGTCATGTACGAAGGCATTGTGGTTATTTTTATATGTCATATTAGTATTTGTCACACAGTGTTATATAGACCTTTACTTTGCGCTAGAATGCATGCTGTTTATGTCGACATCCCAGTGTCCACAGACTCAACTGCATAAATGGGCTCACACAGGAATATTATCATGTGCATATCATTATCCACAGCGGTGCAGCGGTTAGTGTTGCTGCCTCACAGCAAGAGGTTCTCCGGTTCGATTCTTGGCTGGTGTGCCTTCTGTGTGGAGTCTGCATGTCCTCCCTGTGGTTATGTGGGTTTCCTCCTGGTGCTCCGGTTTCCTCCCACATCCCAAAGAAATGCTGTAGGTGGATTGGACATTCTAAATTGGCCCTAGGCATGAGTGTGTGTGTGCCTTCTGTGGAAGGTTGGGTGCCAGGCTGGCAACTCAACACCATAAAACTCCACTGCCAATCATGAGTGGACAGGTGATCGGCTGTGGCGACCCCTAACCAGGAAAAGCATAAGAATATATCATTATCTTTTAGATGGCCAACCATTCTAGGGTGACAACTTCTACCCCCAGGAAAATGAAATCATAATTGATGCTCTCCGCCAACATGGACAGAGGCTCCTTGGCTGTCCTGGGGCAACAGTTTGGAAATATGAAATCTGGACTGACCGCAAAAGCATGATGAATGGATTTACAGGTCACAATCAATCCCATGATTCTTGTAGATTATACTGCTCAGACATGATCCTTCATGCAGCCAACAGATTAAGATATTATGAGACATCGAGGGATGCCACTAATGGTGGACCAGCGATGATCCCCCCGATGATATCACAATATTTCTGGCACTGCATACAGCAAGAGGGAAGGGACACATACCTTGGGTGGGATTGAAGCTGGAATTCCAGGATGAACATGTATGTCTTTCTTTCCATAACATGGCTGGGTATAGAGACAATCACTGCATGTTGCTGTACATGCATATTCATGTACTGCTTGTTTTGATTAACAGCAGCAGATTTGAGCCATGCACACAGATCCACACAGGGTGAGAATGATAATGATTGTAAGTCTAATAGCAAGTATTCATACAAATAAAACACAGACAAAACAGTCCAAACAACATGTGTAATGCTGTTTACATTAACTTTCACAGGTTCATCTACTTCGTGACAAAACCACTACGTGTTATTACCTCAGCCTCATTTCATGGCAATGCTGTTTACTGTCATACTGTTATTTCCTTAACATTGTACACTACAGGTATGTCCAGTGGGGGCTCAAGCCACGCAGGATCAAGTTCAGACAGACCAGGTAAGTTACAACAAAATTGCCATAGCTTACATCAATGTGTAGCACACATGTGCTACGTGACATTTATGTCAATATTTGTCAACACAGAATTATCTGGTGTACAGTTGCAACATCAATCACGTGAGTATGTGCAGCCCCTATTACTGTGCTGTATAGATGTTGCTTTCAGTACTGTTTTTGCTAAATATATGACTGTGTTGTCTTTCTCTTTATTTTAACAATGCAGGACCCTTAGTACAACCCACAACCTCTCCACAGCAGGAGTCTGTCAATTTTATGCTATTAACTATGTTTCATACCTGTCGTTGTTAATCCTGATGTTGTCCTACATTAATACTATGTCCTTCTTCCCATTCCTAGGCCAGTCTGTATAAACCTCATCCAGTGCACATATGAGTGGTATGTGTATGTCAAACTGTCTATATTTTTTAATAGTACCCCTAGAAATGAAGCATTTACAAACCGGTGAATATAGATGGCAGGTTAGACTAACTGCAATAAACCATCCTGGTCTTAATGATGCCTGGTCCATTAACACATTTTTAAAGTTCTACACTATGTCTCATTGTTCTTAATGCAGGAGTTGATTGTACTGGTCACTTTTTTACATGTGATTTTATTCCAAGTATTTAACTCTGTTTCTGGAATGTTTTTAGTGCTGATGAAGTTACAGAAAACGTAGGAATGAAAGCACTCAATGTTTCAATAAAATTCTGGATTTTATTGCTGGCTGGAGTGTTAATACCTTACCAAGTGTTTTGTTTATCTATTGTAGGCCTCCTGTGCAGGGTTGGATGGTTTTCTGTATGGGCTCCTTAGACAAGGCCACCTGTTGTGGGAATAAAAATGCATTTGGTCAGAAAGGATATTGTTGTGAGGGATATCCTTGGCTTACATCCTAGCTGTGCTTCTGTACTTACCTAGTAGTACTCAGGTATTTCACCTTGATGGAATGTAGCCCTCAATCCACTTTCTCTCCATATAACAGCATCACAGATACTTCGAAGGTGTGTTGCCATGATGTTTGTTGTTCTGCCATCTACTGCACACAGAACTTGGTAGTTGATGGATAGCCATCCCTTTCTGTTTATGAATCAGTCTGCTTCAGGATGTACTGGTGTCTTGAGAGGTATATGTGTGCATTCGATTGCACTGAGTACATTGGGGAAGATTGCAATGCAGTGCTGTAAAACGCGTGTGTTATATTTCTCTGCACCCTGGGGGTGGATGGAAAGTTTATGTAGTCATCCACCTTGCTACACATTGCTTCCAGGAATTTTGCCCGGATACGGCTGGCAGCTGTCTGTGACACTCCCACAGCATCCCCCATGTGTCTCTGGAATGGCTCCAATGCAATTACACCCAGGCTGAGACACTCTGGTTTCAAGGGAGGTGGGGATTCCTTGCAAAGTCTGCACAGACATGTGTTGGACATACATGTTGCAGACAACCTGCACCAATTGTCTGTTTAGTCAGTACCTATCAATTATTTGCTGGTCTGAGAACTGGTTTAGTTGCATTCTTGATCTGAGTCTAGTTGGTTGCCCTCTAGGGTGTAAAGCCACAGCCTCAGTTATGGGTTGTATCACTGCACCCTGTTGGAGTTCATTAACAGCTGGTTACATTTTTATGTGTTTTTTGTTATTTTGCTATGGATTACTTCAACATCAGTATTATTAGCATTAATTCCTTGGGGTCCATAAAGCATACGCCAAAGATTTCAGAAACAGAATCGGTGTGGCAGATTGCCATATTTAAGTTGTGTTGTGTGCACATAGTGTGTTTTGGATTCAGACAGACCTGCACAGAATCCCTAATTATCCTACTCTGAATAACTTGGTAATTGGACTACCTTGTTTTCTGAAACTGCATCTGCAGCAGGTCTGCTGAAGCCTTCCTTTGGCATGATGTGCTCTCTGCAAATAGCCTCCACAAGCTTTATAGAATCCAGCTCATAGTAAGAATGTGCATTTGAGTTTGTGTGTAAACATGTTTTTATGTAACATTTACATTCACTTATAAAAGCACACATATAGTTACTTATTAATCTCAATACAATTCCTGAATGTAGAAAACCTGAGTAGTGCTGACTTAATAATTCTTAAAAAGTCACATTTTGGTAAAAAAAAATTGAGAAGGCTCATTTTACACTACCATGCTTTTCAGAAAAGCTCAGAACTATCATGTTTGTGATTAGTTTTAAAATGAATGCCTTTGATTATACAGTGGCTCTATGACCCAAACAATCCTGGTACTGGTCTGACTAGCCAGAAGGATGGGAATGAATAACCAGTGCCAGATCAAAGATCCTAAGGTGAGACAAGTGGGTAATCTACTATATTACTGACACCCGGGAGACTGGATAAAAAAGCAAGGCAGCATGTATATAAACATGTGCATGTTTCATCTATGTGTTACCAAATTACAACCTGATGACTTTTCATCTAGAATAAAACAGCTAATTGAACCTTCAGCTCCGTGAGTCATTTAAAAAAAAACTTTTTTTTTGCAAGACTGCACCCCCATATCTCCCTGACTTATTAATGCCAACACCAAAGTCACAAACCATGGAGAAAAGAAAAACTCATATAAAAGGAAATGTTTTACACTGCTCACTTAGAAACTGTATTGGTAGTAATTTTCTGTGAGAAAACAGTGAACAAGAAGTTCATCTTGGGATAATGAACTTGACCGCTTGTTACTTCATCATCTTTGTACTTGGCAAGTAGGAGATCCAATGCATGTCCTGGCCTATGGAGTAGCATGGAGTTCTACAGCTGGAGCTTTGCATATGTGTGTGTGTGTGTGTGTGTGTGTGTGTGTGTGTGTGTGTGTGTGTGTGTGTGTGTGTGTGTGTGTGTGTGCGTGTGTGTGTGTGTGTGTGTGTGTGTGTGTGTGTGTGTGTGTGTGTGTGTGTGTGTGTGTGTGTGTGTGTGTGTGTGTGTGTGTGTGCGTGTGCGTGTGTGTGCGCGTGTGTGCGTGTGTGTGAGCGTGTGTGTGTGTGCGTGTGTGTGTGTGTGTGTGTGTGTGTGTGTGTGTGTGTGTGTGTGTGTGTGTACGTGTGTGTGTATACGTGCATCTGTGTGTCTGTGTATCTCTGTGTCTGTGTGTGCTTTGTGTAAGCATGCATTTGTCACTCAGCTGGTCTTGTAGGCCTCACTTTGGATGCATGCATGCCAGGACACTGGTGGTGGTAGTTTGGGGGGTGCTGGGGGAGTGGAGTAAGTAACCCAGCAGAAAACATTAATTCCCTGTAAGGATAATATTAGTGATCCCTGGTTCATATTCCCCTTTCACATTGTCTTCAGGCACTAGGAAGGAGAGGAGAATTAATGACCCAGTATGGTATAGGTGCTCACTGGGCATAGGGATGGAGGACAGAAAGACTCAGAAAAGAGCTTTTGATTATACATTGCCTAGATCATGCAGGAAATTTAATAGGTTAAATATTGTCCTAATTAATAGTGGGCATTATGACATCATGACTTATTAAGCCATAAAAGATTCCTTACAGTATTCCTAGAGTATCTACACAGTTACAAAGAAAGAGTAATTTTAAAAATATGATGGTTTTCCCTACCATTACAGTATGACATTGCCTGGTACACTTCATGTGTAAGCTATGAAGGGCTACTATATCAGTAATTGCCAGGACAGATTTACTTCAGAAGGTGACAGCAGTGTCCACAGAGGACATTGTCATTAAGAAATCTTCTTCAGCTCCTAAATGATTATAACGGACTTTTCTTCTTGGTATAAAGACATCATCATCATTCCTCTGTACGCATCCCCTGTCAGAGCCATACTACAATACAGTACACCCTTTGGCATGTGCCACTATAATCATCTAATCTAACCTGAGAAATTGCAGCAGTTCTTCTCCAAAATACCTTAAGAATGTGCTCCATAAGTTACTCAGCACTTCTACCTAATTTACACAGGGCACTTAAAAGTCCTGCCTCTCTTCTGGGTCTCCTACAGACTCATACTCGTCAATCCATCCTGGCTTACAAAGCCATAAATGATCCAGTTTAACTTGATCTACGACATGTCTGCAAGATCAGTATTAGCACAAATATAAGGTAAAGGGACTTTAATCTATACTGCAGCAAAAGTAAGAACTTAGCATGACAGACATCTCTCCTGAAGAATTCCCCTTTCTCTGGTGCAAACTTCTTCTTGTGAAGCAAAGGACTTATCTCATTATCTTCAAATTTGACATAAATAAATGGATGGGAAACTGCAACAGGAGTTTGAGTGAAATTTGGATGCTTTCCAGATAGCAAATATTGAGAAGACTGGTGGCTAATGCTGTCTGACATAGTACCAAACGATAGAAATTGCTTGGGCAACAAGCTAAGCCCTAAGAATGAGTGGAGTGCTTTCCCTTTGGTTTAGCGATTCTAGCTGTAAGCTTTTTTAAGTCATGAATATTAATGAATTATATGAAGTATTGAAATAATAGGTGTGTTTGAAATGAAATTCAACCTATCAAGTAGCTCTTAACTACTTTAATTGAGTATTTAAATGTGTTCATGAGGTTTTTATGTTGTCTGATGAAGTCTTTGTTGACGAAAACGCAGTTTGCTAAGTGTATTCAAGAGCGTTTATTTGGTTTGAGGTTTTGCTGCTATCTTGTTCGAAATATTGCTGCTATCTGGTTGAGATTCTGCTGCTATCGTATCACTTTATCAAGTGACTGGTTTTTCTGTGCAATAAAACTGTGTGGTTACCTACAAGCGGACCTGGGCACTTTTTTTAGACTTATTGGTTGGTTTCGAGTGCCTACACCTCGTTCTTGGTTTTTGGTCGTGTCAGGAGGGACCGCTTGTTTCGTACACCGGACCCGGAAGTATGAGTACAACAGGGCAGGAGGATTCGGGCCAAACACGAAGACTAATTGGCCAGTTGACAGAGTTGATAGACCTGTTAACTCCTCTTTGTACCCATCTCATTGTTGGCAGCAAACGCAACACGGATATGGCCGAGGATACTGAGGAGCAAGACGTTCATAGGGGGAAGCGGAAGAGACTGCTTATTGGCGACGATAACGGAGCCGGCGTTCTTCTTGATGGGACTCAATTCAACCCACACAACACCCCTGGTATGCTGCAAGACATTTCAAACGGCGATGATTCAAGCAATTGTTATGGAAGGGATAAGGACGCTATCCCAAAAAGAAATGCAAACTCTTCTGCTAGTTTGCAAGGTACTGTAAATTCTAAAGTTACTCATACAAACAAACCTACAGAGGAATGGCTTAAAAGGGACATTCATTTTCATGTTAACAAGAACAGTGGCAACAACGATAACAATGTTGACAATGAAACCTATGCTATGAAACTTGTTAAATTAGATAAAATGCTTATGAAACACAGAACTTTAAGTATTGAAAATGCATATTTACAGAAATGTTTGGAAAGGGGAATTGTTCCTAAAGGTTTAAGAGTATATAAATTTCCGAACAATGTGCATATTGGGACTCATTTTCATGAAAGTTTGCTTAAAGTTTTCAATGAATGTGGGTTGGAAGTCATTAAACTTATTATTGAAGAGAATAACAATATTCAAAAGGAACTAGGGATAGAAATTGCTAATCTTGATGCATGTATCACTTCTGATTTAGTTCATAACATTAAGGAAGAAAATGATAGGTATTTTTCTATAAGAAGGAATATTGATATTAAATGTGAAGATGTGATACAGAGAAAAATGGGAAAGTTACAAAGGGATATCAGGGAATATGAGACCCATACAAGTTACCCAAAACCTAACAACCAGATGAGTTATAACACACGTAATGGGACAAGGAAAAACTATAGAAGAAATGTACAATACAATAATAGACAAAAGTTTAATGAGGAAAATGAATGGTATACAACAGATTATGATGTTGATTTCCCTCCCTTAGGGAATAGGGGATATGTACAGGAAAGCAATAATGAACATGGAGGAAATTTTCAGAGATGGGGGGGGGGTAAGAAGGCAGGGGAGATTCTAATAGATACCCTGGACTTGGTGGGTCATTCCAATGACTCCAATGACTCTGATGAAACAATGAGCAATATAGTCAAACACACTTATGACAATTTTACTATATACAATTTTAGTGCATTAAAATTAAATTCAAACCACTTTTCACTGTTAAGCAAAGGATTAAAATATATACCAAATAGAAAGGGAGACTCTACACGTACTATTTTAGATGTAAAGTTATTTACTAGGAAGATCAATTTAGAAGTAATGGCCTCTAAAATGGGGTTTAACAAAGATAGAATGATTGAGAACAAATTGAAGAGAAAATCCATATACAACCCACCCTTATACCCTCAGATCAGGAATTTTGAAAATATTATGGTTGATCTAGTGAGAAACAAACATAATGGATATTGGGTCCATCATAATTTAAATAAAGAAGAGAATCACATATTAACGGAATTGAGCAATAATGCCTCTCTGAGGGTTATGAAACCTGACAAGGGGGGTGGGGTTGTTATAATGGACAAAATATTGTATGAAAGTAAGATGAATACTATCTTAAGAGATGAAACAAAGTACACAGAGGTTTCACATAACGAAATTAATGTAGCACATCATAGGATAGATTCCATCCTGCAGGATTTAATGATAGAAAAAATTATTGATGAAACAACCTTGAAATATTTAGAAGTAAAGAAACCAAGGGTGGCCACCATATTCGGCATACCAAAGATACATAAAGATATGCTGAACCCACCCCTCAGACCTATAGTTACAGCTGAGGGATCCAAAACAGCCCCTTTAGCCAAGTTTATAGACGTTAAGACCAAACATATATGGATCAATAATAAGTTAATTTTAAAAGACTCATGGGATTTTTTAGGTGAAATTAAACAGGATTTGTTTAGAGAGGACATTAGATTCATCACAATAGACGTCATAGATCTATTTGGAAGTATACCACATGCAGAGGGTATGGGTCTTTTTGAAGAAGCAGTGTTTGAAGATGTTGATTTGAGTCACAATGACAAAGTAGCAAGTGTGATTCTTATGGACACTGTGTTAAAATACAATTTCATTATGTTTGGCGGGGAATGTTATCAACAGAAGGCGGGGGTATCTATGGGGGCTGCATGTGCCCCCACATTTGCCAATATCGTACTGTCAAAATGGGAAGAGCAGTTCATCACCAACTGTGAGTACAAAGAACTATGGACATTGTACCATAGGTTCTTAGACGATATTGTCATTTTTTGGATAGGGAGTGAGGCCCAATTCCTGGAATTTATGGATTATATTAATCGTACTACCAAATATTTGAGGTTCACCTATACTATCAGTAGAGAATGTTTGAAGTATTTGGACATTGAATTATATAAAAAATTAGGTAAGTTTGGGAGTAAGGTGTATAGGAAGGAAACCTATGTCAATTCTTACTTACATTACAATAGTGCCCACCCATACCACAGTAAAAAGAACATAGTCAAAGGACAATTTGTACGAGGTTCCCGAATGACTTCTAATGACATAGACTTTCAGGAAGAATGTATATTGTTAGACAAAATGTTCAGGGAACGTGGTTATCCAGAAGAATTTATAAGTAAATTAAGAAGAGAAGTAGAGGATGGAAGACTGGATAGATTCAAACCTATATTGGGTAGGGGCAATGAAACTAAAATGGGGTTTGGGCAACCTGCAGAAGGTAATAGTAATGAGAACAACCAAGTTAATTACAAGAGAAGTTTAGTGTTGGAATATAATAATTCCAATGCAAAATTATGGGACATCTTTAGAAAAGAATGGAATAAATTTAGTTCTATAACGGACATTGATGAGATAACTAAAATGACACCCAAGATAGTATTCAAAAATCCACCTAATATAGGAAATATACTTGAAAGAAATAAGAAAAAAGAAAAGGAAGGTATATATAGGAGGTTGGGGACATACAAGTGTGGTAGATGTCATCAGTGCCCACATATTGTTGATAGGTCGGAGATATATATTGACAGTAGGAAAATAAGAATTACAAGTAAGGCCCATTATAATTGTGAAAGTAGGGGGGTAGTATACATAGCTATTTGTCAAATTTGCCAGTCTTTTTATGTAGGAAAGACCGAGAGATGTCTGAAACGTAGAATTTATGAACATTATTATGACATCTCCAAAGCAAAGGGTACCAATGCATTATACAAACATAGCATTGTATGCACTGGAGCTAAATATGAATTTTTTGTGTTGGACCAGGTTAAACCTGACAGTAGGGGAGGATTATGGGAAGAAATCCTCGAAAATAGAGAATTATGGTGGCAGGTTTACTTGGATTCCAACAACATTCCAGGAATAAATGAGTTTTTAACAATAACACCCCTTCTAAAAATAAGGGCCAATAAATTATAATGTAATTCCAACTATGGACACTTGAGGGCATATGAACACTGTGGAACTCCTGCTCTTTCTAATTCTACGTATATATTTTTTATTCAACCAGTGTTTAAAATGTTTTTTTTAAAAGATACTTTTTATAAATAGTTTCTTTTAACTTTTCACTTTTATGTGGTATATGAATTTGCAACAAGTATTTATTTAGGAACAGTTTTTAAGACAAATTTTGGTTTTTAACATAGGAGTTTTTAATAAAAGCATGTAGCACTTTATGACATAGTCATGAATATTAATGAATTATACGAAGTATTGAAATAATAGGTGTGTTTGAAATGAAATTCAACCTATCAAGTAGCTCTTAACTACTTTAATTGAGTATTTAAATGTGTTCATGAGGTTTTTATGTTGTCTGATGAAGTCTTTGTTGACGAAAACGCAGTTTGCTAAGTGTATTCAAGAGCGTTTATTTGGTTTGAGGTTTTGCTGCTATCTTGTTCGAAATATTGCTGCTATCTGGTTGAGATTCTGCTGCTATCGTATCACTTTATCAAGTGACTGGTTTTTCTGTGCAATAAAACTGTGTGGTTACCTACAAGCGGACCTGGGCACTTTTTTTAGACTTTTTTAAGGTGTCTAAAGCTTCAAGTAACTGAATATTATAGTAAAATAATGGGACCTTATTTTGACCCCAGTCAATAAATATTAACATAACTAAGTAATAGTCCTTTGGGCTATATACTGGGTGCAAGCCAGTGGCATTATTAGTCTGTATCCTGTGCTGGGAATTTTAGGGCTAGAATAGCCAATTGTGAGGTGCTTGGGAATACTAGTTTTGATGCCCACTGTTAAGGATTCTGTACCAGTGGCTGATGAGATTTAAATTTGACCAACGGAACATATTGGAATGTCCTAACAAAGTACAGCCATTCGACCTACACTGGTAGAGGTCCTACAGTATATGAAGATAATTTGATTTGGGAGGGTGAGTTTGGAGATATATACATATATCTATATATATATCTATATATATATATATATATATATATATATATATATATATATATATATATACACACATATATATATATATATATATATATATATATATATATATATATATATTATGTTTTAGCTTGTATGTGCCACCATAGCTGGACAGTACATCTAAATCTAGCTATGGCCCATTGATATTTTGATTAGAAGCCTGTGCATATCATCAAGGGGCAGCAGCTAGTGTTATGCATATCCCTATTCACCTAACATTATATGACACCATGGCATATTACTTAAGGTTAGAATGTTGATCAGAGATATGCATACAGCAACTTTAGGTGGGGTTAGCTGATTGTTAAATTTATTTTCAATGTTATAGTGTTAAGGTTTTGGGCCTAGGACCTCATATGAGATCATTACTAACCAGCTTTCCAGGTAGACACAGTCTAAAAGACTCTGTCTACATACCACAAATCTAACTTGTACTTAAAGCTAGTGGGTTCTCGGTATGTCTTACTTTTACATTTCTGCATTCTAAATCAATCAGTGCTTGACTATTCCCTTGCATCCTTAACATACCTAAAATGTGACCCCCTAATATGTATTCACTAACCTCATCCTTCAGGAATTTATATACCCAAATAATGTTATTTCTTGTTTGACTGTAATAAACTAAAACTAATGATAGCTTTTTAAACTTATTCCTCATATTTCATGTTTTTGGCCCTTGAGACTTTTAGTGCAGTATTTTGCACCTTTTCCCATTTATGTATGTCACACCTGCTATACATATAAAAAGTGCCATATTCTATAACTGGTCTCACTATTATTTTGTAAATTGGCATCAAAAGACTTTCATCCCTTGATATTATAGTTGTTAAAGTAGTTCTAATTATTGTAAAAAAATACTAGTAGGCAAAACGAAGCAGAGCGACCATATAAAATCAAATCATACTTTTTTGAGGTAAGCGCTTTCACCACATCAACGTGGCATCTTCAGACCTTAATAACACACATCAATAAAACATACACTTATAAAACACTTCAAATTTAAAGCATCCAATCATATGCACTGTCTTCCCATGTATCAATGATATCATTCTCCATGTTTAAAGGCATATTACACTTTATTAAATGTATAACAAATATGCAGTCCCTTCTATAGTTAATGCAAACTCATACGTGCACATATCACCTAGGCAAAACCCTAGCATATGATTGGATGCTTTAAACATGAAGTGTTTTATAAGTGTATGTTTTATTGATGTGTGTTATTAAGGTCTGAAGAAGTCACGCTGATGTGGTGAAAGCTCTTACCTGAATAAAGTATGATTTGGTTTTATATGCTCGCTGTGCTTTGTTTTGCCTATAAGTATTTTATTTTACTGTGTCTTGATAAATTCTACTACGGCAATACATTTACCCGTGGACTGCTTTTGTTTGGTTACTAGTTCTAATTATTGTTTAACAATTCCTCAAAACTCTTAATCCATGCCCAGCAAAGTTCAAATCTCTTTCTATTATGATTTCTCAGTTCTCAAATTCTTGACATTCTCTAGTAATGCAGTACATAATATATATCCTTTGAGTTACTACTCCATTAGATTTGGACAGTAAATATAAATTATCAATATAGGTCCAACTGATCCTTTATTGAGGTCACCAACCCAGTTATTTTGACATTGTCAGCATCCAGCAGTTCCCTGTTACTAGAAAAAGTGCATAAAAACATGAAAATAAGGAATTAAACGTGGATTCCTGTAGCATGATCCTTTGGCAATTGTATTTCCTAGACTTAATTCCCTGCAGACAGACTTTTGCTTTCCTACTCTTTAGCCAGTTTGCAATCCACTGAACAGTATACATGTTGAAATCCCATTTGTCTGCAGATATTAGTGTAGCATAATAGAGGAGCTGAATCAAAGGTCTTGGCAATGTCAAGATATACCATATCGACTGAGATCTTTCCATCCATTACCAGAATCACACCAGAAGAGAAAGATATAAGATTAGTTGTAGCTGATCTCCATCTTGAATAATGCTATGTTGATATAGGTCTATACATTCTTCTTAAATACAATTTATTTTGAACTTAGAACTCAGGTCAGTTGAATAGAATAGAGAGGGTTCAAAGGAAATTTACAAAAGGAATAACATCTATTTCTAACATACATTATGCAGAAATGGAATTTCATTTAAACATCTACTCTTTGCACTACCATTATGTCAGACAAGTTGATATTAGGTTATAAAGCATTCCATTCCTAAAAAAGGAGAGCTATTTTAAATATGAACATTTATACCTGTGAGCAAAGCTTTCAACATTTTAATATATATTTTTTTGTATAAACAATAATAAAACCAAGGTAGTTCAATTGAATTTTCTCAAACATTCCAATTGCTTGGGACATGGTTCCTTTATCCATTCATAATTCTGACCCTGTAATTTCTTTCAAACCTAGTTTGGATAAGTGGTTTGGATTAAATGTCTTCAATAAACTTCAGGGAGTTACTGTTCTTCCATAGCCCTCAGGCCATACTCTATCAACAAACTTATGAAATTGATTGACTGGTTTATGGTTTTAATCAAAATCCTTTTGTAGCATTTTTTATTGATGCTTGTAAGGCTAATTGGTTTAAAATTATCAACCTAATAAGATGCTCCCACCTTATGAATTGGAATTAAATTTGAATTCTTTAAGTGAGGTAACCCCTGATAGCAGGGATTGTTGAAAGAGATAAATCAAAGTACCTATAATACTTTCCTTAATGCTAAGTAAGACGAACCATATAGTACCATCAGGTCTCAGTGAAACATCTTTTCCTACTTTTGTAACATCTATAACCATATCCTTGTTATTGTTGGAGAAGAGAATTCATTGTTTCTGTTTTCATAGGACATTCCTGGTCTGCTGTTATTGCTTTCTACTTTTGAAAGATTGTCCACAAAACACATTACAATTTTGTCGAGGTCTAACTGTACTCTTTCCCTCGCTAGGCCAGATCGTTTTGTTCTGTCCTTCTCTACATTGTTTCCTATAATTAAAAAAAGGTTTTGCTTATTGTCTACCACATATTTATCAAATTTATACTCATAATATCTCTCTTTTCTCTTCTAATTAGTTTTCTCATCTTTCTTACACTGTCCTTATATTAAAGCTTATTATTTTCCATTGGGTTCCTCTTCATGATGCTCCACCTTTTTTCCTTATCTTGGTACATTTTTTTAATAGCAGCATTCATCCAATGGTAAGGCAGTCCTTTGCTGACTTTTATAGGTTCGCCTATTAGGGGAATATTTTAATTGTTTCTCAAGGGTTATCATAAAACATATTTCACATTTCATGTACACTCATACCTTCAAACTATTTCCTCAGTTTCCACTGCTTTAATGACTTATTAAAGTATAACCTGGCCTATATATGGCACCCCCATATAAATGTCATATTTCTTCTTTAATTCACAGTCGATTTTACATCTACTAACTGAATGAGCAAAATTACTCAGAGGTCCAGCAATCCCTGACTTTGTTAATTTAGTTCATCAGATGAAAGAATAACATATAAAATATTTCCTTCTCTTGTAGGATAATTAACTTGAGGAGTTAATGACAAATTGAAGAAGTATTGACAGAATAACATGTCAAGCTTACTCCCCTAGTCATTTTACGCCCATCAATACCTGGCAAAGTAAGAACACTCCTATCAGTATAAAGTTAGGGCACATCACAGATCTTTTTAATTCTTTTTCCCATTTCTTAGTATCCAGACTTCTCATGGATGGAGAACTATAAAAAACGACTTTTCCCGATATATCAGTGCTAACAAATTTCAGTTATCTCACTACTGTACTGTAACTGTGATCTAAAAGATTCTTTTACAAATGCTGATACACCATGATACACCCTCACCCCTTTCATTTTTCCTAAAGTTATGATAACACAATATAGCTTGAAAGTTCCAAATCACTGAACCAAGTCTCAGCTATTCCAGAAATAGCAATTGTACCTCATATATTTTTTTATTCAGTTTTTTTTATGTTGGATACAAGAAGCACTATTTTTTCTTGACCAGCTCCCTCACTATTATACACCACAGGGTTATGAATTCCAGCTCTAAAAATGATATTTTACTCTACTTATGAATCAGATTTTATTAGCTGTATGACTCCAGTAGTAACCATCTGAAACAAAGTACTCCCTTTCATCAATCATATATTCCCAAACATACACATGACAATTGTTTGAGTTAATCACTTTTTCTTATCCTACTATTTGAAGTACTAACATTGAATATTAATACATTCCCATATTTTGTTGCAGGAAATATATCAATGAAAATCAACTTAACTTCATATTTGGAGCAGTTTTCTATGATTAGGCCATTTTCCACTGGAATTTTTCTGTTTATTCATTTATTTATTTATGCATTAATTAATGTATGTTTTACTGATTAGAGTAATGTGTTGACCTGCATGGAACATTTTCTGAAATAGGACAGGTACAGAGCACATAATTTTACAGTCAACAAATATCAAGAGTCCAACGAGAAATTATTTTAAAGTAGAAAAGACGTGTACAAAAAATAGCAAGCTGTGAGAATTAATGGTGTAGCAATGAGGAGAAACTGAAAGCACAGTAAAAAGAATAAGAAACATTAATGTCAGTTTCTAATTACAGTATTTACGTAGCTACAATGTGACATTTGAAAGATGCCCTAGGCACGTTACACTTGGAAGAGGGGTAGAAAGCAATCAGTTAAGCACTGGCAGGCTAAGGCACTCGTATGTTGCTTTCTCAAAGTGAAAATATTAGCTAGAAATATAAAAGTGCTACATTCTGTTTGCATGTTTAGAGTTGTAAAACGTGAGTTCCTGGTTGTGGGAAGAGTATGGGCATTAAGCCAGGAAACATTTGACTGAGAATCTGATCAATAAATCAGTCAATGGCCTTAGCGGAAATACATTTGAAATAGAATTTGGGTGGGACTGAGAGTAGATTAGGTAGGGAATTATTTAAAATAATTTGTTGGGAAGGGAAATAGGGAGAGCAGGGGGAGGATGAGCACTGGTGAAGAAATTGAGTAGTTGTGCTATTGGATGTGGACAGTAAGGAGATATCTGGGCTTCAACAGTTCTCAGCTGGCTTCTCTCCAGAAGTTATCAGTTATTGAATGAGGATGTTTACTTATTGTAGAAATACACCATTTTGTCACACTGGAATTTTTGAGTGCATTTCGAATCTATCCCTGTGTTGTTGGGTGACATGGAACAATGTCTCTAAGTCTATGAAAGGGGAAGAGCTCCTTAGACAATCAGTTATTGTTCTGATCCTTATTAAATCTAATAGCAGATGGAACGTGGTCTGTAGATCATTAACTATCTCAAATGAAATCAGTATATTGTTTATGGTGTTGGTATAAGGGAGTGATGGAAAGTCAGTTAATCAATGGAAAGTTGACAAGTTCTGAGATATTTATGGAGCAGGCTACAGTTTTGAACCTGAAGGTCCCAGATATGAGTGGATTCTTCTTATTGAGGGAAAGGTGTGGTTTGAAGAGAATAAATATATTTGGAAAGATACAGCTGTAGTGTTTATGTTGTTGGTATTATGGAGTCAAGAGCATTTGGTCAGTCAATGAAGGAAAGTTCTGAGGAAATATTTGTGGGGCAGTGCAGGGTATTAGATCTGAAGATGTTAAACACAAGGAGGGGATAATCCAGATTTGTTTTACTGAGTTGTGGAGACACTGGAGCCTAGCCTGGCAGCCAGTAGATGAAGGGCTTTAAAGCTCATTTGGAATATGGTGCCAATCTATTTGAGAATGCCCATGCATTCTCACATACTATATGGATGCCTACAGACAATCTGAAAGGAGATCAATCAACGTACACCCTAATACATGCCTTTGGCAGGTAATAGGAAAATGGAGCACCCACAGAAAACACACATAAACACAGGGATGACATGCAAACTTCAAATGGCACATTAACATAGATAAATCCCTAAGTTTAACTTTTTCTTGTATGATTTTTACCCTCAATTCTTCACTTCAGTCAGACTTTATACTGTCTGAGGAGGGTGCTTTGTGGTCTTGCTGATTTTCAGACAGTGATACAATTTTTCATTTCTGGCCTAATCTCAACACATGCATCACTGGAAGGACAACATATCTGCCTCTGCCCTTGCATGCATGCTCCTACACATGTGCTGATAAGGTTACTAACCATGACTTGCTAAGGTAGCCTTGCCCACATATTACTGCACTGGCCTCCCGGCTTCATGACAGACCTCATATCACTGGAGCAGCATTGTGAGCCAATCAGGAACCACCACCTCTATTCCCTAGGGTCAGTATACCCATCCACTCTACCTGCACTGTCAAGCTCTGAAGCAGGTAGTCAGACTGGGATCGTCTGGGCTGTAGTAAGGGCTTTATCCCTCTAGTTCACTACTGCAGGCATAATAACTTTAGTTTTAGTCCTCTTCTATTTCTTAACAATAATCTGTAGTAATCCATAAATTAATTTAGAAATAAAAAATCACTTACTTAGTAAATAATATTACAAAAATGTTAAACAGCAGTAAATGTACTACCTCTACTACTAGCACTACTAGTAAAACTAGAACAATTGTTCATTTAATTCGATATTAACTCTCACCTTCTTGGTTTTAAGAGTTAAAGAATATAAAACAATTGCTAAATATATAAATTAAAAAGTTAATCTATGTATATGTTTGCTGACTTTAGTGTATTGCTAACAGTAAACTGATGCTGATATATATCATATGTAAGTCGTAAAAGCTGACATATAGACATTATAATGCATCATTTAAATTTGCAAAGTCTTTGAGTCTGGTTAACCTGCATGCTGTGTACTCTGGACATTGTAAACTGTCAGATTACATTTCTTCAACTTTTAACATTAGTCTACTCCTTCTGTAAACAACACAGAACCCAGTGCAGCATTTTGTAGTTCATCTTCATGTATAAAAGCTGCAGGTATACTTAGTTTATGACACTGACTTTGTGTTAGAAGCGTAGAAACGAATACCTTTAAGCAGATGAAGTGATAAATACACATTTGTGGTGCTTTTAGACAATCCCTGGGATTCATTAATGCCTGCACTAAGTGTACACCATTCTGAATTAAATGAAAACACAAGCATAACTTGTACCTTCTTCCTCCTAATTTTAGTTTCCCTACTGATTTTCTTGCAGTCTTAAATATTGAGGGGGATTCAGAAAGGTTACTGCAGAGTGCAGACATCTACATGTAGTGTAATCTTTAGGAGTAACTAAAAAGCACAGAAAATGTGGTAAGGATGTTCTTGAATACAGATCGTGTACACTTCGTGTAGGCATTAATGAATCTAGTTCAGGTACAGCTGATTGAACCAGTAAAAAGTAAGTAAAGTAAATAAAAAAGAAAAAAAATCTTTTGTTTTTGTTTTAAACTGTAGCAAACTGTTTGCTACAAATGTAACAAGCAGTTGCTACAGTTTATAATCCCATACAGAGCACTACAGTGCTACAGTTTAGACCACACATGGAGCACTACAGCACTCAAGTTTGACTATAAATGCAAGAATAGCAAAAAACAAACAAATAATAAATAAATAAATAAATAAATAAATTAAAAAATAAATAAAAACAAACATTCCTTATACTGGTACACCAGTCAGGTGGCCCAATGCATAATATGCTCCCCATGCCTAGCCATTCAGGTTCTATTTCTATGCCCTGTCCCAACCTTCCACCTCTATATTTACAAAAAAAAAATATTTTTGTTGCTACAGTTTATACCCTGCCTGCAGAGAACAAAAGTGTAGCAAATAGTTGCTACAGTTCATACCCTGCCTGCACTGAGCACTAACTGCTCATGTTTTATTTAAAAAAAATTCTTCTAATAAACTAAGGCAAACTGCTACGAATCTGGCAAACAGTTGCTCCAGTTTATACCCTACCTACATGGAGTGTGACAGTGCTCAGTTTTTTGTTAAGATATATATATAAAAATCCGCGGTGGTGGTGCTGGGGTAGCATTGTCACCTCATAGCAAGATGTTGTCCCGTTCGATTCTCAGCTAGAGCGTCTTCTGTGTGGAGGCATACGTGAATGGGGCGTGCCTTCATTGAAGGTTGTACGTCAGGGCTGGTAACCCGGTAGGTAAAAATCCACTACCAATCATTAGAGGACCGGAGTTCCACTGTGGCGACCCCTAACCGGGAAAAGCCGAAAGACACAAATATATATATATATATATATATATATATATATATATATATTTGTTTTTACTTTTAAACTGTAGCAAACTTGTTTTCTACAGTTTAGACCACATACTGAGCACTACAGCACTCAGGTTTGAGCGCAAGTGCAATACCAGCTTTAAAAGAAGGTTTTGCATTAGAGAGTGGGATCAGCTGATTGTACGCCCCAACACTTTGCATGTGGGGCAGTTGCCCATCTCGCGCAACTCTAGATACACTATTGAAATTACTTAAGATTTTAGACCACAGCAAATGGATTCCTTTCAAGGATAGAAACTGCTTAATAAACCACAAGGACTTTGGATTTGATGGAGAAATAAGAGATGCATTTTCTGTGTTTTCTCCCCGTGGTATCCATTCTTGCAGCTATTCTGACTTGACTCTTTTAATGTCTTCATACCTCTCCATATAATGATATGCTGCTAGCCCTGTTAGATAAATCATCTCAGTCATAATGGCTATATTTTTTCCATAAAGCTCTGCTAAGTATAATTCCATTTTTTCATCCATGTTTTGGACATTGCAAACTGTTTCTTGAACTAAATGATGTAACGTGTTCTTGCATCTATAAATATATATAACATTGTTTTTTTTAGTAAAGCCTTGTATCTGTAAATATGTTTTGTTCATTTCTTATATGATCCTATTCACCTAGGCTATGCCTACAAATGGCCCATTGATGTCAGTGCACTAGCCCAGTAACCAAATAATAACTAACTGACTAACTAAATAAACAAATAAATGATATTCTATTATTTGTACTTACCAGTGAACTTTTGCTGCTGACAAACAGTGCTCTGCATATGTTTTGATGTTTGAGTTGTTAAAACTAAAATAGTACCCTACAGCAATTACAGGTAATGTACAGATTCTGAAGATATAGTATAATAACATAAACTGAATACTTTTTTTGTTCCCCAGTACCTGATGACCATCTAACCAATTGGTACCACTCTGCCAATTAATTTTGAAATGGACAAGAGTCATTTTGTGATGGAGTCAACATCCAGGCAGCCATAAGCTGATTTCTGTTTCACCCCAACATCCACTTTGCATGTCATGTAAGTGCTTTGTAGAGGGGTGCATAATGAAATGAGTTGCCGTCCCTCACTTCCATGTTGATGCAACTATTCAGGGAGCCCACTTCACTCTTTGAGTGGATGGCTCTGTTAGGTGCCAGATTCATTGATGAGGATGAAACCCACGGCATGCCCATCGATCAGCTCTCTGATACAGGAAATAGTCTAGGCCTCTTAGCTCGTCTATCACCTCATCTAGCTTTGCCCATGCTTGGGCTACTAACAGCATCTTAGTCAGCTGGCCATATAGCTGTGGTATGACAATACTGCATAACGTTACATGAGCAATACATTCTGTCAGATAGTTGGTGCAGTATTGTACCCACACAATTGCTGCCATGAGTACTAGTAACAGAGGAAACCCTCCATATCATCATCATCCTCTTTGTAGAGAACAGCATCCTGTCACTGGGTTTCATTTTAAAGCTAGGAGCACATTTTCCTGAAGTGTGACAAGTTGTTTGAGGAATGCAAGGCTCACCATATTCTTTATGGGAAAATGCTTCCTTTTGTAAGTTATTATACTCCAGGAGCACTAAGAAATCTTGCTTGAATGTTTGTTTGCAGATGCATAACTGAGGAACTCTACAGTAGTTAAATGCGACCACACCACCATTATTTAGTTCATCTATTTATCAACGGTTCATCAAATTAAGCTTGTTACCAGCACAGCCTACACCAGGATAAGCAATTTAGAAAATAGGTGGATGGACAGAACAAATGGATGGATGGAAAGATGAATGGATGGATGTTTCCATCAGGAGTGGGGGAAATACTCTGATTGTGATCAGCACACGAATGGCCCATTCTCAAGCATGTATGACTTCAGTGTGAAAATAAACATCTATTTATTTATTTATTGCATTTGTTTACTGGGATTGTCCAACTAAGCCATACAAGGCCTCTTTTCAGTATAGACCTGAGGAGAAAAGCTTCATAACAAACAGAAAAAAAAAAATAATAAAACATTTAAGCAATAACCCATGAGTGGGTGTGGGTATATCATGATTTGCCCACACCCACTCTTGGGTTATTGCTATCATACAATGACATTATTTAAGACAGAAATTGCTTACCCTTCATAAATAATGCCTTTGTATAATGGCGCTGCAGTATTCCTCAGCCTTTTTGGATGCACTGCGCATGTATATGGGACTTACATTTCCATGCTTGCACAGTACATCAGTGCAGTGCAGGAAGGCAACAGACAAGAGAGAATCTCTGTTGCTGTTTTTTTTTCTTTGACCAAGATTTTATGAAGGGCAGAGTTAATACAAGGACAATCAAGTACATTTCTGATTATTTATTTTTGCAGATCATACCTGATTTTTCTCATATTTTGTTGCCCTGTATGCTCACAGAAAAGTCTGACCCCTCAATGGAATTTCAGTAGCCAGAATTTTTTCTATTGGCATATGCTTGATTTACAATGGGTACGCTGGTTGGGCTGTCCAATCAGCGTGCACATTTTTGAATAACAATGACCTGTCATTGTATAATTATAAATACCTCATAGTTGAGCTAGCATGATAATTAGGCAAAGGATGTGTCAGGTATAACATTTCATAGTTACATACAGATATACATACAAAAATAAACACATCTTATAATGATTAAAAATATTACAATGCATATCAGCCAGCAAATGTCAAAAGCAATTTTCAATATTCTGTGGTTATAATGTACAAGTGCTTTGCTCAATAGGAAGGTAGGTAGGGGTACAGACATTTGTGGAGGAAGTGAACTTGAAAGTTAGATAAAGAGGGGTAGATGTAACTAGAGCTGACTAGTCAAGAGTGATGGTAAGGAGAGAGAAATATATAAGCAGAAAGTGTAGATAGGATAGAAGTTAGCCACTGGGGATTGAGCATTGACATAATCTAGCATTTAGGAGATGAGCATGGAGGTTTCTTTTAAAGCTAAGCTTATTGGTTATTTTCCTAAGTGGGCTGGGTATATTATTCCATATCTTACAGATATGAGTTCTGGTATTTAGATTGTTGAGTCAGGATTTTTTCTTTAGATTGATGAAGTCTGCTAAGGTTACACCATTGTGGGAAGGTATGCAGGGAGGAATGTGCATCTGGGTGGTGAAGTATGGAATGAGCAGGAATTTAAAATAGTTCGAGAATTCCACCCAGTTTATTTTTGGAAGTGTGAGGCAGTGACTGAATCTATTAGGCAAATTAGAAGTGAGTTTGATAGTTTTGTTGTAGCACTGTACAAGCCTTCCTAGGAGGCTGTTTTGTAGGTTAGTGAGGCAGTGGATAAACATGTGCAGTAGATTTATGACCCAGGCCAGTGGCTATTGGACAAATTAGAAGCGACTTTGGTAGTCAAACAAAAATACTTTTCCAAAGCTGACTACAATCTCCTGAGAGCAGGTATAAGCAGTTTCACAGCCACCGTCCCTTCACTTGGAACTAGCACTAATGTTTAAGCCTACACCAAAAAACTTTATCAGTGCCTACATAGCTGTATGGACTAATAAATACCCAACAGGACCAAATTATCTTCCTCAAGGAAGAGTAAACCTGTCTGGACAGCAGCAATAAACACACTCTCTAATAAAAGGAGAAAATTGCTGTCCAGGACCAAGAAGGAGCAGGTGCCAGTTGGAAACAATCTCTCCTTTGTCTGAACAAGCAAATAAAGACACTGGTGAAAACCTGTAAGGCTAACTTCGAGTCCAAATTGGCCACATCCACTAAAGATAATCACAAGACCTTCTTCACATACATCTGCAACCTCAAGGGTAACACCCAAATCTGCTCTGAATGGAGTACAGCCACTGTCATCTCTGTACATAAAGGTGGAGCATCCACTGACCCAGTAAGTTGTATGCCCATCAGCCTAAACTAGCCTGATCTGCAAGGCCATGGGATGCATTGTCATGGACCTTATAAACCAGGACATTGGCAACCTCCAAATGCTTGACCCCACACAGTTTGTTTTTTGTCAAAGGGAGATCATGCCTGTTAAACTTGGTCAACTTCTTCGAAACAGTCACCAAAGCCATGGGCAAGGGGAAGACAGTGCACACCACCTACCTTGACCTAGCCAAAGCCTTCAACACTATTCCCCACTCAGGATTAATAGGTAAACTCTTCCAGCTAGGCATCAACCCATATATTACCAGATGGATAGCTAACTGGCTCACTGATAGAACCCACTCAGTCAAAATAGGGGAAGCCACCTCTAGTAGTAGACCTGTAACAAGCAGTGTACCCCAAGGATTGGCTTTGGGGCCTCTGTTGTTTAGGATATCATTTTCTGAGGTGCAAGTTAAAACCAGTGGTCTGTGGCTGACTAAGTTTGCAGATGACTGCAAGCTGGGTGCTGTTCTAAATTCTCCTAGTGATGTGAACATCCTCCAAGAGGGCGTTATCCAAACTAATGACTGGTGCCAAAAGCATGGCCTCAAACTGAATGGAAATGCATCATTATCCCCTTCAGGGAAAATGGTGCCCCCAATTATCACATTAATAACAATGCACTAAGTATGCAATCAGTAGTGAAGGACTTGAGCACCGAGGTTGATAGCAACCTCACTTTTGACCACCACTTTGTCTCCATTGTACAGAAGGCTTTCTACATGGCCAACCTCCTAAGTAAGGGTATTTCATCCAGGAAGAATAAGGTCATAACATCTCTGTACTCCTCCCTTATCAGACCCATTATCCAGTACAAAGCCCCCTTTGATATGTACCTTGCCAAGCACATGCAGCAGCTGGGGAGACCACAGAGGTTCCGGACCAGGAAAATCAAGGGTCTCAAATACTTATCTTATACAGATAGGCTAAAAGGCTTTCCCTGTACACAGTCTCATACAGACTGCTCAGAGGTGACCTGTGCCTGGTATACAATGCCATTTCAGACCCAGCCTTGATGGCATTGCTGCATATCCGTAAGTCAAACTCCACTCACTCAACCCACACACAAGACCTCAACTTGGTCTGTGACATTAATAGAACTTGTTGGTGGGATAGATTTGTGTCCCAAAGACTCCTCCATCTGTGGAATACACTCCCTCTCCATGTCAAACAGACTACCCTCACTAGCCCTCTTTAAGAGGAACCTGGACGACTGAATGGGAAACAAAAAATACACCCCTGGGATGCCACCTGTGTCCCTGATGGACAAGGGAAACAGGTGCTGACTTTGTGGAAACATTGGCAAAATTCTTGGCTAGGCTTATAAAGGCCTCTGGGCCAATAGCCTAATATCATCCTATGAACCTATGTCAGGGGATAAGCATGTGTAGTAGATTTATGACCTAAGCCAGTGGCAAATAACTTTTCTCTATATAAAGCTCCAAGCCCTCGGTGAAATTTCTTTATGACATTACATGTAAACTCCAGCTTATCATCTACTGTTACACCAAGTAACCTGGTGTTGGAAACCTGCTCAACTTTAATGTTTTGAGCAAAGGGAATATTTTTATTTTTTTTTTTATTTTATTTTTTAAATATTTTAATATTTAATATTAAATTATTAAATATTAAAACTATTTGAGTTTTGGGAACTGGTTTTATAGAGGAAGAGTAGCAGCTTATTTTATTTATTTATTTATTTTTTGCATACGTGTAAGGTAGGTGTTACATATCCATTGTTCTACTGCTCAGTAGGATTCCTGAGTAATGCTCAGTACATGTTCCAAGAAGAAATGGAGCAAAAGATTGGAGCATTGTTTACATATTAAATCATAATGGATGGGTATGTGACAATGTAAAGCTTATTTAGTGTCCGAGGAGCTGAGCCGGTTTATCATTTAAAGCTTATTTATGTATTTGTTGAATAGCAAGGGACCAATAATGGACCCTTGGGAGTCACATATAGAAACCTGGATGAAGGAAGAACAAGTATGTGATGTTCTGCAAAGGATTGACTCAGTTTTGGGTGTGTAACAGTAATGAATGCTTTGTAAAGGGCCAAATATTGTCTGAGACTGGTTTTGCCTGCATTATGATGGTGCTTGACATTGTTTAGATATGATAGCATAGCAATAGTTATGCTATGGTGGGGGGAGGAAGCCA
>NC_056731.1:1684756475-1684783975 GCF_019279795.1 Protopterus annectens | reverse complement strand
ACGAGGAGTGAGCCTGCTGTTCCTTAATGTTTGTCCCTTCAAAATATTTTTAAAGACATGCTTAGGATGCGTGCTTTCATGATGTAAATAAGTTGGGCGATGCTTTCACGATGTAAATAAGTTGGGCGATGCTTTCACGATGGAAATAAGTTGGGCGATGCTTTCATGATGTAAATAAGTTGGGCGATGCTTTCATGATGTAAATAAGTTGGGTGATGCTTTCTCAATGTAAATAAGTTGGGCGATGCTTTCACGATGTAAATTAGTTGGGCGATGCTTTCACCATGTAAATAAGTTGGGCGATGCTTTCACGATGGAAATAAGTTGGGCGATAGCATTCCTTTCGATATAATCAAGTATACAAGATGTCAGTATCTTCTCTAATAATCTGGACAGTCAAAAAAATCAGTGCTGGAATCTGAAATAGTAAACATAAATTCTAAAAAGCTACAGCTTGTATTTAATTCACAAAGGCACTTAGTTCTGTCTTTGTTCCCTGCCAAAACAGGAAAAGGTCATCAACAAATCTATGATAAAAGGAAGCAAGTCCCCTTCCAAGCTGTGAACCTAATAATAGGTGTTTCTCCTCCGGCAGTTCATGAATAAATTGTTGTAGCTATTGGCACATGATGTGCCCATAGCTATGCCAGAGGTTTGCCTATAGTAAATATTATCAAACACGAACACATTATATTCGAGCACTTGTTCCAAAAGATAGCAGATGAAATCTATATGTTTAGTTGCTAATACACTTTTATCAAGCAAGACACTTCTAATCATCTGAATCCCTTCTAAATGGGGTATTGATGTAAACAGCAATTTCACATCTAAGGTCACCATAAATTGAATCTTTACTGATGTTTCATCTTGTGTAAACATAACAAAATCTTGCAAAAAGTGTTTAGTATCTCTAAGTACCATGTCACATTTATCAATAGATCTGAGTTGTTTTTCTACATATATAGACTAGAATTCCTGTAACCATCCTCCTCCCGCTACAATGGGTCTGAAGGGTGGTGTCAGTGGATTTTTATGTACTTTAGGCATCCCACTTCGACTGGGTATCAAGGGAATTTCAACCACCAAGTACTGAAAAAGTTCCTTTGACATAAGGCCCATATTTAAACACTCTGTTAATGTCCTCAACATCTCTTTCTGCAGACGTTCTATATCAAATAAACTCACAGGACTATATGTTTTCTCATCTAATAACATAGCATTCACAGTGTCAAAATAATAAGCTTTATCCATAATAACCACTGAGCCAGCCTTGTCTTCTGGTCTGATCATTATATTAGGTTCTCATTGTAAAGACGATAGTGCCTGCCGTTCATCAAAAGTTAAATTATTATAACTCTGCTTCACATTTCCTAGTAGCTTATATAGCTCACCTTCATATAACCTAGTAAATACTTCTAGGACAGGGTGACTCTGTGGTATATACTGGCTAGGTTTCTGAAACACAGCAACATTATTAATTTCATTATTACCGTCACCAAACATTAGTTTTAATGCAACATTTCTTGTAAACATTCACAAATCTAACATAACGTTATAGACATCAGCTCACTGAGCTGGTATGAATGAAAGTCCTCTATTTAAAACACTAACCTCTGCTTCAGTTAACTGTCTGGAGGAAATATTCCATACCAGATTCATACAACTTAAGTCCACATTTTCTTGAGTGTCCGCATGTTTCCTTCCTGGAGTAGGTGTTTCCGTTTCATTCTGCCTTGTGACTCCTGTACTTAGGTAGAAGAGTTCTGCTCTTGTGAAAGGGGAAGGGGGAGTTGAAAAAATGGCTATTGAATATATATATATATTTGTGTGTATGTGCCTTATATCATATACAAGAGAGTATGTGTGTTTAAGGGCACTACTGCTAATAAGGTGGGTGTGCCAAATGACGCTGCAGTATGAGTCAGTCGGAAGTAAAGCTTTGTGCTATTAATTACTGACTTTGCTGATGCCAACTTCTTTTCCCCATTTTCTACATGGGATTGGGGTTTTGTGTCAACTGTCGACAGCTGTCATGATTAAGTGCCATTCTCCCTCTTCATTCATATGTTTTCTGGATCTTCTTGTTTCCTCTGGCCTTCTTCCTGCCTCTCCCAAATCTTCTTCGCCAAATCATCTTCTGCTTTTCCGCATGTGCCCAAACCACTGCGAACTGCTCTCTTTGACCTTTTCACTGGAACTGGAACTACTTTTGCTTCTGCTCTGTTTGCTATCATTTCTTCATTTTTCTCCACAGTATGCGTCCTACCACCCATCTCTGGCACTTCATCTCCATCACCTCTAGCTTCTTCAGTTGCTATGTCTTCACTGTCCAGGTTTCTGTACCATGCAGATGTACTGGTTCCATCACTGTTTTGTGCACTTACTTTTCATCTTCTTTGGCATTTTTCTGTCACATACTACCCCTGACTTTCTGTGCCAGTTGGCTACAGCCACTCTGAATTTTGCTTAGACCTTATTATTCAGACTTCCATTCTCCTCAACCACCCCTCCCACATACTTGAAGCGGTTAATTTATTTGACTATTTTCTTTATATCTCAGTTTTCAACTTCTTCTGATTTTCCTCATTTACTGCCATGACAACTATATCTTCCATGGTGGTACAGCAGTAGCGTTATTACCTCACAGCACGAGGTTCTCCCGTTCCATTCTCGGCTTGGCTTGGGAGTGTCTTCTGTGTGGAGTCTGCATGTCCTCCCCGTGGTTGGGTAGCATTTGAAAGACATGCGTGTGTAAATGGGCATGCCTTCGTTAAAGGTTGGGCATCGAGCTGGCACCTCGGCATTGTGTAAAAATCTACTGCCAATCATTAGTGGACCGGAGTTCCGCTGTGGCGACCCCTTACCGGGAAAAAGCTGAAAGACAAACAACAACAACTGCCCTGGCAACTATTTTGTCTGGACTCCGTTTATTTATTTATCTTTATTTAGTTATTTATTGACATTTGATTACTGGGAAAGTCTGACTGGGTAGAAGCCAATTTTCAACAGAGGTCTGGGGAGAAAAACTCCAAATTATTGCAAAACATTTTAACAACAATAATTTTACAATCTTTAAAAATAAAGCAAAAACATCTGCAGTTTAAATAATTATAATAAATGTATGATAATATAAAAAACATTAGTTAATGATAGATGCAAGTTATATAATAATCATTTAATATTTATATGTTTTAGACTTTGTAGAGAAATTAAAGGTAAATTAGTCTAATACAAACAGGAACCGCAATATGAATTGAGGGGAAAACAGGCTTATGCTATATTTGGAAAGAAAGTCAGGCAAGAGAATTTGATAGAAGTAAGGAAGTAAGTGAAGAAGGGAGAGTAAAGAGGTATAAGGAATGGAAAGGTATTTGTTCATATTAAGGCATACAGTTTATTCTGGTTTTGAGCAAGAACAGAGCCAGATTTTAGCTAGGAAGTCTTTCAGAGTGGTTTCAAAAGATGATGGGGAGGGTGTTGACCTGATGGATACAGGTAAGGAGTTTCAGGCCTTAGCAACCTTGTACGAGTATAGACAATGCCCAGCAGATTTGCTAGGCTTGTAGACAGATAGGTGTTTTTGGTCACTGGATTGTAATGACCTTTCTACATCATTTCATTCCATGTGCCTTCACTTTTATATTTACTTCCTCCTATCATTTGATGAAGTTCCTCTTCAGGGTCTGCTTGTAATCTCACACAATCTGCATATGTTAGATTTTGTTGATTTGTCCCCACTAACTTATTTGTTAATGTAATTTATCACCAGTATGAACAGCAGTGGGCCCAGAGCTGAACCTTGATGCTCCCCCAATCTCATTGAAACCCCTCTTTGAGTCCGAATACTTTTCATATGTGTGTCATTAGGTCCTTGGCATATATACTATTCCTTGGCATGCCTTAATATGATATCAGGAGTGGATGGAAATTAAAAAGTTTTAGCAACAACTGTTTATATTGGTTGTGTGACATATTTTGTGTCAGTTGGGGACATATTTTTCTTGCAAAATGACATATTTGAGTAAGATATATCCCACTGGCATATAATACTCTTAAAAGGTAATGACTATAGTTCATATCCAAAGTGTCAACAAATACTGTATTAGCTTGATTCCTTTTTATTATCTCATATCTCTCTTAAGGGAAAAGTTCCTTTTTTGAAATTATAAAGTACAGTAGTGACCAACCAACACACCATACATTCAGAACTCTGGACTCATTCTGCAAATGCACATAGTTAACAGATATCAACAGAACGATTACCTACATATCATGTGGAAATATGTTACCAGCAAATCTGTAAGTCACTTAACTTCCCCCATGACAAAATCGCAACAATTGATGCGATTTGGTATTTGGAACTCTCAGCCTCTCCTGGTCATTAGCATACTGACCAAACTGGAACTAGATGAAATGAGAACCTTTGGGTGGAAAACTCTGAGACAATAACAACCTTTAGAATTTCTATAGTCACTAGATAAAGAAGGGTTAACAGGATCAAGAACAATTATACTCAGTTGCACTGAATGGACAGTACACGGTCTCTCATTGCAAATAGTCAAACTCACATATCTACTCTTGTCTCAAATGTTAAGTTGAGGTAGAACTTTTGCTGCTACTGATAAAACTTTATTGGACATCAATCTGGTTATTCTCATCTCATTATGGTTCAATCAGTTTCTTGGAACTCTGCATTCAGTTTGACATTCATTAGGAACTTTCTGTTCAGGGTACCATCTTTGGTTTTCACAATGTAGGATTCTGTTTAGTGTATATCTGCACTGCGATACTTGTGCCCGACTTTTTCTCCTCATTTAACGTTAAGCAGACATCTTGGTCTGACGAAAGAATAAGTAGTTGATGTATAAAATAATTTCTGCCATAAAATGTTTCGTTTGAAGCACTGACTTTTTTGTCATTACGTTTGACTACACTGCATGGAGCCTCTTTAGGCTTAAAGTTTTATTTTATAATTGGTGTAGCAGTTCATGTTTGTCTTCCAAGCATCACCTCACTCTGGTGGCACTATGTAGACTAGCTCAGTATACGATGGGGGCTCTGTGAGGGTCGGTTTACCTTAGCATCTTTTTGACAGATTCCACTGCTCTCAGCTTCAACATTTGAATGTGGCTCATGAGGACTTGAGGCGTTATGGGTGGAACCACAGTAACAAACTGTTGCAACTCACTTGACATAAACTCTATACCTTTATAAATTGTTTGGGGTTCCCTACAGATGATAGAAATGTTAAAACTTCGACTTTCAGGTGGCTGAGACCATATGATCCAAGTTTTAAAATTTCAAACATTCTGAACGGAGATCTCTGTACAGCGCGGAATGGGATAATTTCCCTTTTTTATGAGGGAGGGGAGAGATTGGTGTAGGCAAGTGAGGATGAGGAGGGTAAGAAGGAAGAAAGGTGGGTAGGAATAATGGTATGTGCAATGGATGGGGGAGAGAATGTAATGTAGCAACTGGAGTATAGGAAATGTCAGCACAATCAGGATGCGTTAATTTTTATTTATTTATTTTTTTGGAGGAGCATTTAGTTTTAGCTTCATTTTTTTTGGTTCACAATAAAGCACGCCACCTTCACCAAACATGTCATTCATTTATTTTTGCAAATAAGGCAATTTTGCATACCATGCCACAACTCAGCAGAGCAGATTATTTATGTAATGACCGTCCAGCACTTAAACCCAAAACTTAGTCTTACGCCCCTTCCAAGCTAGTTAAAACACAAAACACCACATAGATTGAAGACAAATGCCCCTTCCACTTAGACATGGCTAGAAATTTAACAGTACATTTGAGTTTGCTAACAGGGATACAAATCTGAGTCTCTGCTTCACGTGACTGCAGGCTCTTCAAGAAACTTCCATATGTAGCAGGTAATATCTCAATAATCTCAGGCCATGTATTAATCATGACTCACACCTGGGTTCCTTAAATAAGAATATCAACTTGTCAGTCTGCTTCTACATCAATAAATTTACCATAAATTGACTTCAAGTTGTAACTTTTCAGATGCGTCTACATTAGCCAGCTCAGTCGCAATTCTGTCTCTTATGTTTTTATCTTTTATGCCAGTAAGTCCATGGCTTTCAGGCAGCTCATGCAAGTGTCTCACAGACACTTCAATAATTTCACCTTTTGCTTGTACACATGTTGTAGAATTATATTTGCAAATCACTGAATAATATATAACACTCTGGTCCTCTGGAAATGAAAAGGAGCTGTGCATTGCCTCCACTTCATGACCCAGAGGATACAGTAGGGTATTTATATAGGTTTCATCTGTTTTTTCTTTTTTTTTGTTAATTTATTTTGGTAATCACACAAAATTGTACTAAACACTGTCTCCATGTAGGCCAGCCAAAAGGTTTTGAGAAGTCATATGGCTATGATGGTTTTTTCTTCTTCTCCTTTCAGCTTTTCCTATTAGGGGTCACGAGAGGGGAACAACATCCACAGAATGATTGGCAGTGGAGTTTTATGGTGTCAAGTTGCCAGCCCAGAGCCCAACTTGCCACAGAAGGCTCACACATGCACACACTCGCACCTAGGGCCAGTTTAGAGTTTCCAATCCACCTGCAGCATGTCTTTGGAATGTGGGAGGAAACTGGAGTACTTGAAGGAAATCCTCACAACCACAGGGAGGACATGCAGACTCCACACAGAAGGTAACCCAACTGACATTTTGTCATTTTTAAATATTTTTTGTTCTACACTACAGTTAGTGCAGAGGAGTAAAGGTCTCAGATTTTAATGAGCTGCTAGCTGTGCCCAGGGTACAGGGTTTGATACCTTCCACCTTCCTTCCTTCCTTTTTACTGTGTGATTCTCACCAAGTCACTTTTCCAGCTAGTGTTCCTCAGTTGTGTCTAAAAAGGAACATTTGTGTCCAGTGGGCTTACCTGAACAACAAAGAGTTAAAAAAGATACATTTTTTAAAACAATTACCTTGTGATGCAAAACAGGATTTTATCAGTAAAATATTTGAGCTTAAGAAAGAAAATGAAAACCCTAATTCTGTATAGTATTCTAATCCTCTCTTTGCTCTGTAAAGCACAAAATAAATATCTATTTTGCAGTATGTAATTAAGTGTCATGATAAAGGCTACAGAGTAGGCTGTGTGTTTGTAGGAATTCTAATAACTAAACCATTGCTGCAGTGTGAAAGGTTTCATTGCACTTTGAAATATTAAGTTTATACTAGTTATATTGATAGAATACATTTCAAATCAGACTGCTGTGAATTTTGTCCTAGTTTCATGTCAGCCTGTCTTGACTTCTGTTTAACACAGGCTGTTGAATTATCCATGGCCGGCCATAAGTGAATGACATCATGGCAAGTTCAGTGCTCTATCTGCTTTTCAATGGCTGAAGGCTTTCCATTTCTCTTTGCCATTTCAGAGTGAATGTCATGCTTATACTGTGAAACAAAATCTACTTTTGAGCTGAGCAGTGAGTTTATTGTGAATCCTTTAAACAAATCAGGCAGCCTGCAGTATAAATAAATATTTATTATCCAATCCGTGGTTTATGAAGTAACACACAGTTATGTAAATAAGTCAAAAACAAAGAAACACTCAAACAAGGAGAATGGTAGGATACAATTTTCTTTAAATGCCTTCATTCTTTGTTTCATTTCAAAGAGCTTCTTCACAACTGAACAAAAACCAGCATCAGCAATTTAAATAGCCTGATCTGAAATCATGCGATCTAAAACATCAGCTGACACTTCAACGTAATTCAATTGTTATAAAGCATTTATCAAATATAAATACATAAAAAAATTGACATTAACTATAAATAACCAATATCTAAACTTTATATAGATTATCCTTTCAATAACATTTAATATTAACTGTCTCATTTAAACTTTGTGATTTATCCGCTGCCGAGCATAGTTGCTACTTAACCATTTTGACTTGGCAGATAACATCACTCATGTTTAAACCCATAAAGAAATGGTCTAAAAACAACTGAAACTGAAAATACAAACTTTTTAAAATTTTTGCAGGAACTTTTATGTTACGCTAGGGCATTTGTTCAGAATTTCTAACCTGTGCTTAATACATTGTGAGAGCCTTCTAGTGGTTTTACCGACATAGAAGCTGTCACATGAGCAACCATTTGCTAAATAAACAACCCCATGGGACATACAAGTACATCACCCATTAATAAAAAAATATTGACCTGTGTGTTTCAAATAAACCCTATGACCTGCATTAATCTACTTGAAAATCATGCAAGTTTTGTATGAATATGTGCAAAAAGGTTTTTCAAACAAATCTTTCAAATTGTGAGTTTATTTGTAAACAGACTAGGATTTATGGGCATTTTACTAAATCATGATTTCTGTTTATAATACCCAATTAACAGAAATAATATGTTTGATACCAATGGCATCAAGACAAATTGGGCCAGGAAAAGTTCTAAAATTAGATTTTTGGGGTTTAAAAATCTCCTAAACACTTCAGACAACTCTTAATATTAGCTGGAATTTTATTGTTCTTTTAATCCTTATCTCATCAGCAATTTTGTCCATTCTATCTTGAAAATAAGCCCTTTCAACAAATAGACTTTACAAATTCACCCTCAAAAACCTGATCATCATGAATTAGTTGACTCACTCTAATAAATTACCCTCTGGTTCATAGATTAGTACTAGGCTAGCTTCCCTTTAGGACAATTTTTAAGCCTAGCCAATTACATCATATGAGAATCAAATGCTGCAACTTGTGTCCATGAGGTGAGCACATTAACCATTATGCCAACACCCCGCCTCTAATTACACTCCATTTCATGAGAGTAGAATATTGGCTCTAAAAGTACAAATAATGTCTTTTTTTCTAAAGGTTTTACCATGGAAACTTTTTTATCAATATCCATCTCAATTTTGAAATACAAAAAAAAAAAAAAAATAGATAGATAAGAGTGGTTGAAGCCAGTGTAAATTACAAAAAAATTGGGATTACCATTTAAATCAACCAGAAATTGCTCAAAATCAGTCACTGAACTATTCCAAATAAATAATAAATTATAACTGCCACCAGCTCATCACTAAATTAGCAAAGGCTGGGGCTATTCTCATCTCCATTACTACACCTTTAAGTTGGGGGTAAATCCATTCATCCACCCACAACCCCTTTTTCCCATATTTTGTACATGGATTCAGGGTACCACTTCAACAGTGACAAAATACTATCTTGAATCATAAAAAAATATTAGTCAATAGCAGTTCCAAAATTAAGCACATTATTAATGTTAATAATGTTGAAAACAGTAGCAGCCTCAGAGAGTAGCCCCAGCCTTTGCTAATTTATTTCTGAGCTGGTGGGAGTTAGGATTTTTATTGCATCCATTATTTAAATTGGTATCATTTTATGATGATACATAGATGCTTTACTATTTATTTGCAATGGGTCAGTGACTGATTTTGAACAATAATTCTGGCTGATTTAAGTGGTGGTGCAGGTACAAACCCCCCCTGACTTATTAATGTGTGATAACCTTAATGCTAACCCTTCCTGTAATTCTAACCCTAACTCTGCACCTTACCTTAGAATAACCCTCTCTATAACATTACCATTAGTCAGATAAATTAAGTCTGAATATATGGGGTTCTACTAATCAGATCACAAAAGGAAACCATTTATTTTTGCAATTTTTTTGTATTTTTAAATTGTTTAATATGTTGACACACACAATATAATAAAATAAGGCAGAATATATGTGTGTGAATGAGAGGGAGGATAGAGGAATGGCGAGGATGCAGGGAGTAGACTTAGCGAAGGTGGATGAGTTTAAATACTTGGGATCAAAAGTTCAGAGTAATGGTGAGTGTGAAAGAGAGGTGAAGAAGAGAGTACAGGTAGGATGGAGTTGGTGGAGAAGAGTGTCAGGTGTGATTTGTGACAGACGAGTACCAGTAAGAGTGAAAGGAAATGTCTACAAGAGGGTAATGAGACCAGCTATGTTATATGGATTGGAGACAGTGGCATTGACAAAAAGGCAGGAGTCAGAACTGGACGTGGCAGAGTTAAAGATGTCAAAATTTGCACTGCGTGTGACAAGGGTGGACAGGATTAGGAATAAGTATATTAGAGAGTCAGCCCAAGTGGGAAGGTTTGGAGACAAAGCCAGAGAGGCAAGATTACATTGGTTTGGACATGTCCTGAGAAGGGATGCAGAGTATATTGGGAAAAAGATGCTAAGGATGAAGCTGCCAGGTAACAGGAAAAGAGGAAGACCTAAGATAAGGTTTATGGATGTGGTGAGACAGGACATGCAGGTGGTTGGTGTGACAGAGCACGATGCAGAGGACAGGAAGAAATGGAAACTGATGATCGACTATGGCGACACCTAACGGGAGCAGCCGAAAGAAGAAGAAGAATATGTTGATACACAAAATGCTGTCACTGATAAGTTTAGGTTCAATGTTTCTGCATTTCAGTTGGTCAGTATAAACCTATATATATATATATATATATATATATATATATATATATATATATATATATATATATATATATCATGAAAATTTGAAAAAAAAAAATCAACAGCTGTATTTGCATGTTCCAAGACAAAAATCTCAGATAATTCAAATAAGAGATAATGTTTTTGCAAAGGCAAGCCCCATGCACCTTCCCCATTCAAGCTCACTTTGCATTAAGGAATTCCACACAGCCAACTCTTTCACTAGGGGAGCTAAGTTTATGATATGCAATAGCTCTCAGTTTCATACTTTTAATCTCTGTAATCTGTAATATTTTTTTTCCTCTCTTATTGATGGTTTATCTTTCATTCGCCATTTTTAGTTGTGGCTTTCCTAGCCACTATTACCACTAAAAATAGCAACAATTTGACCTCTTTAGTTCATAGGTTCATAGGTTCATAGGTAGGTACTAGGCTATCGGCCCAAGGGCCTACACAAGCCTAGCCAACAAGGTTCCCTGGCTTACGCCACCCAAGAAAGTTATTTTCCTTTGCCCCTGTCAAACAGAGATACAGAAGTGATCCCTGTGGTGTATTTCCTATTTCCCATCCACTCATCAAGATTTTTCTTGAAGAGTGCTAATGAAGAACTTTGCTTGACATAGATGGGTAGCCTGTTCCAGAGTATGGGAAGTCTCTGGGATAGGAAGCTATCCCTCCAGCATGTCCTGTTTATTATGGTGACAAGGTTTAGGTCCCTAGAGCATGTAGCTCGGAGGGATTGGGATTTCTTTAGGTGTAGCATGTCCAACAGCTCTGGGTTTGACATAGCTTTATATGTTAGGCTATATGTTAGTACAGGTTATTTCACCCCAGCTCAACAAGAATGTCAATATACTGAAGTCAAATTCTCTTCCAGATTTAAGGCTTAACATATTGTTCAATTCACCTTTGTACTGAAGCAAGTGTTATACATTTCCAAAAAATATGGTTCAAAGAATATATTTCTGGATCATCACATCTCCCACGTATGTCTGTTTTCTTTGCTACCATTGTCATCTAGTGGTATAGAAATATTTGTGCAAGTATTCCCTGCAAAAATTCTATATGTTTTCAGTTTAGCTGTATATCTAGTGTGAACACATATTTTCACTCTACTTATAATCTTTAATATCTCTATTTAATCATTCACTCCATGTTTTTTTTATTTTATACTCAGTTCCTTCTCAAGTCTAATATTTATTTGTTTGTTTGCTTATTTATTTTATTAACCTTTTATTACCGGGAAAATCTCACTCGGCAAAAGCCCCTTTTTAGTAGAGGCATGGTGAGAAAAGCTCTAATGCGGGATGAAATAAAAAGAAAGCATGGAGTGAGCAATTAAGTAGAGATATTACGAATGACTGAAAGAAGGAAATATTTCTTTTCTCTACATATACAACTAAATTGAGAAAATTTTACATTTTTGCAGGGAAATACTTCCACAAATACCACTTTTTCACAGACAATTAGCATGTGCCAGCAATAAAAAAATAGTACATAATTGATGATCTATGTATATATATATATATATATATATATATATATATATATATATATATATCTATATATACATATATATATATATATATATATATATATACATATATATATATATATATATATATTTATAAATAGATGGTATAGCAGTCGCTTATGCTAATGTCACACATATCTAAAGAACACTCAGCATTATTTTACAGTTTATGTATAAAGCACATTGAAATTTTAGTACAAAGACATTAGACGATGGGTATGAATACTTTATTCAGCTTTTATTCACTTGAGACATGTAAACAGGTGAAAAGCTATGAAGCTTTATTATATTTAGCTGAGGTACCAGAAACATCAGTAAATTCTCTCTTGCAGTCTAGCTGCTGTGCCTCCATTTTGTTTGCTCTAAAGTCTAATTTTTGTGGTTGTGTTTGCCTTTATTATATTTAACCTGGCCATATAAGGAAGGCACTTGATAATGTTGCTGGTACAAGCAAAGGATTGTTTTGTTAATAGATGTGATTTCTTTGGAATTTTAAAATAGAGATTTGAAAATTATGAGAATAAGAAGAGGTCATAGTACTGGGACATTGCAAGTACAGTGTTTTGTTGACAGGTATGTTTTCAAGGTGGTTTTAAATATTAGATTAGATGAATTGTTTATATTTGTTGGAAGAATGTTCCACAATTTAACAACATATACAAAGTATATGCAGTCATCATTAAGTGTTTTAGATTTTTGAGTCAGCATTGAGTGCTAGTTGAATGAATGCAGTACTATATGAGGTGAGAATGTATTTAATAACTAGTATCTTTCTGGGCTGTTGAAGACAGTGTAGGTAATATTAATGTCTGCATAGGCTAAAATATTAGGTAGTTCCATTCATTTAAGGGAGTGAAGTGCAAGACAGTGATATGTTTGATTACATTTTTATGTACAAATTTTGCAATCTTTTTACGTGATTGCCCAGTCTGGCTAGCTGACGTTAATCAAAACTGATGAGGCACACAGAAGACTAGGTCTTGTGGGAATGGTTTTATAAAAATGGCTTGACTTTCAAAACACAATCTAGATTATGTTTTTTTTGAACAGTATATTGGACATGTTTATCAAACCTTAATCTGTGGACTTTATTATTTTTAGTGGTTTTGTGTTTTTTACTAGTCAAATTCGAGGACTCTGGGTATTGCCCTCCTTACTGTGTCATTCCACATACCTTATTCATCATCAATCCCTTCCCATCACCAACTGTCCACATTCTGCCTGCCTGTGTCTCTCCACTGTCATTCCAACCTTTTGTATGCATACCACTCCTGTCTGAGTGTGAGTTTTATATTTGTCTCTCTGCCCCTGTTGCTTTTCTTTCCCCTTCAATACCAGCTTCAACCACTCTTATCTATCTACCCTACCACCCTTTTCCTTAATATATTGAAAATGGGCTCTGTACTCGCAAAGAAGCTCCCCCTTCCTTCCCCTTATGTGTTATACATTATGGTTACTTGTCTGTGTTCCTCTGCTTATTGTATTTCCTAACTTCTTATCTCACTCTTTCCTCCTCATTTCAATGATGACCTTGGTTGGTACTTAGCTGTGATGACCCCTTTTGGGCTATCTGTAGTGGCAGCTATGTGGCTCTGCATTGTGCGTGAGATACTCATGAACTGTGCTGTTCTTCCCATCCTTGGCGGTGACACCTGCCTTGTTGGCCATGCAAAAGTCTGTTACACTACTTATCTACCTAGGCTCCTTAGTGCTGCTCTCCCACATAGGTTCATAGGTTAGTACTAAGCTAACTGCCCTTGCGAGCCATTTTAAGCCTAGCTAATTATCCCTTGTGAGATGCAAACCCTGCACCTTGTGTTTGTAAGGCAAACACCTTAACCATTAGGCCACTCTCCCAACATTACACTACTTATCTGCAGAGGCTCCACAGTGCTGCTCTCCCACATTACAATACTTATCTTCTGAGACTCCTCAGTGCTGCTCTCCCACATTACACTACTTATCTACTGAAGCTCCTCAGTGCTGCTCTCCCACATTACACTACTTATCTACTGAAGCTCCTCAGTGCTGCTCTCCCACATTACACTGCTTATCTACTGAAGCTCCTCAGTGCTACTCTCCCACATTACACTACTTATCTACTGAAGCTCCTCAGTGCTGCTCTCCCACATTACACTACTTATCTGCTGAAGCTCCTCAGTGCTGCTCTCCCACATTACACTACTTATCTACTGAAGCTCCTCAGTGCTGCTCCCCCACATTACACTGCTTATCTACTGAAGCTCCTCAGTGCTGCTTTCCCACATTACACTACTTATCTACTGAAGCTCCTCAGTGCTGCTCTCCCACATTACAATACTCATCTTCTGAGGCTCCTCAGTGCTGCTCTCCCACATTACACTACTTATCTGCTGAGGCTCCTTAGTGCTGCTCTCCCACATAACACTACTTATCTACTGAAGCTCCTCAGTGCTGCTCTCCCACATTACACTATGTATCTGCTGAGGCTCCTTAGTGCTGCTCTCCCACATAACACTACTTATCTACTGAAGCTCCTCAGTGCTGCTCTCCCACATTGCACAACGTATCTATGAGGCTCCTCAGTGCTGCTGTCCCACATTACACTACTTATCTATGAGACTCCTCAGTGCTTCTCTCCCACATTACACTACTTATCTACTGAGACTCCTCAGTGCTGCTCTCCAATATTACACTACTTATCTACTGAGACTCCTCAGTGCTGCTCTCCCACATTGCACTACTTATCTACTGAAGCTCCTCAGTGCTGCTGTCCCACATTACACTACTTATCTACTGAAGATCCTCAGTGCTACTCTCCCACTTACACTAAGTATCTGCTGAGGCTCCTCAGTGCTGCTCTCCCACATTACACTACTTATCTATGAGGGTCCTCAGTGCTGCTCTCTCACATTACACCTACTTATCTACTGAAGATCCTCAGTGCTACTCTCCCACTTACACTAAGTATCTGCTGAGTCTCCTCAGTGCTGCTCTCCCACATTACACTACTTATCTATGAGGCTCCTCAGTGCTGCTCTCCCACATTACACTACTTATCTATGAGGCTCCTCAGTGCTGCTCTCCCACATTACACTACTTATCTACTGAGACTCCTCAGTGCTGCTCTCCCATATTACACTACTTATCTACTGAGACTCCTCAGTGTGCTCTCCCACATTGCACTACTTATCTACTGAAGCTCCTCAGTGCTGCTGTCCCACATTACACTACTTATCTACTGAAGATCCTCAGTGCTACTCTCCCACTTACACTAAGTATCTGCTGAGGCTCCTCAGTGCTGCTCTCCCACATTACACTACTTATCTATGAGGGTCCTCAGTGCTGCTCTCCCACATTACACAACTTATCTATGAGGGTCCTCAGTGCTGCTCTCTCACATTACACTAATTATCTGTTGAGGCTCCTCAGTGCTGCTCTCCCACATTACACTACTTATCTACTGAGACTCCTCAGTGCTGCTCTCCCACATTGCACAACGTATCTATGAGGCTCCTCAGTGCTGCTTTCCCACATTACACTACTTATCTACTGAAGCTCCTAAGTGCTGCTGTCCCACATTACACTACTTATCTACTGAAGATCCTCAGTGCTACTCTCCCACTTACACTAAGTATCTGCTGGGGCTCCTCAGTGCTGCTCTCCCACATTACACTACTTATCTATGAGGGTCCTCAGTGCTGCTCTCTCACATTACACTACTTATCTGTTGAGGCTCCTCAGTGCTGCTCTCCCACATTACACTACTTATCTACTGAAGCTCCTCAGTGCTGCTCTCCCACATTACAATACTTATCTTCTGAGACTCCTCAGTGCTGCTCTCCCACATTACACTACTTATCTACTGAAGCTCCTCAGTGCTGCTCTCCCACATTACACTACTTATCTACTGAAGCTCCTCAGTGCTGCTCCCCCACATTACACTGCTTATCTACTGATGCTCCTCAGTGCTGCTCTCCCACATTACACTACTTATCTACTGAAGCTCCTCAGTGCTGCTCTGCCACATTACAATACTCATTTTCTGAGGCTCCTCAGTGCTGCTCTCCCACATTACACTACTTATCTGCTGAGGCTCCTTAGTGCTGCTCTCCCACATAACACTACTTATCTACTGAAGCTCCTCAGTGCTGCTCTCCCACATTACACTATGTATCTGCTGAGGCTCCTTAGTGCTGCTCTCCCACATAACACTACTTATCTACTGAAGCTCCTCAGTGCTGCTCTCCCACATTGCACAACGTATCTATGAGGCTCCTCAGTGCTGCTGTCCCACATTACACTACTTATCTATGAGACTCCTCAGTGCTGCTCTCCCACATTACACTACTTATCTACTGAGACTCCTCAGTGCTGCTCTCCCATATTACACTACTTATCTACTGAGACTCCTCAGTGCTGCTCTCCCACATTGCACTACTTATCTACTGAAGCTCCTCAGTGCTGCTGTCCCACATTACACTACTTATCTACTGAAGATCCTCAGTGCTACTCTCCCACTTACACTAAGTATCTGCTGAGGCTCCTCAGTGCTGCTCTCCCACATTACACTACTTATCTATGAGGGTCCTCAGTGCTGCTCTCTCACATTACACTACTTATCTACTGAAGATCCTCAGTGCTACTCTCCTACTTACACTAAGTATCTGCTGAGGCTCCTCAGTGCTGCTCTCCCACATTACACTACTTATCTATGAGGCTCTTCAGTGCTGCTCTCCCACATTACACTACTTATCTATGAGGCTCCTCAGTGCTGCTCTCCCACATTACACTACTTATCTACTGAGACTCCTCAGTGCTGCTCTCCCATATTACACTACTTATCTACTGAGACTCCTCAGTGCTGCTCTCCCACATTGCACTACTTATCTACTGAAGCTCCTCAGTGCTGCTGTCCCACATTACACTACTTATCTACTGAAGATCCTCAGTGCTACTCTCCCACTTACACTAAGTATCTGCTGAGGCTCCTCAGTGCTGCTCTCCCACATTACACTACTTATCTATGAGGGTCCTCAGTGCTGCTCTCCCACATTACACAACTTATCTATGAGGGTCCTCAGTGCTGCTCTCTCACATTACACTACTTATCTGTTGAGGCTCCTCAGTGCTGCTCTCCCACATTACACTACTTATCTACTGAGACTCCTCAGTGCTGCTCTCCCACATTGCTCTACTTATCTACTGAAGCTCCTCAGTGCTGCTGTCCCACATTACACTACTTATCTACTGAAGATCCTCATTGCTACTCTCCCACTTACACTAAGTATCTGCTGAGGCTCCTCAGTGCTGCTCTCCCACATTACACTACTTATCTATGAGGGTCCTCAGTGCTGCTCTCTCACATTACACTACTTATCTGTTGAGGCTCCTCAGTGCTGCTCTCCCACATTACACTACTTATCTGCTGAGGATCATCGGTGCTGCTCTCCCACATTACACTACTTATCTTGAGGCTCCTCAGTGCTACTCTCCCACATTACACAACTTATCTACTGAAGCTCCATAGTGCTGCTCTCCCACATTGCACTACTTATCTGTGAGGCTCCTCAGTGCTGCTGTCCCACATTACACTACTTATCTATGAGGCTCCTCAGTGCTGCTGCACCACATTACACTACTTATCTATGAGGGTCCTCAGTGCTGCTCTCTCACATTACCTACTTATCTATTGAGGCTCCTCAGTGCTGCTCTCCCACATTACACTACTTGTCTGCTGAGGCTCCTCAGTGCTGCTCTCCCACATTACACTACTAATCTATGAGGCTCCTCAGTGCTACTCTCCCACATTACACTACTTATCTACTGAAGCTCCACACTGCTGCTCTCCCACATTGCACTACGTATCTATGAGGCTCCTCAGTGCTGCTGTCCCACATTACACAACTTATCTTCTGAGACTCCTCAGTGCTGCTCTCCCACATTACACTACTTATCTATGAGGCTCCTCAGTGCTACTCTCCCACATTACACAACTTATCTACTGAAGCTCCATAGTGCTGCTCTCCCACATTGCACTACTTATCTATGAGGGACCTCACTGCTGCTCTCTCACATTGCACTACTTATCTATTGAGGCTCCTCAGTGCTGCTCTCCCACATTACACTACTTGTCTGCTGAGGCTCCTCAGTGCTGCTCTCTCACATTACACTACTAATCTATGAGGCTCCTCAGTGCTACTCTCCCACATTACACTACTTATCTACTGAAGCTCCACACTGCTGCTCTCCCACATTGCACTACGTATTATGAGGCTCCTCAGTGCTGCTGTCCCACATTACACTACTTATCTATAAGGCTCCTCAGTGCTGCTGTCCCACATTACACAACTTATCTGCTGAGACTCCTCAGTGCTGCTCTCCCACATTACACTACTTATCTATGAGGCTCCTCAGTGCTAGTCTCCCACATTACACTACTTATCTACTGAAGCTCCATAGTGCTGCTCTCCCACATTGCACTACGTATCTATGAGGCTCCTCAGTGCTGTTGTCCCACATTACACTACTTATCTGCTGAGGCTCCTCAGTGCTGCTCTCCCACATTACACTACTTATCTACTGAAGCTCCTCAGTGCTGCTCTCCCACATTGCACTACGTATCTATGAGGCTCCTCAGTGCTGCTGTCCCACATTACACTACTTATCTGATGAGGCTCCTCAGTGCTGCTTTCCCACATTACACTACTTATCTATGAGGCTCCTCAGTGCTACACTCCCAGATTACATTGCATATCTACTGAAGCTCCATAGTGCTGCTCTCCCACATTGCACTACTTATCTATGAGGCTCCTCAGTGCTGCTGTCCCACATTACATTACGTATCTACTGAAGCTCCATAGTGCTGCTCTCCCACATTACACTACTTATCTACTGAGGCTCCTCAGTGCTGCGCTCTCACATTACACTACTTATCTACTGAGGCTCCTCAATGCTGCTCTCCCACATTACACTACTTATCTATGAGGCTCCTTAGTGCTGCTCTCCCACATTACACTACTTATCTGCTGTGGTTCCTTAGTGCTGCCCTCCCACATGACACAGCCATTTCTATGTAGTATTTACTATTTTGTTAAGTATCTCAGCGCTGTTGTGGCCCCAGTACATATCTGATTAGCTTTAGGTTGTATTACACTATCTGCATCAAGTGATTTAGTTCTGTGCACCTTGTCTATACATCCCACCTTTATGCTGAAGACTATGGGCTTCTTGCAAAGAAATAATACAGTTTCAGCCTTCCCTTATGATAGCAGGAATTGAAGCTCCATGAAATAGGTCAGCTTAGTAGTAAGATCTCTGATTTACATTCCCATAGGCATCAACCACCTAGTTCAGTAATGACCTCTGGTCATTGTACTAGTCTGGATTTTTTTATGTGCTGTTTGTATCAGTGGATTATGTAGTTTAACAGGGTGTACTAAAATAATTTACTTTCAGGCAGATTCTCACTTAGCTGAGACACAAAACATTAGAACATTAACATTTAAATCGGGTGTACTAAAAGAATTTACTTTCAGGAAGATTCTCACTTAGCTGAGACAAAAAACATTAGAACATTAACATTTAAATCGAATAAAATCATCAGCAGTAAATTACTGTGTAAACACTGCAAAATTGTAAAATTCAATCATTTTTGCAGATGAACTGTACCGTCTGCAGTCTCAGTCTCCCTCTGTGTGTGTGTGTGTTTGTGTGTGTGTGTGTGTGTGTGTGTGTGTGTGTGTGCGTGTGTGTGTGTGTGTATATCTATATATCTATGTTTGTATGTATATATATATATATATATATATATATATATATATATATATATATATATATAAATATATATATTAAACTCCTTGGCACTACAGGAATGAGTAGCCAAAGATGACTTGTTAACTTAAAACAGGTCTTTATAAATATGAACGCTCCACAAACATTTTGCATTTTCATCTCAAGTTAACAGACTTCATCAGATACATCCAACCCTCACAATCCGAGGTTTATATCCAATGTAAAATTCTCCCAACCAATCATTACACGTTTTCAATCAAGTATCCCAAATCTTAATTATTACGATACTATATGTAAACTATAATCTGTAAGACCTAAAAATCTTCTAAAATTTATATATAAAATACAAAACACAAAAATGATAGTCCTATATATTTATTTTGTATTATAGAACTAAATAATTTTAACCTTCCTAAAATAAAAAAATACAATACTTAAAACAATTGTACCTTGCTAAAATCCCTTAGCTTTACTTGCTGAACCATAACTAATGTGGTCAGAAGCTCCATCCATTTGTGTGTGTGTGTGTGTGTGTGTGTGTGTGTGTGTGTGTGTGTGTGTGTGTGTGTGTATGTGTGTGTGTGTGTGTGTGTGTGTGTGTGTGTGTGTGTGTGTGTGTGTGTGTGTGTATGTGTGTGTGTGTGTGTGCATGCATGTGTGCATGCATGTTTGCTACTGAGGTCATGCAAACTGGGAGAAATTTACAAAACAAGAAACTGATCATTTCCTTCATCTCTGAGTTCATGACCTGACAACACAGAACAGCACCTTTTAGAGGTGATACATCTATAGCTAGCTAGCTAGATCTATACATAGATAGATGTTGCCCTTGTAGCCCTGGTCATGGGGCAGCCACGGTGGTGCAGCGGTTAGTGTTGTTGCCTCACAGCAAGAGGTTCTCCAGTTCAATCCTCGGCTGGGGTGCCTTCTGTGTTGAGTCTGCATGTCCTCCCTGTGGTCGCATGGGTTTCCTCCGGGTGCTCCAGTTTCCTCCCACTTCCCTAAGACATGCTGTAGGTGGATTGGACACTTTAAATTGGCCCTAGGTGTGAGTGTGTGTGTGTGTGTGTGTGTGTGCCTTCCGTGGAAGGTTGGGCACCGGGCTGGTAACTCGACACTGTAAAACTCCACTGCCAATCATGAGCAGACAGGTGATCTGCTGAGGCGACCCCTAACCGGGAAAAGCCGAAAGAAGAAGAAGCCCTGGTCATGGTTGAAAATTATGCCAATAGAACCAGTTCACTTACCCAGTTAGTAAGTACAAAATAAATAACTGTACTTAAATATCCCATAGCTTTTATGTAGCCATACTATTAAATGTTCCTTTGAGAACTAAGGTGCAAATTAAATTGATAGTTTCTTTAATTATTAATTCCATTTGCCTATGTAATTCATAAGTTAAGTTTTCACCTGTCTATTTCCTGTTACACTAATTTTTGTAAAAAAACAAAAATAAATAAAAAAAAACATTTCCAGTACTATTGGCTGTCTTGTACTATATAAGCATCTATAGCATGTTTTGACTTTTTGCCTGTTACAGATCCATTGTATTTTGCTTTGTGTCCAGGTTATGGCTGAAAGATGCCTTTGTGTCAGCCCATTGTTCTAATTAACAAACAAACAAACAAACAAACAAACAAACAAACAAACAAACAAACAAGCAAACAAACAAACAAACCAATAAATAAATAGAAATACAGCCATATGGTTGCAAAGGACATGGTCATTGGTCTCCAGTTGTTAAAGGCCTAGTTACATAGCTTCTACTATCTTCACAGCAATGCACACATTACATTTGCAGAGTAAAATACAAAGCTTTCTGTGATACAGCAGTCTAACAATAGGCATTTTAATATGAGTGAAAGTGAAATTTAAATAAACATACACCCTGTGAGGCATGTCTAGCCCAGCATAAAGATGGCAGCATAGTTGTGTCTCTCCTGCTATTACTCATATTAAACCTTTTTTCCTCTCCTCATTAATAGTGACCAGAACAGTAAGGATTTGTAAAATTGAGGATAAAATGGCTGCAGAGAAAGACAAGTATCTCTTGCTTTGGTTCAAACAGCAAGTACTGAAGATAAGATATTTGTTCTGCCTGGGAGACTTTCACTGCTAATTCACAATGTAGGTCTATCATGCTACAGATACTAAGCAACAAGAAAGCCTTCTTTAAATGGAAAGACAAGTAGTCAAGCTACCAGATAAAGACCAGCTAAAGAAACGTGGACTGTATAACAGACTGGAAAAATATCCAAATGGAGAGATGAATTGAAGGTATCCAAGTCAAACTTATTCATTTAGAAAACTACTTGATTAAAAAATAATATCTGTCTAATAGAAGTTCCAGGAAGTACAGCCAATTAAGTGCTACCAGACTCCATAACCATAATCTTGCATGAAATAATATACTTAACCACACATCTAACTATCCAGATCAAAAGAATACATAGAGTGGGAATATGGAAAGAAGATAAACGCACACCAAACATATACTTATAACAGTCACTTCTCTTCAAGCCAAAAAATGGACTGTGTACAACTGCAGGAGGCATAAAGGTGTCTGGTGGAATAAATACACAGCATGTTTTGTATAGGATTTTTCCAGAACATTTCAAAAACTGGAAAAGCTGGGACCTTTTAAGACAATAGCTTAGTGACTATGGAATTTGCTGTTAGCCTGTATTACTCAGCAACCCCTGTGGTTATCAAGAAATTACAGACACTATGCTTCATAAGCAAGGTAGAGGCCTGGATACTTTATAGTCAAAATGTGGAAAGAACATCAACAGAACTGGAGGTGGCCTGGAGCAGATGTTAACAACTAAAGAAACTGAGTGGGTACTTTCTGTGGGGAAGTGACTCAAAGAGGATTTCAGCCCCCTTAAGGTTCATAGGTTCATAGGTTGGTACTAGGCTATCGGCCCTAGGGCCTATACAAGCCTAGCCATAACAATAATAATTTCTTCCCACACTATTTACATCCCTGGACCCCTGTTGCTAAGTTTGCAATTTTCTCTCCCTTTTTTGTGCAATTTCACTGTTTTCACTTCAGGAGCGTCCCGCTCTCAGTCTGGCCAGATAAAACCACCCATAGTGTGATAAGGAAAGAAAGTAAACTCACAGTTAGATATAATTGATGATGGAGAAGATATGTCAGTATAAGATAATAACAAAACAACCAAGCAAGAAGTTAGGCTAAAATAGGGACAAGCATATGTTCAGCAACACAGCAGAAGCCCAGTAGAAGAGACTGAGTCTGGCAGAGGAGCAAAACTGTTTTCAACAGAACCTGAGAAGTAAGTGAATAAATGACTCCAGAAGTGACATTAAAACAGGAGGTCATGAAGCTGGTGAGTTCTGATAGTCAAATGTGGGTTATAGAAGACTAGACCCCAGCATGAGAGGCCCAATATTGCTGTCTGCAGCTGTGGGGGATAACCAGAACTTCAGACAGCAAGGCAATTAATGTACATTTCTGCACTGCTTGGGATATAGGAGGATGTTCTCATCCAATCAAGGGAAAGAGGATTTTTCCAAAACTGAAGAAAGGCAGGGTCAAAATAATTTTGTTGTAAGAAAAAAAATGAAAGTTAAACATTTTAAGAAGTCAGTAGTTATAAATGGTAGGGGCAGACCATAAACCAAAGGAAAGAGAAGGAAGCAGATATATTTTTCTACAGAGAAGTCAAACCTGACTTACTGCAAATAACAATAAGCACAAGTGCAATTGAAAATTTGTAAGGGATATCTCCTAGGATGCAAAGTTATAATAGGCAGCATCTACTCACTAAATGAAGAAGAACCAATATTTTTTTTCTGAATTATTAGAGCCTGGGATAAAGTACACTATGGAGTGTTTGGTGGAAAAGCCTATTTTAGACTTCACAGATGACTGTATACTGATTGAAGAGAAAAGAAATATAGTGCTGTCTAAGGTTTTGATGATTTTTGAGCAATTTCTGAAGGTTTTTGAGACTGGTCTCCAATAAAACTCAACTAATTAGGATAAGGAATGGGACCTTGCATTACTATTCAATAAAGAGTATATCCCAAATTCATTTAGCATGCATGCTGGAAGCAACAATAAACAAAAACTTGGGTACTATTAGTAGGAAAATCCAAGATATGTTGAACAGAGGGAGAAATAAATATATTAACATGGCTGATAAATGTAATCAGAATAATGATAACGTGCATGCCATTACATCTCCTAATGGATCTACCATTTCATCCTGACCATCCAGGTATACAAGTATCACAAACAATAACAGAAGAATATATACAAGGAAAGATGAGAGTGTGAATAGTTAAGCAGTAAATGGTCAATTCTTTTCAAAAGGGGGGATGGGGAAAATTATATATACCTACCACTAATTCATAGTATCACACAGTGGATTTTCATAAATAATAGAAAGAAGACAGACAAATTGGGAGGCAATGCATTGCAGGTTCATAAATGTGTATTAGGCTAATGACCCTGTTTAAGCCTAGCCATGCATCCCAAATCTCTGACAAGTGCTGGTACTCTTGATAAGTGTAAGCAGAGGCTTGAGAGATCAAACATTTAGAAGCAGGGGCCTGAGAGATAAATCATTTACAGGTTGTCTGTGTCCATTGGAGGCATAGGTTCCAAACCAGGGATACATTTCCTGTTCCCCATCCAACTATCCAAGTTACATTTGAACTGGGTTAAGGAGGAACTCTGTTTCACATGGACGGGGAACCTGTTCCAGAGAAGAGGTAGTCTCTGGGATATATCCTTGTTACTCTAACAGGTCCTATTTATATCACAGGCAATGTTTAAGCCTATAGAATGAGTAATTCAGATGCTGTTTGTTTTGCAGATAAACAGCAGATACATTAAAGTGGGCTCTGATGATGGACTATATGCCAGGCAAAACGCCTATAAAAAGCAGGCATAAATCTCCCCTCCACAACCTGTAGGAGACAAAATACAGGGATAGGGCTTTGTGGCAGTCTACACAGGACATGCTATTTTTGCCCAGTATTGTTTTAGTGAGGACCCTTGTGGATGGTCCAGTTGTTAGATGGGCCTGGTTAGGTGCATAAGTAAAGTGGCACTGGTCTCATTGATAGGTCTGATGAATGTCAAATACAGTGGAATAATAACCTCCTTGGACATAGATACCACACATTTGTTTATAACTTGCACAACACAGAATGATTTATGTGAGGATAAAAAGCAATAATGGAGGGACATTTGCTGACATGGTGACAGGACAAAAGTATTACAGATGGATGGAATGGAGAATGGAGGTTAATTGCCAATCTATAAAAAAGAAAGAGAATTATGGGATAAAAAGATGCATGTAACAAAATGGAATGTAGTGGGAATTTTAAGAGGGAAACAGGAAGCTGTGTTGAATGTGGACTTCATAACTCAACACAGCAGTATTTTTACAGAATTTCAATGGATCACGGAAACTTCTGGAACAGATACACAATGGTATAACATGAAGAGGCTGTGCTGCATATATCAATCTCAGTTGACAGTGATTAAAGAGAAAAAGAAATGAATATTAGCTAAGAAATGGGCAAGTGTGAAAAGAGGTAGCGGGCTTTGCTATACAAAAATTTGTTAGCAATAAGGGGGAGAAACATACCTCCATTTAATAACTATATGGGATAAGGGAGGAGAACATGAACTAGACAGGAAGATGTGGGACAAAGTTTGGAGAAAGTGTAATTAAATTAAGAAATAACCATTTATATAGGGCTAACAAAAAGGCATTCTGCTCCTGAACACCAAACAGACTTCATCAGGAATGCAGATTAGGTAAAAATGTATGCTGGAGATGTAAGTCTGAAAGGTCTGAACTGATACAGTTTTTTCTTGGAACATAAAAGGGAATAGGAAATATGTGTACAAAGTTAGCAAATATGAGAGGAGACATTTAACTGATGGTTAGAATGATTTGGGGAAGTTTGTGGTCTGTGGTTAGAGAAAGATAAACGTATATGTTCAGATGGGCAAAGTCAAGTAAAATCTGTTTTATCTTTTATACCCCAAACATTGATTGCTCGGAAATGGAAATATCAGTAGGGAAACCACATACATGTTTATAAAAAGGAAATCTGAAACCAAGTTTTAGGTACTTTGGTATACAAGGCGAACATGATATTTAATCAAAACAAAAACTGGATTAGGCTGGAAGGTATTAAATATGTGAAAAACCTTTGTATGTATTGAATATTGCAATATATGATGCAGTGATATACATATTTCTAATTTAACAAAAAAAAATAATTAACTGTCTCAACTAGATGTAGTAGGCCTGCAGCTCTCAGGATTTTTTTCTCATCTTGCAACATCTTAGTTTTTTCTAATTTTAAGTTTATAATTCCATATTTTCTTTAAAGATAATCACTTGGCTACAATGTTCTCTGATGTATTTCCCTGACAGAAACGTGTGTTCATCATATGTTCCAGATCCTAAAATTGTATGCAGTACATGTTGGCAGTACACCTCATCCAAATAGTTCAGTTGCTATGCATGTGTTGATTTTCTACCTTGGACAAATACAGCAAGAACTTGAGTTTTTATGGCATAGCATTAGATTCAAATGCCAACCCATACATTTCCCTCTCTGTGGAAGATTTTATGCTAAGTTTCTGCTAGACAATAGCTTTTATATTTAAACGTTATTTTTTAAAAGGATTTTTCTATGATTCTTACACTCTTTTGCAACTGAGCACTGCCTATTTAGCTAAAGAAACCACATTTGTCTAAATTCTGACCAGCATGTCACAAAGAAAAATATTAAAGCTCAAGCAGATCCAAAACCTAAAAAGTCACAAGCCAGCACCATGTTAATGCCATCCACCTTTATTAACCATCAACAAACATCCGCACAATAGCTTTAAAACAGTGCTGGCTTGTGTTTTTCTTTGGTTTTGGTTCTTTATTATATTGAGTTGTGCATCTTGTCTATATTCTAAGCTATAACTGTACCTGGAAATATTGATATGTATGTATGTATATGTATGTGTGTTTGTGTGTGTGTGTGTGTGTGTGTGTGTGTGTGTGTGTGTGTGTGTGTGCGTGTGTGTGGGAGGGTATACACATACACATTCACACATGCAACTGTACACATACACACGTGTGTGTGTGTGTGCGTGTGTGTGTGTGTGTGTGTGTGTGTGTGTGTGTGTGTGTGTGTGTGTGTCTGTGTGTGTGTGAGTGTTTGTGTTCGTGCATGCGTGTGTCTGTATATTTTAGGAAAGTATAACAACTCAAACTAGACAAAAAACATACTATACATCTATGCAAAACAAATATGAAAACAATCCCAAAAAGTTTTGGCAGGCAATTAACTCACTCCTCCACCCATGTAAAGCCACAACCCCAGAACCAATAACCAATAACCAAAGCATGAGTATTGCCTCACAAATCAACACCTACTTTATTAACACCATGCTCTCCATAGTTAGAGGGAACAGTTCCACCCCACCATCTCTTCCACCTAATGTAGAAACTAACAACAACTCTTTTGACCTCAAACCTGTCTCAAATAACACCATAAGAACGATGCTGAAAAAACTGAAACCTTCTTCCCTAGCGGCTGACCAACTCTACAATGAGTACCTCACACTTTCATCTGATGCCATAGCTCTGCCTATGTCCAGTCTGGTAAATAGGTCTATAGCAGAACAATATGTCCAAAAATTATGGAAAATTTCCTT
>NC_056731.1:1684646475-1684751475 GCF_019279795.1 Protopterus annectens | reverse complement strand
TTATATAAAGAAAAAACATTGATGTTTACAGATAAATACAAAAAGTATATATTTTCCCTGTGGTATGTTAATATGAGAATGTTATAAATATAGTTAGCTGACTGGCATAGGTTATAGGTGTTCCAACAATACACCAATTGCTAGGAGTTAATAAGAGTGTCTACATAATAAAGATTGAGTGCAGACAGAGACTCAGTGGATGATGACTAAGTATTTCATTTCAGACAGACAGTAAAGCATTAAGTGGAAGTGCAATGAACTCTAGTAGAAGTCAGGAAGCAGTGTTGCTGCAAGATACGGACTCTAGTAGAAGTCAGGAAGCTGTGTTGCTACAAGCTATATGTTTGCACTTAATAGCTTGAACTTGGTAACTTAGGCCAGCATAGATAGAGACATGAATGTGAAGTACTCTGTGTGATCACATTACACTTGGGTGGGGCAAGGATTAAAAATTAAAATGTTCTTCCATGACAGGATAGTGCCCGTTTCTTCTCACGAGACACGAGTAGGGACAGTAGTAAGTCTACACTGATGAAATAAGGGAGGAAAAAAAACAATGGTCTCCTGTACTTGACTGGAACTTTGGATGAATAAAGGAACTAAAATAAAAGTAAATATTCAAAATCTCACCAATTCATTGCTGATGTCTTCATCAAAATCTTCTTCCATTCCATCTGTCATATCATCTGCTTCTCCATCAGCAGTGCAGCCTGCTTCTACATGATCCTCGGTGGAGTTTTCTGCTGTTTCTGATGTGCATTCCTCCTGTGTGGACTCTGCATTCTCATCAATGTGCTTCCTCTGGGCTGTGGGAAAACAATTTTGTGAAAATCATGTTTTATTCTTTTTAGTTTTGTAGGCAAATGGTTATTCTTATATGTATAGAACAAAAAAAAATTATTTAAAATAATGCATTTTGATGGTTTAAAAATGCATGTTTTAAATGATGCTTTTAAAACATTTGTTGAATTTAGTACCTTTTTAGTAGAAAAAGTAAGGTTTTCAATGCCAATTTTAAAAGAATGTTTATTAGTATATTTGGACCTTCTTTTGGTAAATCAAGTTATCCAACCTAAGATAATATTTCTATGTCAAGCAATTATAAAACTAGGAGAATTTGTTTTTCCTTTTTTCAACTTTTATACTTTTATCGAAGCAACCAATTTAAAAAATAATATCACAGTACAATCTTTTATTTTAGATTTTACTTAACAATGTATATTAAAAAGAAATGCTCATTTGGAATGCATCACACTTTCTAATAGCTTATACCCATTTGTCATATATGTTTTGCACTCTATCAAAACTTTAAAAATAAGCAAATTCAAAGGAAAATGTTCACAATGATGATTATAATAACCTTTAAAGTGTTATTGCTTTCATTCTGAGTGGATACATTGCAATTCACTGAAGCACTAACTCCCCAAACCCAGTTTCCTGAAAAAAATCCCCACAAAACACTTTTTCAGTGCTTTCTATAGGGGACCAAGCCCTCTTGTACCCCTGATCATAGGATAATAGAAGGTTACTAGCCTAATGGTCCTGGGGCCCTTACAAGCCTAGCCAATAGTTTATCCCCAAAAAGTAACCTCAGTCAGCACTTGTCGCCCCTGTCAATGAGGGAAACAGGTGGACCCCATGGGACAAATGTGATGAGGGCATTGTTCCCCCATTCCACCCTAAATTATATAATTAACTCCATGATCATACTGTAAGATAAAAGGGGACAAATACCAGGAAATTACACTTAATATCTGCATGATTCTGAGAAACTGAGGATTGGGAAGTAAGGAATCTTTGAGCAATAGTATAATTGTTATTCAGGATGAAACCATCCCTCTCACCATCCATTTCAATGTGATTTATTCTCATATCTTGGCATTTGATGATAAAAGTTCCATTTCTTGTACCTCCTTCATTATTTACTTGATATTGCCAAGTGTTTGTGGTTCATATTTTCCTATTTCTGGTGATTTCTTTCTTCACACCAGAAATAAAAAATTCAACAAAGCCCTTGGCCATGTCATTATTATTGCTATTTTATCTTAACCATTCAGAAATTTGCTGTGAGTGCCACTTTTTCAGACCAAATAACATTACACAAGTTCTGTATTCCCCCCTTAAACTGCTCTAATTCTGAACATTGTCAAAAGATATGTTTGAAGTCCCCTGCTACACTTTATTATTTTACTTATTTAGTTTGCTTACTGGGTAGTACATGATCACAATAGACAATTTGCAGGGACTGTTCTAATTTTGAACACTGTCAAATGATATGTTTGAAGACCCCTGCTACATTTAATTATTTTATATATTTAGTTTGTTTACTGGATAGTACACTGATCACAATAGACCACTCACAGGGACAGCTTGGGTTTAAGTCCCGGTCATCATTAACAAAACTTCTAACAAAAGGGTGTAAGACTCAGATATCTCCTAGAGAGCCTTGTAAATGAATAAAAATACTTAAAAGAGGCATTTCCAAAATACATAAATAAATAAAGTTCCTCAATTTTATGACATTTGCTGGATAACTCTTTCCCAGTCCACATGAGTAATGCAGTATTTAACTCTTCATCTCAAATAATTCCAAACGTATTTGTCTGTTTGCTACCTTCTTCTTTCAACACCATAAATGGTTTACTTTATTTTCCCTTTTTACTGGATTTACATGCATCATAACATTTTACATGTATCTGCTTCAACCTACTTGCCAAGATAGGTAGCTAATAGAAAAAGGGAAAGTGGTGACCTTATTAATGCCTTTACTTAACTGAAACATTTTGGTAAAGCCCATTTCTTAACCTCTCTATGTGTGCTGAGGCATTAAAATGCAGATGCATTATTTAATGTACAAACCTCTCGGAAAAACCCATTGCTCTTAGCACTTCAAATAAATACTGTTAACAAACCCTGTTAGAAGACTTGTCAGTGTCCAAGCTTAAAATAAACTATGTTTGTTTGACTGTGTTGGCATCTTTTATCAACATAATCATATTGAATAAGTTAACATGAGTGGTTCCACCTTGTACAAAATCTATGTGTTCCACATCAATCAGTGAGGAGTGTACACAGGCTAATCTGCTGGCAATCATTACAATAATAAAAATAATTTTGATCAAGTATTGATGTAGGTCTATATAATCCTAACTTGTGAAAGATCCTTGCATGATTTGTGAATAACCATTATCATAGCTTCTTTACATGTATATAGGGTCTTTCCAGTTACCACAACAAAATTAGCTAGTTTAGTAAAGTCCTTAGTAAATGTGTCTTTCAGCATGACATACATTTCTTGGGATAAATAATATGATGGGGGTGTTTTACTCTTCTTTTGATACCTTAATTTTGTTTTCACTTCATCCCCCACAACCTCCTGCATCGGATAGCCTCCCCCCAATCCTGTTTGAAACTTTCTAATGGGTTCTTGCTTAACAAGTCTATCATTTTGTGCATCTTTCCCTCCCAATCTGTCTCTGCTTTGTATGGGTTTTCATAAAATGAATAAAATGGCCCTAGTATATCTTCATGGTTCTCACAATGAGTTCCTGTTATTTGATCTATAATTTTGCATGTTGATCACTCCTCCTTCTGTTGTCTAAGTCTTATAGCTAAATGCTTTCTGTCCTTTATGTATTATTTTAGATATTATAAGAATTCTCATAGCTTGGTCTACTTCATAAACCAGTATTATTATTTTATATTATTATTTTATATTTGTTGACCGGCTGGTCTGACTGGATATATGTCCATTTTCAGCAGAGGCCCAAGGAGAAAAGCTCCAATCAACACAAATAATAGTTATTTTACATGAAGGATTTTAAAAATAGAGGTACATCTTTTAACAATTCTTTACATTACTTTACATTTCTTTACATTGCTGGTTTAAGATTCTTTATACATGTAATGATTTAGGGAATAATACAGGAATGTGTAAGAAATGACATGAGGTTACTATATGATGATTTAGGGAGTAATACATAAAGGTGTTAGGAACAACATGAGGTTAATATATGAAAACATACTCTCTTTAAAGGTTAACAGAGCGGCACCTACTTGGTTAGTCAGGGTTATCTATCTATCTATCTATCTATCTATCTATCTATCTATCTATCTATCTATCTATCATCTATCTATCTATATGTAAACACTGTAACTAAAACTTTGAGATTCAGACCCTTCCTTCATTCCTAAAAATCACTTCTTAGTGTTTCTTTAGTAGCTCTGCAGGTGACCTGACCCTTTTTGAATCTTCTTTCTCATGTAAAAAATTCCTTAGAGCTTAATCATACCTATCCCCATACTTTTATTATCTGAGTCCTCTGCTGTGTAAAAAGCCCTAGTCTGCTTTTAAAACTGTTCTCCTTACAAATATACAGATTAACATTCCAATTTCTCTTGAACCTTTCTTTGTCAACATACTCACTCATTAGAAATGGAAACTGATTTGATAAAGGCTGTATGTAAAATCTTAAAAAGATATACACGCTAGCCATGATTTTGACTATTTTTGCATATCTTTTATACTTGTATGAGAAATTTTTCCAACACAGAAGTTAGGAAAAAAAAGAGAAAAGGGGCAGATTACAATCACTGAACATCATTACTTAAAAAAAAACAAAAAAACAAAAAGATGAGTAAGACCAAAGTTGACAACATTGCTCAAGCGGTGGAAGTGCAAAGACAGCTGGGTATAAACAGTGAGATTAATAAGGAAACTAATAAGACTAATGGTGATAAAAAACATTCCTTTGCAACAACTGATAGAGCAGACACTGCTGAATTAGAAGTAGGAGATTCTTCAGATCAGCTCAGAAATGAAAAACTTGTAATTGGAGATTCAGTTATTGGAGGAACTGATACTTACACTTGCAGACAGGATAATGAACATCAAACAGTGTTATCTTTGCCACGATCAAAACTACAGGATGTGAGTAGAACCTTAGATGCCTTAATGGAAGAAAACCTGTAATTGTTTTATTTATGTTGGTACAAATTATCGCATCTTCAAGGACTCTCTGACTGTTAGCAGGGAACTTGCAGCCCTCTTAGGTAGTTTAGCTAGTGTTAGGAAGTAGTTTTCACAATTCACATATATATTAATGAGAGTCAAGTCAGTGTGAATAAAAAGATTTTTTGGGTAAACAACTAGATTACAAAAAATGGCCCTTTTAAACCTGGAAATGTATAGTGCAGCTAAGCCTAAGTTTGGGCACATGTATTTAGACAGAATGATGTGCGCTTGTCAAGACAAGGGGACAACATTTTTGCTATAGATATATTGTAATGTTTGACTAATATAATACAGGATTTTTTTCCAGGCCATAAATGTAACAGTTCACAGATAGCAAAATTTGATGTATCTGTATGCATGTACATGTTGATACTGCTACTGATTTGTGAAACATGGCTAAAGGACAATGACTGGAAGCAATTTCTAATCAGGGTATAAATGTTTTACTAAAGATTGTTATTAGAACTGTAAGTATTACATTTTCAGTGGTAACACCAATATTGTACATTATGTAACTGTGATAATAAAGCCAACCCTGGAATACATAACCAGTCAACCAGTCAAGTGGTGATGACCTAGAGGAATTCATACATTTCTTGCATGAAGAGCACGAAGGAAAGATAATAATGGCTGGGGACTTAAATTTACCAGAAACAGGCTGTAATAACATTGATTCAGCAACATTAGTTACGAAATTATTTACATTTGTTCAGGGACAACAATCGCTTCAGACTATTAAAAAAAAACTACTAGGAAACGGAAGTGACCATTACTTCATATTAGGTTTTAACCACCACTGATGTGCAATGATTATGGGGTTATAGAGGTTCAATTACTGCTAGGTAATTCTGAGAAAATTAAATCTAAACCAAAGCACAAAAAATTAATAACAGATTATATGGAAGCAAAATAGTTAACTGTGTAAAACTAAACGGAGTGAGGCATTCGGTGGAAAAACTGCAGAAGAGATGTGGTAAGTTTTGAAAGGCAAATAGTTTGTATGGAAATAGCTTGCAAGCAAAACAATTAAAAAAAAATGTTAAACATCAAGATCGAGGCATGTAACATCAGGAAGACATTTGTTCCATAGGAGCAATATGCTTAACTAAGGTGAGGGAGAAAAATATAAGAAATGGAAATGAGATCCAGCTATAACTTTGAAAACTGAAATAAACAATCTGGACAGACAAATTAAACACAGTGTGAGATAAGATTCAGAAAAGTTTGAATATGTGTAGAAAGATATTGAGCATAATAGGAAACCATTTTATAGATACAAAGTATCTTGCTACGGTAAGGGAAAACAGATCTTGTACTTTACAAAAAAAAGCACCAAACCAGGCATGTCCAAGGGTCAGCTTCCGGTGATTTCTCCTGTCTACCTGGTGACTCTGGGCATACTGGGGCAATGCAGCAATTGCCTCATGTACACAAACAACCCTCTCTTCTTACCACCCAACACTACAACCTGCTGGAGATGCACTTACATAGCAAAACTGGAAGCAAAGCGCTCTCCACCCAAGATTGTGCTAGACAGTCAAGAGGAGAAGGTTAGGGGCGGAGCCTAGATGGCAAACAGATAAGCAGCATTTTTTAGAGCTCCACAAAACAGTACTAGAAAACAGGGAAAAATATTTTCATTAACCGGAAATAGAAAAAAAAGGAATTAAGAACTACAACTCTACCAAATTTCAAGAAATATTATTGAGTTTTTCTTGTCAAAATATTCTGGAGAACAACACAACTGTTTGGTAATGGCCAATTTAAAGAATTCTCACTCAGAAACCACTCTGAAGAAGGAGATACAACTGATGTCTTCCACATTACATGAACTGTCGTTGAAAATGTATAGATTCACTGATAATTTGGAAAGTCTGAAGGAAAACTGCCAAAAGCAAGCAGATGTACTAAAAGAAATACTGTAGCAACAACAACGTAAATTACTTGATATGGAGACATCACTAAATGACATAGATGGAAGACTCAAAGAAGAGGAAAATCAGATATAATTCTTACTTTACAAAAATAACTGGCTACTTAATAAAGTGGATGATTTAGAGAATAGGGAGAGGAGAACTAATATAAGAGTATTTGGCCTTCCAGAAAAAAACTGATGGAGAATACATCATCACCTTTTTGAATTCCTGGCTTTTTGAAGTGCTTGATTTAAAAGAGGGATTATCAAATGGAATAGAAAGAGTTCACAGAGCCATAGGAAAATCTATACCCTCTTCACCTAATGCACCACCATGATCAATTGTGGTAAAGTTCTTGCCCTTTTTGGATAAATAACTCATTTTAAAAACAGCCTGGAGAAAAAGTCCCACAACATAAAAACAGAGTCAGATCAGATTTGACAATGATTATTCTGCAAAAGTGCTAGAAATAAGGAAAAAAATTGGCCTTTAGTGAAACTTCTCAAACAAAATAACATAAAAGTGCAGATGGTATATCCTGCTAGAATCAGAATTTTTATTCAAATGACTTGAGAACCTTTAACAACATTGAAGAAGCTTCTACCTTCATCAAGAATAATAATATCATCACAATTCCTGAAGAAATGGACTGGACTGTTTCTACCAATTTGAAAAGATCTCCAGAAAAAAAATACTTGGTCTGATGTAAGGAAAAAGAAACAAAGAACTGATTCTAAAACTACACAGTCTTCCAAATATCTCAACGAATCAACAAAGATATAGACTTCTGGACTTTACCTCAAAATAGGTTCATAGGCTCATAGGTAGGTACCAGGCTATCTGCCCGAGGGCATTTATAAGCCTAGCCAGAGTGTGTCAGCTTTCGCCGCCCCATTGATTAATTAACTGAGCCTCTGTCAAGAAGAGCCAATGAAGTGATCCCAGGGGTGTATTTTCTGTTACCCATCCACTTGTCAAGGTTTCTCTTAAAGAATGTTAGTGAGGGGCTCTGCCTAATGTAGTTAGGAATTTTTTTCCAAAGCATGAGGAGTCTCTGTGACAGGAATCTATCCCTCCAGCATGTTCTATTTATTATTGTGGTGAGGTTTAGCTCCATAGAGCGAGTGGCTCACAGTGACTTGGAATTATTTAGGTGGAGCATGTCCATCAATTCTGAGTTGGACATGGCTCTGTAAGTCAGGCAGAGATCACCTCTGAGTAAGCGATATGCGACTGAGTACAGCTGGAGTTTTTCCAGTCGGGCTGCATAGGACATATGTTTGCGGCCAGTAATCCTCTTGGTGAGGTACTTTTGTGGTCTTTCCAGCTGTTGGAAATGTCTTGTGAGGTACATCCCAACTGGAGCATTGTACTCTGATGGGTCTGATAAGTAATGAGTAGAGGGGCACTATAACCTCTTTATTTTTAGATGCGAACCCTTTAGAAATTAGATGGGCACATACATAGAAGGATTTCCTAACTACTTTGGCAATATGATTGTCAAAGGAGAGATTACTATCTACCTGGGTCCCCAAATCTCTTATTACCTCTTCTGTATTAAGGGGGCTGCCACCTATGTGATAATTCATGGGTATTTTGTTTTTCCCAAATGGGATGACTATGCATTTTTTGGCATTTAGCTTGAGACCATGACTTTGACACCAGGTGTCCGTCTCAGTAAGGCCCTTTTGGAGAATGTCCGTGTCAGCCGGAGAGTCAGTTATGGCTCCCAGTTTGCAGTCATCGGAGAACTTGGTTAGCCATAGTCCTCCTGATTTTGCCTGTACTTCTGAGAAGTATATGCTGAACAGTAGGGGTCCCAGGACCAAGCTTTGTGGGAAACCACTTGTGACTGGTTTAGAGTCAGACCTGGAGCTCGCTATTCTTACCGTGCGAGTTCTGTCTGTAAGCCAGTTGGCAACCCATCTCATGACGTAGGGGTTTATGTTCAGACTGGTGAGTTTTTCTATAATTCCTGAGTGGGGAATGGTGTCAAAATCCTTGGCGAGATCAAGGTAGGCTGTGTGAACTACCTTCCCCTCATCTATGGCCTTGGTGACTGTCTCGAAGAAGTCAACCAGGTTTAGTAGGCATGATCTGGCCTTAACAAAGCCGAACTGGGTCAGTTCCAGTGTTTGGAGGCTTCCAATGTCTTTGTTAATAAGTTCCATGATGATGCACTCCATAGCCTTGCAGACCAGGCTAGTCAGGTTTATGGGGTAATAGTTACCAGGGTCAGTTGTAGCCCCTCCTTTGTGGAGCGGAATAACTGTTGCTGTGTGCCATTCTATGGGCACGTAGCCTGTGGAGAGGCTGAGGATGAACAGTGTGTTTAGGTGGGGGTTTAGTTTGTTCTGTAGTTTGTGCAAGATGCAGCCTGGGACACCATCTGGCCCCATTGATGCTGTGCTTTTGGCTTTTGACAAGGCTGTTTTCACCTGTGCGTCTGTGATTTCTGGGACACTACACTTCTCCCGTATTGTTGTGGGCCCTTTTGTGGGTGAGAGGGGGGTGAAGTTTGCACTGAATCTATCTGACAAGATGTTGGCAATATCAGTAGGTTCAGTATATTTTGTGCTATTTTGCCCTAGCTCAGAGCATATCTGTGGGTTGCCACTTAGATTCTTGACATAGCTAAAGAAGGCTTTGTGGTTATCTTTTGAATCCTTGGCTATTTTTCTTTTGAAGTTAGCCTTGGAGGATTTTATGAGGGACCTTAGTTTCTTACTGATACTGATCAGGGATGTCTTTCCTTCCTGGGATTTGCTTTTTTTCTGAACTAGTTTTCTCCTTCTATTGTATAGCCTGTTTATGGCAGGGGTCCACCAGACTGGTTTCCTATTCTTAGGGGAGTGAGTCTTGGTTTTGCTAGGGATGGCATGATCCATTCATCCTTGTAGGTGCTCATAGAGTGCATTTATAAAGGTTCCTGCATCTTGGACACTTTTATCCTTTAGCGTGGGGGCTGTGAAACTTACCACCTCTGTCTTATGTAAGGTGAAGTTTGCTACAGAAAATATTTTCACTGTGGTTTCCTTGGTTGGAGGTGGTGGTGTGGTGTGGACATCCAGAGTGATTAGTTTATGGTCTGATCTAACCAGTGAGGGGTTGACCTCTGGTGTGGAACACCTGTTGCCCATGTTGGTGATGACCAGGTCCAATATGTTTTCACCTCTGGTAGGGGAGTTTACTAGCTGATCCAGGGCATTTGAGTTGATAAATTCCAGGAAGCTCTGGACCTGGGAGTTTGTACTTGAGTAGGTTTGCCAGTTAACGGTAGGGTAATTGAAATCACCCAATATCAGGGTGTTCGGTAGGACCTTCATGTTTTCCACTGTCTCCAGAAAGGTGGACTGGTGGTCCTGGGTCATGGAGGGTGATCTGTAGCAGGCCACAATTTGCATTGCAGATTTGCCTGATGTTAGTTGCACATGGATGATCGGAGGTATCATGCTACGCCACTAACCTGGAGGTGTAGGTATCCTTGATGAATATGGATACACCCCCTCCTTTTGTGTTTCGGTCCATGTTCTGTGGCCGAAATGTGTAGTATGAGTTGTAGCCTGGTAGTGCTGGGGTGCTCTGTGGAGCCTTGAACTAGGTTTCAGCTACTACACAGATGTCGACGTTCTCCATACTGATGAGTGCTTCGAGCATGTGCATTTTGAGATTTAAACTCCTGGCGTATGTATTTTATCTATTATATTGCTTATTATACTCTGAGGCATTTATACTTTTTATACTTGACTATTTTATCCTTAAACACTACCGGTTGAAACATTCCAAGGAAAAGATATAATTTATTAAAATATATGAAATTAAATAAAGTACAAGTAGTGTTTCTTCAAGAGACTCACTTCAAAACAAATGATACCTTTAGCTGGAATCCTAATGAATATATGACCTTATCTCACTCTTCATATAAGAAAAAGACTAGGGGAACTTTAATTTTATGGAAAAAAATGTCACTATGCCTCACATCATTTACAAATATGAAGATAAAGAAGGACTCCTAGCCATAGTAATAGTAAAATATAACAACAGACGCTGGGCATTAGTAAATATATATTGGTTTCCAGGTATTGGGATTGGGACAATAAGAAAATACATGGATCTAATAACTAGAGTAAATAAAGGAAATTTGATTTTGGGAGGTGACTTTAATTGTATATTGGATAAATCAGAGACCACAAATAAAAGAAATGTACATGTAAGTTCTATAGGGAAGCTACTTAAAATGGGGAGAAAGTTTAAATCTAATTGATATATTTAGTTATAAGGAGAACAACTCATTATTATTTTCAATCGAAGACCACAGATTTGGGACACATACAAGAATTGATAAAAATCTTCACATCTCAAGAGCTAAATTCAAAAATAATAAAATTTTCCATAATCCCTTGTCCCTTTTCAGACCATAATTCATTAATTCTCAAAATACATACAGATTATAAGAAATTAATTTTTATGTCAAGAATTCCAGCTTACATTACAAAATTAAAACAATTTAAACCTTGGTTAGATTCAGAAGTACAATTCTTTTTAGATATAAACCACACTACTGAAATAAATGTAATTAATCTTTGGGATACCTTGAAAGCCTATCTAAATGGAAAAATTATTTCATGGTATATAAACAAGCTAAAAGAGTGGGAATCAGAATTTTGTAACATCATAAAACAAATTACAGATCTCACTATTAATTCATCTACTTACACACAAAATAATCACAAAAAAGCATTGGAAGACTTAAACAAAAGATATAATGAAATCCTAACTCACAAACCTAATATAGCTGTAGAAATGTTAAAACTTAGTTCCTATGCAAACATATGCATAATTTAGCAATAAGATTAAAAAACATTTGACTGAAAATAAAATTATACATGAAGGAAGGAAAAAAAAGGTTTTGGATAAAAATGATATACTAGATGCATTTAAACATTATTTCTCTGACTATTATAATGATACTTCACATATAACTAACACATCAGACTTAGACCTGAAATTAGTAAAGGTAAAGGCGATGCCAGAAAAGTTAAATAACAAATATCTCTAAAAGAAATTACTCAAAAAATCAAGGAAACTAAAAGTAATAAAACACCGGTAATTGATGGAATAATTAATGAATTGTATAAGATATTTCCATCTTCAGTAATATCATTGTTTCACAAAACTTTGAATGAAATTCTTGCACAAAACACAACTCCAATTTCATGGAGATACTCCTTAATTACACCCATTATAAAAGAAAGCAAAGACCCTTTACAGTGTAAATCTAATAGGCCAATATCTTTATTTAACAATTACAATATCTTCATGTCAATATTAGTTAGTAGAATTAAAAAATCATTGACACACATAATAAATGAAGATCAAACAGGATTCATTTATAAAAGACACACACATGACAATATACAAAGAAGTCTAACACTCATAGATTTTCTAAACAGAAACAACCAAGAAGCTCTAATAGTAACTTTGGACATAGAAAAAGCTTTTGATTTGTTGAGCTGGGATTTTCTTTTTAAGGCTTTAGAATTGTTTGAATTTCCTACTAATTTTATTATGCTAATAAAGAATATTTATAAAAACAATTTGGCTTATGTAAAACTTGGGCCATTTACCTCAAAGGCTGTTGAAATAACCAATAGTACAAAGCAGGGATGCCCAATGTCTCCCATCCTGTTTCCCTTAGGAATAAAATTACTTGCCTCATTAGTATGCCACAACTCTAATATATCAGGCATAGATGTATATGGTCAGCTCAGTTCAAAAATTATGTTATTTGCTGATAATGTTTTACTCACATTATCTGTCTCGGAGAAATCAGTAAAAAAAATAGATGAAATAGTGGAAAGGTTTTATCATATTTCTGGCCTTAGATTTAACAAGGGAAAATCTAATTATATACATTTGAATAAAAAGAGAGAATTTACCTTAACTACAAATTGTGTGATAGGAAAATTTTTTCTCTGTTTATTTGCTAAGTTTTTCTGCATAGCTGCCTAGTTGGAGCATTTTCTGGCTTGTTAAACTTGATTTCTGCATTGGTAGCTGTATTTAGAGCACAACCAAAAGTTGTTTACTGAATTTCCTGTTTGCACTTAATTTTTAAATCGTTTTTTTTCTCAAAACTTGCATATTTTCTGTCCTTGACCTAGCACTCTTGTGTGGGGTCATTTACTGCACTGTTATAACTTGATATTACCTGTGAACCTCTGCTATCTCTGAAAAAACAAAAAAAAAATCTTGCTTTTTTCCCACTTTTCTGAGATTTAAAAAAGTTCAGTTACAGGCTTGCTGTTTCCTGAACTGTTTGTAAGTTTCTGTGACGCCATTTTTGCTTGGGCTAAAGGAAAGTCTCTCTGTTGATCAGTGGCAGTGAATAACATTGAGCAGCCTTCCCTGCCCCCTGTAGGAGTGGTTACTGACTTGAAACTGTAGTTTTATTGGCCAACAGGGGCCATTTCCAAAACTCCTTCATCTTCCTCTCTTAAAACCTAGTTGCCTCGTGTTTTTGGTGTCTTTTCTGGCTTGTTGGCTGTTGGTGAAGCACCCACCAAGAGGAGAAAATGCTGAGAGAAGAAGGGAGCCACTTTTGAGATTTTAAGTATTTTTTCTCTGTTTATTTGCTAAGTTTTTCTGCATAGCTGCCTAGTTTGAGCATTTTCTGGCTTGTTAAACTTGATTTCTGCATTAGTAGCTGTATTTAGAGCACAACCAAAAGTTGTTTACTGAATCTCTTGTTTGCACTTAATTTTAAATCGTTTTTTTTTTCTCAAAACTGCATATTTTCTGTCCTTGACCTAGCACTCTTGTGTGGGGTCATTTACTGCACTGTTATAACTTGATATTACCTGTGAACCTCTGCTATCTCTGAAAAAACAAAAACAAAAAAAATCTTGCTTTTTTCTCACTTTTCTGAGATTTAAAAAAGTTCCGTTACAGGCTTGCTGGTTTGTAAGTTTCTGTGAGGCCATTTTTGCTTGGGCTAAAGGAAAGTCTCTCTGTTGATCAGTGGTAGTGAATAACATTGAGCAGCCTTCCCTGCCCCCATAGGAGTGGTTACTGACTTGAAACTGTAGTTTTATTGGCCAACAGGGGCCATTTCCAAAACTCCTTCATCTTCCTCTCTTAAAACCTAGTTGCCTCATGGTTTTGGCGTCTTTTCAGGCTTGTTGGCTGTTGGTGAAGCACCCACCAAGAGGAGAAAACGCTGAGAGAAGAAGGGAGCCACTTTTGAGATTTTAAGTATTTTTTTCTCTGTTTATTTGCTAAGTTTTTCTGCATAGCTGCCTAGTTTGAGCATTTTCTGGCTTGTTAAACTTGATTTCTGCATTAGTAGCTGTATTTAGAGCACAACCAAAAGTTGTTTACTGAATTTCCTGTTTGCACTTAATTTTAAATCGTTTTTTTTTTCTCAAAACTTGCATATTTTCTGTCCTTGACCTAGCACTCTTGTGTGGGGTCATTTACTGCACTGTTATAACTTGATATTACCTGTGAACCTCTGCTATCTCTGAAAAAAACAAAAACAAAAAAATCTTGCTTTTTCCCACTTTTCTGAGATTTAAAAAAGTTCAGTTACAGGCTTGCTGTTTCCTGAACTGTTTGTAAGTTTCTGTGAGGCCATTTTTGCTTGGGCTAAAGGAAAGTCTCTCTGTTGATCAGTGGCAGTGAATAACATTGAGCAGCCTTCCCTGCCCCCTGTAGGAGTGGTTACTGATTTGAAACTGCAGTTTTATTGTCCGTTTTGCGTCTATTCCTGCTTCTTTCCAGCTCCTGCTATCAAGCACGCCTTAACGTGCTTTAGTGCGATTTAGCGCGGAGTTGCCACTAGAGCAGCATCGGGCAGCGCCAGTTTAACAAGGTTAAACTTTTTCTGGCTCCATAAAGTCTGTTCTTCAATTTTTCCCTTAGAACTGCTCTGTTAGGAACCTAAACAGTTACACCTTCACTAAAAAGCACAGCACTTGTTCCTAATTGCTTTTTCTTCTCAAAAAGCTCAGCACTTGTCTTAAAAGCATATCCCTTGTCTTATAAGCATTTTCTTTGCAGGTCAAGCACTCCTATATTATACAAATCCATCACTTGCAAAACCCCCCAGGAGTGCCCACTTCCCTGCTAAGCCCTCTACTTTTCTGTCTCATACCAAATAATAATTCTTTCTAGCATGTCGAAGGGTCAGATGCTGGCATCCTCTCCTGCCCAGTTGGTGAATCTGGGAATTCTGAGGCAATGTTACAATTGCCTCATGTACACGGACAGCCCTCTCCTCCTCCCACATAACACTAACACTTGCGAGAGATGCAGCTATTTAGCCAAACTGGAGGCTGAGCTCTCTCAACTCAGGACTGGCAAGACCAGGCAGGAGGAGAAGGCAACTACACACAACACAATACAAGTCTCACATAACTCAACCACACCACTGAATCAAACACATAAACACACTAAGACATACTCGGAGGCTCTGAGTAAAAATTTACCTAAACAGCAAAGGCCTCCAAAGCAGACACCCAAGTGACTGCAAACTCAAGACACCACACAAACAACACATAAAAAACAAAATCAGTGTGCAAAGCAGTCACTGCCCTTAAGGCCAAATACAACACCAAACATACTTGTCATAGGTGACTCCATAGTCAGACACACTGACGTCCCACTCACCAGGCTGAACAAGGAGAAGGTCACGGTAAGCTGCCTATCGGGAGCTAGAATCCGCCACATAACACAAGCACTCAGGTCACTCCACAGCAAGTACAAGTATGACACAGTCCTTGTCCATGCTGGTGTGAACGACCTGAGACATACCTCCCTGGACTACATGAAAAGAGACATAGAGGAGCTCTCTGATTATGTAGCCCAGGCAGGTATGACCCTGACCCTGAGCAGTATCCTTCCTTCACCATGAATGATGCCACAATATAGTGACAAGATGATCAGCTTTAACAATTGGCTTAATTTCTGGTGTCATTCAAAGGGGATCCAGTGTCTGTCTGCTTGGGATGACATGCTTGACAAGCCACGCTGCTTCGCAAGGGACGGCTTGCACCTGTCACCCCTGGGATTCCGGATATTGGCTAAGGCTCTTGCCACCCCCATAGTGCCTTTTTTAGGCAAGGCTCAAATTCTAAACCTACCACCCTAGAAAACAAAAACCGGGAGAAAACTAAGGGTAATGCTGCTCAATGCCAGAAGTCTAAATCTCAAAATGCACGCACTCGAGGCCCTTCTCAGTATGGAGAACATCGATGTCTGTGCTGTGACTGAAACCTGGTTCAAGGCTCCTGAGAGCACCCCGGCACTATCAGGTTTTACCTCATATCATGCGTTCCGGCCCCAAAACCCGGACCATACCACAAAAGGAGGGGGTGTATCCATATTCATCAAGGATACCCACACCTCCAGGTTGGTGGCTACGCACGAAGCATCGGAAACCATCCAGGTGCAATTAACCATAGGCAAAACTGCTCTACAATTTGTAGCATGCTACAGGCCACCCTCTCAAACTCAGGAAACCCACACAGCCTTCCTGAAGACACTGGAGGGTATAAATGTATCACCAAACACCATCATATTGGGTGATTTCAACTACCCGAATATAGACTGGGAACATTACTCAAGCCCCAACTTTCTCCCAAAGGTTCCTGGAGTTCATAAATTCAAATGCCATGGAACAACTAGTCACCGTCCCCACAAGAGGAGAAAATATACTAGATCTCATCATCACAAACATGGGGACAAAATGCTCCACACCGGAAGTATATCCCTCTTTGGTGAGATCAGATCATAAACTAATCTCACTAGAAATCCACATCCCGCCCCCACCCCAAACAAAAAAGACCACAGTGAAGAACTTCTCTAAAGCAAACTTCACACTACTCAAGACAGGTGCGGTATCCTTCAAGGCCCCTGAGCCAATGGAAACCACAACCCAATCTGCGGAAGCCCTTACAAATGCCTTCTATGAACACCTTCAGGACTGCATGGATCAGGCAATCCCAAATAAAACCAAGACTCTTTCCACCAAGGGCAAACGTCCAGTCTGGTGGACCCCAGCCATAAACAAACTTTACAATAAGAGGAGAAAGCTATTACATGATAGAGCAAAATCCCAAAAAGGGAAGGCATCTTTGATCAGTACTAGCAAGAAACTATGATCCCTCATAAAATCATCCAAGGCCAACTTTGAGAAAAAAATTGCCATAGATTCAAAAGACAATCATAAGGCCTTCTTCAGCTATGTCAGAAACCTGGGTGGAAACTCCCAGATATGCTCAGAATTAGTCCAAAATGATACAAAAATCACTGAACCCACAGACATTGCCAACATACTGGCAGACAGGTTCAGCACAAACTTCACCCCCCCTCTCCCCCCAAAAGGAGAGATAACTATCCCAACAGAGTGTAGCCTCCCAGACATCTCAAATGCGCAGGTGAAAGCTGCTCTCTCTAAAGCTAAAAACACAGCATCAATGGGACTGGATGGTGTCCCCGGCTGTGTGCTACATGAACTCAATGAAGAACTAAACCCGCACATAAGGCAGCTGTTTAATCTTAGCCTTACCACAGGACATGTGCCCAAGGAGTGGCGTACGGCAACTGTGGTCCCACTCCACAAAGGCGGTGCCTCTATGGACCCTGGTAATTACCGCCCCATAAGCTTAACAAGCCTGGTCTGCAAAGCTATGGAGAGGATCATAATGGAACTCATAAACAAGGACATAGGGGACTTGCAGACCTTGGACCCAACCCAGTTTGGCTTTGTCAAGGGCAGATCTTGCCTTTTGAACTTGGTCGACTTCTTCGAAACAGTTACCAAGGCCACTGATGAGGGAAAGGCAGTCCATACAGCCTACCTTGACCTTGCAAAAGCTTTCGACACAATACCCCACTCGGATATCATAGAGAAACTTACCAGCTTAAATGTAAACCCATATGTCACAAGATGAGTTGCAAACTGGCTAAAGGACAGAACCCACAGGGTTAGAGTTGCTGGAGCCATATCACACTCCAAGCTGGTTACAAGTGGTGTCCCACAGGGCTCAGTCCTTGGCCCCCTATTGTTCGGCATCTACTTCTCAGAAGTACAGGCAGACATAGGAGGACTATGTCTGACAAAGTTTGCGGATGACTGCAAACTGGGTGCCATAGTGGATAGTACATCGGACACAGACATCCTTCAGAGGGGTCTCACGGAAACTGATAGCTGGTGCCAGAGCCATGGCCTGAAGTTAAACGCAAAAAAGTGTATAGTCATACCCTTCGGGAAAAACAAGGTAACCCCAAGCTACTATATAGATGGCAACCCACTAAGCACAGAAGAGGTTATCAGGGACCTGGGTACCCAGGTTGACAGTGGCCTCTCATTTGACACTCACGTTGCTAAAGTGGTTTGAAAGACCTTCTACATTGCTCATCTGATCATGAAGGGATTCACATCCAGATCGAGTGAGGTCATTGTTCCCCTGTACTCTTCACTTATCAGACCAATGATCGAGTACAATGCCCCGTTCGGGATGTATCTCAGCCGACACCTGCAGCAATTGGAGAGACCCCAAAAGTTCCTCACCAAAAGGATAAAGGGACTCCAAAACCTGTCATATACTGCCAGACTGAAGAAACTCCAACTCTATTCAGTTGCATACCGTCTGCTCAGAGGTGACCTGTGCCTGACATACAAGGCCATGACCAACCCGGAATTAATGGACATGCTCCACCTCAAAAAATCCAAATCCACCAGAACCACTAGAGCAAGTGACTTAAACCTTAGCACGGATATAAATAGGACGTGCTGGAGGGATAGATTTATCACCCAGAGACTCCCCATGCTGTGGAATAAAATCCCGGTCCATGTGAGGCAGAGCACCTCGCTGGCTCTTTTCAAGAGAAATCTTGACCGGTGGATGGGAGATTGTAGGTTTACCCTGGGAATCATCTCTGTGTCACTGCTGGACAGAGGCACAACAAACTAATGGGCACATTATTTCTAACATAAGGGGTGGCGTAAGCCACATAACTTTGGGCTAGGCTTATAAATGCCTTAGGGCAGATAGCCTAGTATAAACCTATGAACCTATGAACCTATAAGTTTCCATAATAAAATATTTAGGAATAACACTATGTGATAATTTGGAATCTATGTTAGCCACAAATTATAGCAACATAATTAATAAAATAAAAATGTTAATAGTAAGCTGGAATAAAATGTTCTTGAGATTTGAAGACAGATTACAAATAATAAAAATGACAATACTTCCAAAAATTAATTACATTGTACAAGCTATTCCTATGGTACCTAACAAGAAAATCTTGAAAGAAATGAATAAAATTCTATTAAACTTTCTTTGGTATCCAAAAAGAAATAGAATAGCCTATACACATCATATTAGATCTTGGGAAATGGGTGGAATTAAACTTTCAGATCTAGAATTATACATAAAAGCTTCCATATTAAGAACTATCATTAATTGGATAGATCCTAATTATTCTTCAACATGGAAAACATTGCACACTATTATTTTTTCTAAATGAAAATAAAATAATTACAAATTGTATATTAAGTGAACAAAATAATAGGATGTGGCACATATTGACTGTTAATAGTCAATATAATACAACAAAACCAACAAACTTAAATTATATAAATAATATTTATAATTTATTCAGAAGATTTATATATATACTAACACGGATATTAAGATTTGGCTAGACTTGATAATACCCTTTAGCTCTACAAAGAATTTCTTCAATAAAATTCATAATGTTATTTTAACTAGATGGGAGGGGAAAAACTTCACTTGTTGGCAACATTGTATAGAGAATCAAGTAGTATTAGGCATTCAACAAATTCAGAATAAATATGACATTCCATCAGCAGATTGGTTGATACTACAAAGCATATTATCATATGTTAAGGATCTTAATAGTAAAATTATTAATTCTCCTTATAAAACTAGTCCAACTTTGATAAGTCTAATATCTGAAGTTATTTACAACAATTATAATTGGATGAATCAAATTTCAAAATTATACAAAATATTGATAACATATAAAACTAACCCTAATGCAAGATATTGGAATTTCATAGCAAAAGGATGTCACACTAATCTATCAATTGAGAGTAAAACAAATCTTTTATGTTCTGTTAACTTAACATTTAATTTACAAGTATGGAAAATATTTACATGGAAATATATTCAGAGGGCAATTATTACACCTGATAAACTACCCAAATTCAATTAACTTTATAAATCCATTTGTTGGAGATGTTCTTTAAACTGTAAAGCTGATTGGTCTCATATATTTTTTGATTGTATTAATATAAAAAAAATTCTGGGAAAAAATTACTATTTTTCTCCAAGCTATATTCACAGATACCTTTATTTTAACAAATCTTTAGTCCTCTTAAATGTTAATGATACTACTGGAATGAATAAAAAAGATCTATACCTACTTTGGTCCATACTAACTGTGGCAAGGAAATGTATAACTAGAAAGTGGAAGTTTTCACAAGAACGTACTCTGGAAGAATTCTTGAGATTGATGGAAGAAACAGCAACATTAGAAATCAAGGTGAAGGAATCGAGAATTTCACCTAAAGCATGGGCAAACAATCCTTGGGAAAAAAATTTAACTCTTATTGAGACATTAAAAATGAACCCTAAATAATTAATGTGTAACATTATACTTTATTAATTGAATATTATAAACCTTTGTTACTAATTTCATATATTTTATTAATTTTTTCCCCTCCTTTGTACAGGTCAATTGTACATAGTGTATATAAAGGTTTATAGTACTTGTTTATTGATGATTGTATTGTTAAACATTATATTATTTGGAAAATAAAAAATTATTTGAAAAAAAAAAGAGGTTAACACCCACACTACACCTCAAGCAACACATAGCCCTTCTAAACCCACACCACCAACACTCTCACATAGCAACACTAAGCCCTCATATGCAGATGCCCTTAACAGTAACCTGCCCAATCAATGAGTACCTCTGAAGCTGAAACACAAACAAACACCAATCACAATCAAAGTATCACATAGCTCACGACACCAGTGTGCCACCCAAGAATAGCCCCTAAGCCAAGACATCATACCCACCACTTTATTCATAGGTGACTCTATAGTCAGTCACATTGATGTCCCACTCATCAGGCCGAACAAGGAGAAAATTACAGTCAGCTGCCTGTCGGGTGCCAGGATCCGCCACATAACACATGCACCCAAGTCACTCCACAACAGGTACAAATATGACTCTGTCATTGTCCATGTAGGAGTGAATGACTTGAGACATACCTCCCTGGACTACATGAAAAGAGACATGGAAGAGCTCTCAGATCATGTGTCCCAGGCAGGTATGACCCTAGCCCTGAGTAGCATCCTGCCTTTGCCCAGAATTATACCACAATATAAGGACAAAATGATTGACTTCAACAGTTGGCTAAGCTTCTGGTGTCATTCAATGGGATCCAGTATCTGTCTGCCTGGCATGACAGATCGACAGACCACGATTCATTGCCAGAGATTGTCTGCACCTGTAGCCCCTGGGATTCAGGTTACTGGCTAAGGCTCTTGCCACCACTATAGTGCCTTTTTTAGGCAAAGTTCAAAGGACAAAACCACCACCATAACAGGTACAAGCATTCAAAATCTGAAGGTAATGCTAGTCAATGCTAGAAGTCTAAACCTCAAAATTCACTCTCTCAAGGCGCTCCTAAAAATGGAGAACATCGATATCTGTGCAGTAACTAAGACCTGGTTAAAAGCTCCAGAGAGCACCCTTGCAATACCAGGCTACAACTCTTACCACACTTTTTGGTCACCAAAGCAGGACCGGAACACTAAAGGTGGAGGAGGGTCCATATTCACCAAGGATATTCACACCACCAGGCTAGTTGCCCGACACAATTCATTTGAAATTCTCCAGGTGCAACTAACACTAGGTAAGACTGCAATCCAAACTGTAGCTTGCTACAGATCCCTTGCCATGCCCCAAGATTCTCACTACACCTTTCTAAACATACTGGAAAATATTAAGATACAACCAAACACCCTAATACTGGGTGATTTCAACTACCCTGCCATTAACTGGGAAAACTACTCAAGCACCAACACCTTTGCAAAATGGTTCTTGGAATTCATAAATTCCAATGCCCTGGATCAACTAATCCATAGTCCCACCAGGGGCTCCAATAGCCTAGACCTGGTCATTACCAATATGGGAAATCGATGGTCCACAACTATGATCACCCCCTTGTTGGTCGGGTCTGACCATAAGCTAATCACCCTTGACATTCACATCCCTCCCCCACCCCCGTAAGGAAACCTCCGTAAAAAACTTCTCCAAAGCTAACTTCATGCTACTCAAGTCAGAAGTGACAAACTTCATGACACCCATGCAGATGGGAACTGAAAGTTCGACTGCTGAATCCTACACAAAGGCACTGTATGAGCACACCAACTCATGCATGAATCGTGCCATCCCAAATAGAACCAACACGCTCTCCTCCAAAAAAAGGAAGCCAATCTGGTGGTCCCCTGCCATAAACAAACTTTACAACAAAAGGAAGAAACTGTTGCAGAAAAGAGGAAAATCCCTGGATTCAAAAAACTCCCCTTACTAACCTCAGTAGGAAGCTGAGATCTCTCATAAAATCATCCAAAGCTAGTTACAAAAATAAAATTGCCAAGGATTCCAAAGACAACCACAAGGCATTTTATAGCTATGTCAAGAATCTAAATGGCAATGCTCAGATCTGCTCTGAGCTACAACAGAATGGCATTAAATATACTGATCCCAAGTTTATTGCCAATATCCTGGCAGATCAATTCAGTGCCAACTTCATCCTCTCTCACCCCCTAAAGGGCCCATCTCAATACCAAAAGATTGCCAAATTCTGGTAATAATGGCCACACAGGTAAAAAACACACTCTCCAAAGCTAAGAATACAGCATCCATGGGACCAGATGACATCCCGGGCTGTGTACTACATGAACTACAAAATTAGCTGGGACCTCATCTAAGTGTCATGTTTAATCATAGCCTCACCTCAGGCTTCGTGCCCACTGAGTGGCACACAGCTACAGTTATCCCACTTCACAAGGGGTGATCCACCAACTGGCTTACTGACAGAGCCCACACTGTAAATGTAGCTGACTCCAAATCCAGCTCAAGATAAGTGACAAGTGGAGTACCTCAGGGTTCAGTCCTGGGACCACACTTGTTTGGCATCTACTTCTCTGAAGTACAGGCCAACACTAAGGGACTCTGGCTAACAAAGTTTGCAGATGACTGCAAACTGAGAGCCAATATTGAGTCCTCAAATGATGTGGATATTTTACAAAAGGGCCTTACAGAAACAGTTGTTTGGTGCCACAGCCACGGGCTCAAGCTCAATGCCAAGAAATGCATAGTTATCTACTTTGGGAAAAAACATGTACCCATGAATTACCACAAAGGTGGCAGTACACTAAACACTGAAAGCATGCTAAGAGACTTAGGGACACAGGTGGGCAGTAACCTCACCTTCAATAACCACATAGCCGCAACAGTCAGGAAATCCTTCTATGTGGCACACCTCATCACTAAGGGCTTTTCACCCAGAAAAAAGGGGGTCATTGTCCCACTGTACCCATCCCTCATTAGACCCATTATAGAATAAAATGCCCCATTTGGTATGTACATCTGCAACAACTGAAAAGGCCACAGAAATACCTCACTAAAAGAATCACAGGCCTAAAGCAGATGCCCTATGCTGACCATCTAAAAAAGCTCCAGCTATACTCTTTTGCATATTATCTACTCAGAGGCGATCTCTGCTTAACATACAAGGCCATGCCAAACCCAGAGCTGTTGGACATGCTACACTTAAAGAAATCCAAATCCCTCAGAGCCACATCTTCCAGGGATCTAAACCATGTCATCAAAGTGAACAAAAAATGCTGGAGGGATAGGTTCCTGACCCAGAGACTCCCCATACTCTGGAATAGACTGCCCATACATGTCAAGCAGAGCGCCCCCTTGGCCCTCTTCAAAAGGAACCTTGATTGGATGGGAGATAGGAAATTCACCCCGGGGATCACGTCAGTCACCCTGCTAGATAGGAGTCCAGGGAAGTAAATATTGTGGGAAGAAATAGACAGGGAATTGTTATGGCTAGGCTTGTATAGGCCCTAGGGCCGATAGCCTAGTACCAACCTATGAACCTATAAGATGAGGTAGGAATAAAGACATACAAACTAATAAACTGTGTGCAGATTCTAAAATTTATTCTCAAATGCAAAATATTATCAATAAATTTGCAAAATCTTATGCAAAACAGTTTGGCTCCACAAAGAGGGTATTTAATTGTCATAAAAACATGTAAGTAACTTCAGATACTGAAATTAAATTATATTATATTGAAAAAGAACTACACAAACTGGACCCAAACAAAGCACAGAGAGGAGATGGGATTAGTAATAATGACCTAAGAACATTTCAGGATGAAGTTATAGTACCATTATATTTGTTATTCACTAGGTCACTTGAGTGTGGGGAAAGTCCTCAAGATGAAGCCATGCATGTGTTAAACCTATATTTAAGGGAAAGAGTCATATAGACCCATAGGTTTAGTTTCTTGCCGTGGAAAATAATGGAGAAGGTTATTTTTTATATATTTTCAAAGCTAGAATGTTGGGAATGTTGGGATTTAAAACCATATATCAGGATTCATATGTTGAAAAAAGTACAGTTGTGTACACTCACCATAAATGTAGATGTTCGAGTGTGTTCACTGCTGCAGTCCTAACCATTGGGTTATTCATGTTGTGGTAGACCTCAGTCAGTCCGAATACCAGAGTCAAGGTTTTGTGAGTTGGCTGCTGTCACTTGCTGGGTGACATCAGGTCGTCCGAGCTATAAAGGAGAGAAGGCAACGCCATTACCTCAGTTTTTCTTGCCTTAACCAACCAAAGAAGTCCAATATTAATAATTATTAGTAGTCCTGGGGTCAGAGACCCCCACAGAAATATGTCTCTCTCTAAGGAAAGCAGATATCAGGGGGAAGGAGGGAGGGAAAGCATGATTGCAGCAGTGAACACACTTGAAAATCTACATTTATGGTGAGTGTACACAACTGTACTATGTTCTTCGTGTTTCACTGCTGCAGACCTAACCATGGGGAAGATTCCCAAAGCTGAGGAGAAGGGTGGAAGGTTAACAGGAACTAAAGATTGGGTGAGCATGCCCTGCATAATTGCAGAGGCAAACCTAGCCCTACTTTTGAGAATAGGTTCAGATGGTAATGCTTGGTGAAGGTGTGGACTGAAGTCCATGTGGCAGCTTCCAGGATGTCCTTGGTGGGTACCCCTCTAAGGAATGCTGTGGAAGTAGAGGTTGCCCTAGTGGAAAGGGTTCTGATGGTCCTAGGAGTGGTTTTCCATGCAAGGAGTAGCAGAATTGGATGCAGTGTGCTATCCATTTGGAAATGGTCTGTTTGGATATTGGTTTTCCCTATACCCCTGTTTTAAAGCTGACCAAGAGCTGATCAGTTTTCCTGAATGTCTTTGTACAATCCAGAAAAAATTTGAGTTGCCTGTGCACATCCAAAGAATGCAGTATCCTTTCCCCCTTGTTCTGAAGGTTAGGAAAGAAGGTGGGCAGGTGGATGGCCTGGTTGAGGGTAACATCCGAAACCACCTTTGGCATGAAGGAAGGATTGGTTCTCAGGTTGACCCTGTCTGCATGGAAGATGATAAATGGCTCAATGGCCATTAAGGCTTGAAGCTCTGACACTCTCTTGGCTGAAGTAATAGCCAGGAGAAAGGGAGTCTTCCAAGAGAGATACTTCAGTTCTGAGGATGCTGCAGGCTCGAAGGAAGGCAGAGTAAGCTTTTCTAAAGCATAGTTTAGGTCCCAGGCTGGGGTGGGCTGTCTTCTGGGAGGCCTGATTTCAGAGGCTCCTCTAAGGAATTGTTTGATAAGAGGGTGGGAGAACAATGGCTGTTCTATATCAAAGTGTGCAGAGACGGCAGAGGCATGGATCTTTATGGAGGAGAAGGAGAGACCCTTATTAAGAAGCTCAGCAAGATAATCTAGAATAAGAGGAATGGAGGGCAGATGTGTCTGCCCCCTTGGACTGGCTCCAGGAGCAGAATAGTTTCCATTTTCCAGCGTAGGATTTTCTGGTGCTGGGCCTTCTGAATTCTATGATGATGTCAAGGACTTGCTTGCTTAGCATAGATTCCTTGTTGGTTTTAGTAGAATAAGCCATGCTGAGAGCTTGAGTGTCTGAAGGTCTGGGTGCAGCATTGTCCCCCCCCCCCCGGGATAGCAGATGAGGTATCAGACATAGCTGCCAGGGGGGCTGAAGAGATAGGCTATGCAGCAGTGGGTATCAGTGCTGTCTGGGCCAGTCTGTGGCAATGAGTATTGCTCTTGGTTTTTCCTCCCTTATCTTGCTTGATTAATACTTTTGGAATGAGAGGTAGAGGTGGGAATGCATACACAAAGAGGGTATTCCAAGGGAAGGTCAGGGCATCAACCTTTGATGGTACTCCCTGGGGCAGAATTTCTATACTTGGTGATTTAAATGAGAGGTAAAGAGGTCTACCTGGGGGATCCCCCATGTGTGGGTAATTTGCAGAAAAAAGTCTCTGTGGATTTGCCATTCATGTGGGTCCAGCAGGTTTCTGTTTAGGTGGTCTGCCAGGGTGTTGTTGATGCCTGGTAGGTATTGGGCTATAAGATGAAGTCCCATGGATGAGGCTGCTAGCCACAGGTTCATGGCTAGTCTGCACAGGGGTAAGATTGAGTCACTCCCTGTTTGTTGATGTACCACATGACTGTGGTGTTGTCTGCTTTTTTGAGAAGAACCCCTGGTTTGAGGTAGGGTTTGAAGGATGCCAGAGAGTTTTGCACTGCTATCATTTCCTTTTGGTTGATGTGCAAGGGTAGTATTTGTGTATCTCAGAGTCCTTGGGTGCATCTGAATTTAAGTGAACTTGTAGTGTTTAGCCAATTTAATTGATTTTATTTTTAAATCATACACTATACTATTACGTATGTTTTTAATTGTACACTAAATTGTTATATATACTTAATATGTATGTAATTGGAACTTTTCTCCTCGGATCTTCACTGAAAATGGGCTCCTGGCCCAGTTGGACCAACCCAGTTAACAAATGTCAATAAATAAATAAATAAATCTACCTTCTAGGTGGGTGTCCCAGGCTATGTTTGAAGCATCTGTAGTTATGGTCTGGTCTAATGGATAGAGGGTGAATGAAAATCCATTGTTCAGAGCACAGGCCTGGGTCCACCAGAGGAACTCGGATCTTATCCAAGGGATCACAGGCAAGGAGGTGTCTGGAGGTTGTGAGTGTTGACACCATAGGTTCTTTAGGTACCACTGAATTTTCCTCATGTGTAGTCTGGCCAGAGGTACCAGGAGGATGCATGAGGCCATGAACTCTAGAGCTTGCAGGAACTTCCTGGAAGAAAACTGGGTTTGGGAGGCCAGAGTAGTGAAGTATTTTGGTAGGAAGCTTTGTTTTTCTGGGGACAGAAAGAACATTTGCTGTTTTGTGTCCAGTAAGGCTCCCAGAAATATGATTTTCCTGGTAGGTGTCTGCTTTGATTTCCTTTCGCTGATAGTAAATCCCAGAGAGGTGAGTAGGGTTTTTACAAATGAGAGGTGCCGCAGGAGCAGTTCCTTGCAGTCTGCCTGGATGAGACAGTCAGGCATGTAAGGGTAAATCTGCACATTGTTTTGCCTGCAAAAGGCAATGGCAGGAGCTAGACATTTGGTGAATACCCTGAGAACAGTAGATAAGCCAAAGGGTAAAGCAGAGAATTGAAAGTGTAGCAATCCTGCTCTGAAGCGCAGGATTTTTCTGCATGATTCCCTTATTGGGATATGCAGGTAAGCATCCTTTAGGTCTAAGGTGACCATTCAAGCTTTGTTTGGCAGCACTGATAGAAGCTGTTGTAAGGTAAGCATTTTGAATTTTGGGATTAACAGGAAGGTATAGAGAAAGGATTGGTCCAGGATGGGACGCCAAATCCCTTCTTTCCTGGGAACAAGGAATAGTCTAGAATAGAATCCTTTTGCAACTTGTTCTGGAGGTACAGGTTCTACTGCCTCTAGGGATATTAGGTTTTGCACTTGTTTTAGGGCTTCTGCCCACTGGTTTGGAGGTAGGTCTCGGTACCCTCTTGGAGGTGGTAGTTCTTGGAAATTGAATTTGTACCCCTGAGCAATGATTTTTGAGACCCATTGATCTTTTGTTAAAGAGTTCCAATTTTCTCTGCACAGAGATAGCCTTCCTCCTAGCTTTTGGTGAGGTGGAGGAAGGCAGAGATGTGAAAGGTAGTCATTGAGAGTTTTTTTTTCCATACAGGATTGCTTTTGAACTCCCTGCTCTAGTGTTTGAGGGGGGCCACTGTTTTGTTCTTGCTGGCCCTGAGTTTGAGTCCTGGTGGGTTTGTCCCTGTGAGTTTTGCCTTGTGCCTGCCTGTTTGGTGCAGGAAAGGACCAGTGTTTAGAGGGAACATTTCTGCTGAACCTAGGAGGTTGTACTTGAAGAAAATCTTTAACAGTCTGCATCGATTTTGATTTGAATTCCATCTTTTAAAGTACCTCTTCAGTTTTCTGTCCAAACAAGCAATCTTTGTCAAGAGGTGCATCCATGATTTTAGCTTTGACATAATCAATAACAGATCCTGTCACTGCTGCCCTGCTAGAAGCTTCTAGAGCATTAGATGTACAGTACAAGGAGTGCTTAGCCACCTGAGATGAAGAGTTCAGTAATTCTGCTATCTCTTTATTGTTGGTAAAATCTGGAAAAGCAGAAATTTCTGTTTCAAAAGTTCCAAAGTGTGCTGTTGATATTTTAACATATGGAACTGACAGTTGAGAGCCATTATAGTTAAAGTTGCAGAGGTATATACTTTTTTTACCCCATCTGCCCATCTATCCAGGGGCCTGGATTCTCTGTCTGAGGGAGTAGGATTCTTTGCAGAGGTAGCCTTAACTCCCTTGGGTCCTTGAGTAATCACCTCTGGATCTGCTATAGGATTTCAGTAGAGGAATTTATGTGAGTCAGGTACCCTGTAATACTGTCAGATTTTCTGGGGGCAGGTGGAAGGGTGTCAGGAGTATGGCTGGATTCTTGTAAACATCATCTACCACCTCAAAGATGGGTGGGATGGCCTGAGGCCTATGCTGGGGTAGGTCCAGAAACTCTCTTAGTCTTTTCTTGGATTGAGGGAAATCCATTGATTCCCACTGGAAGTGGTCCCTGAGGTTGTGGAGCATTTCCTCAAAGGAAAAGTTCTCCAGAGGTGATGCAGAAGAATCTATTCTTCTGCATCTGAATCTTCATAGGCAGTAAGAGGATTTTCCTCTTCAAAAACAGAAGAGTCAGATCCCTCTGAGTCTAAATCCGATTGGATGTCTGGACAAGGTTCCCTTCTCCTTTTGGCTGGAGTGGCCTGATTACCCCGGATGAAAGTGATGAGATCCTCGCCATTTTAAGCATTCTTGTTTGAGGAGGGGGAGGAGTACAGGAATGGATATTTTTTGCTGTTTTCTTTGGAGTAGCTCTAAGTCTGGCCTAAAGAGTATCCCTCTGTGCTGTTGATGTATTAGTAGGAGGAGAGGGCAAAGGCCTTGAAGTGAATTCTGAAGTGCGAGCGTTATCTTCGGAAGCTGGTGCCTGCATATCAGCTCTGGGACCAACCGAAGCAGAGACAGCCGAAGGCTCATTAGACGATGCAGTCATCTGCGGCATACAGGACTCCGAAAGGGTCTCAGTAGAGGCCTACAAAGTAATTGAGTTGGTCATCAGGGGCTGTGAAAGCACCTTACTGAATTCTGAAGAACTGATGACCCTTTCAGCGGTGGTTTCAGCAGAAGGCTTGGCCTTATGCGGTTTGTCTCTATCCTTATCTTTACTTTTTCTCAGAAGATCTGCAGTTTGATGAGTGATGGACACCATATCGGTAATCAGACATGGAAGATGAAAATAACTGGCTACAAACAGAGCTCTACGATGAATAGTTCTAGCATTAACGAGGGCTCAGAACTGACAGCGGGGTACATCATGATCTGGGCCTAAGCAAGTGACACAGTAAGAATAGACGTCTCAGTGTGGTATTTGCTTTCCACAGGCAAGACAGTTATTGACTTTTTTGGACATCGGTTAGTGCAAAAAAAAGGAAGGATCCTCAACAGGATACTTAGCTTTAGATGTTTTCAGCTGAAGTTCGAAATCTGGAAACAGCTGACTGGCACTGTTGCGAATTGCTTCTGCTATGGGCGCCACAGCAAGAAAGAGTGAGGTAATGGCATCACCTGCTCTCCTTTATAGCTCAGATGACCTGATGTCACCCAGCAAGTGACAGCAGCCAATGCACAAAACCTTGACTCTGGTATTCGAACTGACTGAGGGCTACCACAGCATGGATAACCCAATGGCTAGGACTGCAGCAGTGAAACATGAAGAACATCATCTATAATCATCTGCCACATGATGATCTATAACAGTATAATAATAGCTATAAATGAAAAATTGTAACATGATGTAATTTATATAGACTTAATGCCAGCCTTTGATAGGATCATGCACAATACACTGATAAATACATTAGAAAAATTAGGTGTTGTAATCTTGATAAGATGGATATCTGCATGGTATACAAATATGACATAGCATTGAGGGGGTGGTCTAATGGTTAAGGTGTTTGCCTTGTATACACAAGGTGCAGGGTTTGAATCTCACAAGGGATAATTGGCTAGGCTTACAATGGCTCACAAGGACAGTTAGCCTAGTATGAACCTTATAACCTTATAACTTATAGCAAGTGTCATACAGCAATTGGACAGGTTAATTTATAGGTTGCACTCAGAGTGTCCCACAGGGTTCTATCTTAGGTCCATACTTGTTTAGGTTGCATCTTTCAGCTCTATCTTTTTCATCTGAGGTGTTTTACAGTCTGCATGTGGATGACTTAAAAAACTTTAAAATGATTACATGTGTTACAGATATGGCATGTCTACAAAAGAACTTGACTAAAAAGACAATTTGAGCACCTGAGAATAATATGCTGATATATACATCAAAAACTAAACATAAGAGATTTGGAAGACATAGATAGAAGGGTGAATATATAATATAGCACATATTGACTGAAACCGTTAATTCGTTTAAGGACCTGAGTATATGAGTAGATGCAGTTTTGAGATTTTCCATCATATCAACCAATTGGTTAATTATATTTATAGAATTGTATGTTGTATGAAAATATTTACATAGTCTAGGAAATCAAAAGTGATGAAATCATTGTTTGTAAACTACATTAAACTTAAACTACAGAATGGAATAACAATATGAAAACCTTGTAAGAAAACAAGCCTGAGCAAATTGGAAAGAGTGCAGCAGAAATACATACCAAGGACATCCATGGATGCAAAATTGTAAGTTATTATGAAAGGCTAAACTAGCTCAGCTTGTGCAGTGTCTCATATAGATATTTAAGATGAGACCTTATTAAGGTATATAGAGAACTTAGAGGCAATTACCTTTGGGAATGTTTGGAGTTATTAAAAAGTAGAAAGACAACCTATTTAGAAGACTATGTAGAAATAAGAGATGTACTATTGTTTTCTCTGAGAGAGCAACTGATGTTTGGAATGGACTGCCAAATTATATTAAAGAAAACACTAGTTTAAATATTTTAATAACAGCTTGGACACAACATGGGAATGTCTCTTTTGATATATTGTCAGGTTAGATGGGTATTATTGCCCATGCCTGAAATTTTTGTATACATTCATATGAGTGTATGTATGCATGTATGCATGTATGCATGTACGTACCTCTAGGAATTATTAATGTCTCATTCATGTCTATCATCCCTACCACCTTAGCATATTTATAAAAAAATCACCCTAATTCAGGTGCTATCCAATCTCTCGGAGAAGTGTGCACCTCACCAGCTGAAAAATGTTGCTCTATTCTCCTCCCCACCAAGCCATCCCCTCTTGTGATATAATCCACTGTCTTAACATTATTGCAAAAGTTTGTTTACAAGTGTATATACCTCACCATATAACTTCCCTCTTGCTAATACAAATCTACCTCCTTTATCCACTTGGACCATATCTCTTTGCAATAGCATAGCAACGCATCTTGGTCTCCCAAAGAAAACCATGAAAACCCTAATAATTTATTCGCCAGTTTTCCTAGTTTTAAATGCTCAATACCATTCAATATCATTCAAATGATTTTCCTGCAGCAATACAAAAAGACGCCTAATTTTCCTAATATACACAAAGATCTTGCTTGTTGCATTCACAAGAAGCAATTTCCATGATCATAGGAAATGTAGTTCAGAGGCACATTAGCCACATTGAAGAAAGATCTCATTACTGGCTAATTTGCTTGACTCACATGGTATTACTGTTAGTACCTATCAGCTCTCTCCTTTGGTAATCACCACTGGTGGCACATGCATTGAACTGGCACAGGCACCCTTCTCATCCATTCACACATACACATGCACACATTCAAACACACACACACACACACACACACACACACACACACACACACACACACACACACACACACATGCACAACACCCACCACTGGTCTGCTAAATTCCCCAGCTCTTACCTCTAATATGATCAAACCCATTGAAAGTAATAGGTGAATGTAAACTTTGGCTGAATTAATTAACTCAGCTGGCCATGATAACTTATGCAGCTAACCCATTCTGTGAGTTGCCTGACTGCATAAATACATCATAACAGGTATTTCTGGAAGAAACCAAATGGCTAATTAGAATAGGCTTCTTCTCTCAGCATGCCTCACAAGCATGTAGTATGGCCAGGCAGATGACCGGTCAAATTAATTCTATACACTGTGCAGAATCACTGCAGATGGCCTATCTCTGAATCAGAAACGGCTACTGTCTGTAGGAAAACAGTCATGTAGGGCGTGTCTCAAGTTTTATCTTTTTATGAAAAAAATCTTACAAACACCCTCATGGCAAACTCTAGTAAAACAATTATGTAAACAAATTAAAACAGTGACACTGAAACTGCTTAACAGTTTTATAACAATCATCTTAACAAATAATCATTATTCATATAATAACACTAAATACAGCAGTGTGAGACTGTTTTATAATATAACTCCTTAATCCGAGCCAGTCCAGTGAAAACAAATGTAAAGGAAATCTCCTTTATCTTTAATTTAAACTAAAAGACTCTCTACCAGTCTAAGTGAGTCTAATACATTCCTGAAATAATTAAGATATTTTATTATTTTACTAATGTTGTTGTGTCTTTCAGCTTTTCCCGGTTAGGGGTCGCCACAGTGGAACTCCAGTCCGCTAATGATTGGCAGTAGACTTTTATGTGCCGAGTTGCCAGCCCTGATGCACAACCTTCAAAGAAGGTATGCCCATTCACGCATTTCTCCAGACAGAAGACGCTCTAGCTGAGAATCGAACGAGACAACGTCTTATTGTCAGGCGACAGCGCTACCGCAGCACCACCACCGCAAGTGTATGTACTATCTGTTATAACAATCTATATATACTTTTATAAACCACTACTGTTTCTTTATACCATGTCAATAATTTGTGCACTGTAAATCCATTCAGATCTATTGTTGACTGACCTTTTGCTCATCTGCAAAAGGAACAGCATCAGAACCACTATCCAAAGTTTTAGATTTTGCTTCTGACATGACTAGGACATGTTGGTGAGACAGTTATATGTCTCAGTGGATCCTGCTCACTATTCATGTGTAGCAGAGTCCATCTCCAGCTTTATTTAAGCATAGCCTTGACCACCTGATGGGAAATTGGAAATTCACCCCAGGTCTGGCCTTTGTGTCTCTGATTGACAGAGGCAGACAATAACTATGTCCAAACTAACATAACCCCACATAACTTTTTGAAACTTCCTAACTAACACACCTCTTCTTAATAAATGCCCATAATTCAAAAGGTTACACTTGTGTTGTGATGCATGGCTAGGCTTATAAAGCCCTGGTGGTCGTTAGCTGAGTATGTACCTATGAACCTATAAAGAAACTAAAACCAAGGCACTCTTGGGAGGAGACAGTAAAATGGCACACAGAGCATGTACACATTCATGAAAACCAAGAGTCCAAGATGTGATTGGGAATGCCAACTAGTTATCAAGGTGTAAATCACAGAGTAAAGAAAAGGCCATTGGTAAGATTAAAAGATAAAAGAAATTATGTTTTAAACAGGTATGTTGACATATTGTATAACAGAGATGTAGCTAAACAGATATCCTCTGTATTTCTGAGATGTCAGTGAAAGTGATATTTCTGTACAGGTTTAATTTACAGCTTCATGAGCCATCTATGACTGCACTAATTTCTACCTACCAGCTTCTGCCTTCTGCTGTTTCTCAATCTTCTCAAGTCTTCCCAGCAAGGAGTCAATTTTAGATTTGATCTGGGTCAATTCTTTCTTGATTGTTTGTAACTCATCTGATTTCACTGAGGAAAGAGAAAAACATACATTGAATGTGACAACAGAATTTCAGCCTGGTCTACACTAGCACAACCTTTATTCATTCTAGTACAACCATTTCTAATATCCAGCCATCTCAATTTCTGTTAGATAATTTCAAGGTAGGTATTTCAACTAATCATTTCAACTATAAATACTGTTTTGCTGCAGGCAAACTAATACGTCTTTATGCTTAAATCTAGAGAGTAGAAACTTGTGTTATTATTGTAGAAGAAATTGTCAAACCCAATGCCTTTCTCTCTCTTTCTCTCTCTCTCTCTCTCTCTCTCTCTCTCTCTATATATATATATATATATATTACAAACAATCTGACAAAATGTGTAATATTGTATTTAATCTACAGTGACAAGAGAACAGATATTGATATTTGCATGCCTAATTAATTACTAACAAAGTACTATACATTGCTAAGAGAGCAGCTTCTAGTATTTCTTCATACACGCAGCAAAAAGCATTGGACTTTTCGGCTTGTAATTGAAATTAGTGATGTTATTTATTTTTTTTTTTGTACTGTAGTGTGACTTAAAGTAGTTTTTGGGCTTTATGATTAGATCAGTTATATAACTGCAATAAGTTCAACAAAAGGACAGAAAAAAATAAAGCATGGATAATGGGAGCTATGGCTCTGAGACTATTTTTTTTTTGCCAAGCTTTTCTTGTAAGAAAACAATGAAGACACTGTGTATCAATGTCATGGACTATATTTTGAAATTCTAGCAGCTTGGAAAACTTGTAAATGCCATGGCTAACAAGTGTTACTTTAAAAGGAAAATATTCTACTCTGACATATTTACAGAAAGACGTATGTGCTTCATTGTTGGGGGTAGCTAACATGGCTGTGACACATAGACTCAAAACATCAGTAGCACTGTTATTTTAATGATGCACAAAACTAGAATGTTTTAATGCTTTATTAAAATGCTTCAATTTTTCTGAAATACTTTTTATTTATGCAGATGTTTATAACTGTCAAATGTCACATATTGAGGTATAGCACTCTGTAATACAGGGAAAAGGCTGTTTTCTATACTAGCCAAGCCATTTAAATGGATAATTTAAAAAAAAAAAGTAAGCTATTCTGTAATCTGCAGATATTAAGATAAAAACATTTTGCTTTTGCTTTCACTGAGCACTGCATTTCACATTCTTAAGTTTGATAATGTGTCGTACATTTTACTTACCTGTCACAGACTGCTCACGACATATTATCCAGCAAAGGGAGAATACTATGACACAGAGACATATTTTAGAATTTATAAACCAAACTTGAACATTTATGTTCATGGGGCTAAAATAACTGCAGCAGTCAAAAAGGGAAGACGCATTGCTTACAAACAAAAGATAATACATAAGACATATATAATGAGGTCCGAACTGCCAGTTATTTCAGTCATATATGCACACTGCTTTTACCAGTGGATCCCAGGACTGTGACCTTATAGTGGAGGGGTTTGCAAACTCCTGTGACTTTTTGATATACAAGTATGTCAGTCTCATAGGGCCAGCTTGTGCAAACTGGTCTAGGAGCAGTGCCAGACCAAAAAAAGCGTGATCAGTGTGACTGCCCTTTGAAAGATTAAGACCACCTAGCCTAGAACAGATATACTGATGCAAACAGGGAGGAACAGTTCTAAAGCATTTCCCTTTCTGTTACCCTCATTATTAAAATTCTATGTACATTTATAGACCCCAGCAAATGCACACATATATGGTACACACATATATGGTAAAAAGTGCTTTATTTATAAACATGCTGTAATGCATTTAAATGAAGAAGAAGGTAATGGAAATTGATTTTAACAAATAAGAAGGTACGAGAAGTGAAGTGCCTTGGGACATTTTTCTGCATTTGAGTTCTACATTTATTTATTTATTTATTTTATTTATTTATTTATTTTACATTTATTTACTGGGGAAGTCCGTTTTCAGCAGAGGCCAGAGGAGAAAAGATTCATATAATATGATAATCAGTGCAACATATAATAAAAATACATATGTCAGCACAGAGATTAATTTTAAAACAACTTATAAAAGAAGCTAACAACTCTGTCCACGATTCCTATAGGAGTATTAGCAGCATATCGAGGAGATGAGAATATTTACAATATTGTTAAACATACAGCAATATAAGCAACATACATAATATATGATTCCAGAAGCATGGTGTAGTTTGCATAACAAGGAATGAGGCTAGGGTGGTCTTAAGGAGTTATCCCAGGTCGGAGCATGTACATAGCCAAGATTTGGTGAGATGAGATTTTAACTGATTTCTGAAACTAAGTTTGTTTGTCTGTGTCCTGACAAACAAACAAACCAGTTGTGAGTAGTTTAGGTAGGGAGGTAGTTTAGCTAGTTAAGTTTTTTTAAGGGCAATGCAGTGACAGGCCCTATAAGGGAGGTCACAGACAAGCCTGACATTTTTTGTAGCGTTGTTGTAACCCATAAGTTTGGTTGGCATGGGGATTTACAAGTATATGGGAGGCATAACGTAGTGCTTGAAGTAAATAGGAGGATGAAGTAGATTTCCTCATACCTCTCAACCTCTTAGATCAAGAAATCTGGACAAAGACATAAATAAAAGTGGGACGAAGGCCCAAAATAAGGACATTTTTTAAATATTGCTCTTACAATCTTAGAAAGTTGATTGAATAGCAGGTTTTGCATTAGCATGAATTTTCTGGAAGGTATGAAGTCTGAAACTTAAAATGCCTGCTGTTATTTTCTAACTTCAGTCTTAAATGATTTGTCACTAATTTGCTAGAAAACTACAATTTTATGAAAAACAAACCAAAAATATGAGGAAAAATCTGGACATTCTGCGAAAATCTGTACAGTTGTTCAGTGAAGTACTGTCTTATTTGGTATAATATCCTGTATATTTAGCTAAATTTCAGATCTATTCCATTAGTAGCATCTGGCACCACCATGACGTCTTACCCTGTGAATAAGCATGTTGTTTAAGAAAATGGTTTTGATGTCTAGATTGGTTATCTGGATGAGATTTAGGGGTAGAGAAAAGCAATTGTTTTCAGGATTTAGAAGGAATTGGGAGCTGCCTATCTTAAATTCAATGAAAGAGAATGACTCTTGAGTAACCGTTAGACAGATTATCAGCTACACAGATGAGAGTCAAATCATCTTTGTACTGAATGAGGGATGCATTGATGGAGGCTTTATGGAGGTGATTTATTACTACATTAATTAATAGAAGTCCTAAAGTAGATCTTTGAGGTACCCCAACAGTGACTGGAAGAAAGGAAGATAGACTTACAATACTGTTACACGTTGTCGATCAGCATCCTTGTCATCTCTCACTCTCTCTCAAACCTGTTGAACTTAACTTTTTCAATACCTGGATTTAATGATTCAAACTATTGACTACTTAAATGTCACCTACTTGTCAATGGACAGACAAAGACAAACACTAAAACTAGCCGTTGTTTTTTAATGTCATTTTCCTGCTGGAGAAAAACGTATATATTTATTCTTTTCCAAGTCAAACTTACCACCTTTGCAGAACATGTTTATAATGAACACAGTCCTTCAAATGAGACACAAATTACAAGTATAATGGAGGCAAAACATTTATAAACACAAACTAAGACACAATAAAGGTATAGATGTTGTGCAAGTTGTAAGTTTTGCATTCTCCAGATGTTCTGATTTGAAAAATTGTTCAACACTGAACAAAAAACAAATGTCCTACAGAAATGCACTTTTCCATTTTATAGAGAGAGAGAGAAAGAGAGAGAAAGAGAAAGAGAAAGAGAGACAGACACCCATTTTGAAAGACAAAATGTTTGATGTTAGGTATATGTATCTTACTGTCCTAAATGGCAGAGCTGTTAAGCTGCTACAACCACAGATGATACATTTTAATGCAGCAGTCTAGTGATTATAATTACATAACTATATGAAATATAGTTTTAAACCCCATAAAATGATAGCACATGTTTTAGTTTTATTTTTGTAACGATGAAAGTGGAACATGATTATCTGTATAGCAAGTGCAGATAGCTCAGTCATACAGTCTCGAAAGCTGCCTTTTATATACAAAATAATGCAGCAGCTTGAAACAAGTGTTTATTGCAGGAAAGAAAGTCCAAGAACCTCCCCTCCTACATCAGTCAATAAAGTATTTTTCACCATGGACACCTTGTACCTTTTTTCAATTCAAAAAAGCTTTCATGACAACATCTCTGTCTTATTTGATATTTTCCTACATTTTAGCATTTTTTAAATTATTTTCTGTTTCTTTTGATAATACTATGTACAATCTTCTGAATTTATTTTAAATACAATTTATCTGCTGTTGTTTCTTTTGAGACTGCATTAAAATACACGTCATAACCGTAATACAGAAATCCCCTTAGGTAGTGCATTTCTGTAAATGAGAGACATAGAGCTATCATTGCCTGTTCTGATCCATAATGACACACCTACAGTGAGACAAAATTACTCCTAGAACTTTAAAATGTATTGTTTCTATATAAAGAAGGAAAACAGAAATATGAAAACTTATCAAGCTATTTGCATTTTGTAGATTGACAGCAGTGTAAGCACATGACCACACTGTCTGAGTCTCTGTTAGTGCTAGACGTTTGCTCTAAAAGTCTGGTCCTGGCCTAGTTCAGCAGTGTACCGATTTGGTTTCTTAGGCTGTATAATCATCTACTATACCTTACCAACATGAATTCACACGCACGTCTAACAAAATATTCAACATATCTGGTATGTATATCCATTCATAAATATGCTCTACTTGATCTGAAATTCATTTTCCTTCATCATGAGGATTGTTAGGTCATTCTTATGATTTGTCAAGTTCTGTTGGGAGGAATAATGACACAATCCTCTTAACTCTAACATTCTGATTCAGTGACGCTTTTAGTCCCTTGTGTTGACCATAACACATGCCTGTGGGCAGTCATTAGTGCAGAACAAATGTTTTTTCAGAAGTCTTCTACCTGGAAAGCTGTATCATGTAAGCTCTTTATTATGTGTGCATGGACAAGGACTAACTGAAGACTAAAGACCTAATCCATCTGTCTAGTAATGGTTGGGAGTGAGGGTGTTTATAAATATCTGAGGAATGAGCACTAGATTTGTTCTAAATAATGTTGGGGAAATGCTCACTTTTCCATAAACAGATTAGTTCAGCAGAAGGGCTCCAAGTAGCATTTCACATACTAAAAATTCCTGAAATGGATCATTGTGAGTTATTTCTAAAAAAAAAAAAAAACAAAACTCTAGGTTCCATTACAGCATGCTATATTTGTTCATGGAACACTGATACCATTTGCAGCCTACCATCCCAACACATTTATACATATCTGGTATATTATTGCTACAACTGTATATCATATCAATGATTTTACGAGACTTTTAAAGTGGTGGTACTCGTGTCAGATATGAACTGCACAATCTTTGGAATTAGTGTTAAAATCTATATGTAATGATATCAGGCAAAAAAACATGGGTGCCCCCACAGACATCTAATAAATTCCTAAACTTTTGACATCATAATCAGACAGTGAAGGGGAACTGCACTCTAATCAGTTTGCAGGAGTCAGCAGGGTATTTTTATTGGGGACAGCCCATCAAATCATAGGACAACTCATAGGGAGCTACGTAGTTCATTCCCTTTTGCTGAGGACTCCAATAATTGAATGTTGCGCTGTGAAGTAAGAAGAGAATACAGTCACTGATGGAGAGTGACAGTCCAGTATACAGAGATGAGACTGATGGCTTTTGTCTGTGATTGCATGACCTAATAGCTAGCATTTTCTGTAAGTAGCAGGTGATGTGGAAGATGCTGTTCACCATGTGGAGGTGCATACTTTTTAAGAGATTTACAACATTGGTGAAATGCACATATGTTGAGGACTTTGATAACGATAATTTCAGTGAGATTAATGATGGAAATTTGTTGGCTGAAACTTGATCTGTTGGCTCATAACTGCTTAGTCAGTTTCTCTGCCTGAAAGTCGCAGATTACTGAATGCTTTGCTTCTATCCAGTATCATCCTAGCACAGGTAAGTACTACAGATTCAGATAAGTACTGTTGATCAATAGTTTCCACTTATGTTATCTAAGTGCGCAGCAGCTATATTACTGAATTATTTATAGTATTTCAAAACTTTATCATTGCAAAATGTCACTATATTTTACTGATCTTAACTGCTGTTTTTCTGCACTGTAGCCATTTTGTGTAAGGATGTATTTGCTGGTTAATTTGCTCCTTGTTCTGCAGTTTCTTCACTTTGGGCTAACCCTTTTGTGATTTTACCTTAAGAAAGGTTAGGTCTGCATTCTAGTGGCAGTAGAAAGTAGCCTGGTCTGTCTGAATTTGGAAATCAGAGAGGAAGGCTTCAAGTGTGTTTCTGTGATTGTCTACAAAACTGTTTTGTTTGCTTAATCATTTTCTTTGCCTGTATAAGGTTTAGATGTTATGAGTGACTTTTCTCATCCACAGTGATGGTTAGCAGGAACCTGTATAGATGCAAATGCTAAGAATCTCAATTTCTTTATAAAAACAAGCCACTAAAGTTCCTGACTACATAGTTGCATAGTAATCACCAGGTGTGAGTGAAGGGGAGCATCAGTCTGCAAAATTAGGCTAAGATAATAATTCTTACCCAACTAAAATCCAAGCATATATCTTAGAAACTCATTTAATTCACCTATACAGCGGTTGTAAACAAGAACAGCCAAAAAAAAGAAAAAAAAACCCCACTAATAATAGCCTTAATTAAATACACTTTTAATACCACTCCCACTGAAGCCCAACTATATATATATATATATATATATATATATATATATATATATATATAGATATAAACACCAAAACCCTTATGGATTCTGACTTTCTTCCTGTCTCTGTCACCAGCTTGGTAGACTTGGACATTCTGAGACAATGAAGAAATTATCGCATGTTCCCTGACAGCCACTTAATTCTCCAAAGGTCTAATACAGGGTGTGAAAGATGGAAGTATACACTGTTTCTGTTTCTGAAGGCCATGCTTGCATATAAAACCAGTACAACTAACACATTGTCAGAAACACACAACACCACACATCACATGCTACACACACAACAGGAGAGACACATAGACTCATGAATGGAGACCATAAGGTTAAGTTTCACAAACCTCAAAAGGCAACAACATTCAGCATTTATGATAACTATGCTTAGCAACCTCAAAAGCACATTTCCACAGCAACACCCACCAAGACACATTCAGAAGCATCTCACAGTGTCTCAACATCTCATGAGACAGAAAACCTTACTGCTGAGTATATTTGTCATAGGAGACTCCATTGTGAGACACACTGATGACCTGCTCACCAGACTGAATTTATTTATCTTATTTATTTTCCATTTGTTTACTGGGGATGTCTGACTGGGCCAGAGGCCCATTTTCAGCAGAAGCCCTGGGAGAATAAAGAGACAGTTACAGTCAGTTGCCTGTCAGAGACCAGGATGCACCACACAGGTTCATAGGTGTGTACTAGGCTAATGGCCCTGGAGCCATTACAAGCCTAGCCCATAGGATTACCCTGGCATCGTGCCACCTGACCTTAGTTCCCAGTGCCTCTGTCGAGTAAAGCCACTGGAGTGATCCCTCGAGTGAATTATATATTTCCCATCTACTCATCAAGTTTTCTCTTGAAGAAGGGCCAGTGAGGTGCTCTGCTTGATATGTATGGGAAGTCTATTCCATAGCATGGGCAATCTCTGGGTTATGAACCTGTCCCTCCAGCATGTTCTGTTGATTGTGGTAATGAGGTTGAGGTCTCTGAAGCATGTGGTGCTGAGAGATTGGGATTTCTTTAGATGTAGCATTTCTAACAGATCTGGATCAGACATGGCTTTGTAAGTCAAGCAGAGATCGCCTCTAAGTAGACGATATGAAACAGAGAATAGCTGGAGTTTTTTGAGTCTGTCCATATAGGACAAATGTTTAAGGCCTAGGATCCTCTTTGTGAGGTACTTTTGCAGCCACTCCAGTTGTTGCAGGTGTTTAGTGAGGTACATACCAAATGGGACATTGTACTCAATGATTGGCCTAATGAGGGAAGAGTAGAGGGAGACAATGACCTCTTTCTTCCAGGATGCAAAACCCCTAGTAATGAGACGTGCCACATAGAAGGACTTTCTGACCACAGTGGCAATGTGGTGGTCAAAAGAGAGGTTGCTGTCAACCTGTGTTCCCAGATATCTTATAACGCCTTTTGTGTTCAGTGGACTACCATCGATGTGGTAATTCATGGGAACTGGATTTTTTCCCAAAGGGGATGATGACACATTGAGCTTAAGGCCATGGTTCTGACTCCAGTCATTGGTCTCAGTGAGCCCTTTCTGTAGGATGTCAACATCACTTGTGGAGTTAATAATAGTTCCCAACTTGCAATCATCTGTGAACTTTAAAAGCCAGAGTCCCTTCGTGTTGGCCTGGACTTTAGAGAAGTAGATACCAAACAGGAGAGGACCAAGGATCGAACCCTGTGGGACTCCACTAGTGACTGGTCAGCAGTCTGACTTGGAGTCAGCTACCTTCACACTGTGGGTTCTACCTGTGAGCCAGTTTGCAACCCACCTAGTGATATAGGGGTTGATGCCTAGCTTAGTGAGTTTTTCTATGATTCCTGAGTGGGGAATGGCATCAAAGGCCTTGGCAAGATCAAGGTAAGCTGTATGAACCACCTTGCCTTCATCCACAGCTCTGGTGACTGACTCAAAGAAGTTGACCAAGTTGAGTAGGCATGATCTACCCTTCACAAAACCAAACTGTGTGGGATCCAGAGTTTGCAGATTCCCTATATCCTTGTTTATTAGCTCCATGATGATGCATTCCATAACTTTCATATCAGACTCATTCATGCAGTCAAGTATTCGGCATTCATCAGACCTATCATTGAGTACAATGCCCCCTTTGGTATGACCCTGACCAGGCATATCCAACAACTGGAATGTCCACAGAGGTTCCTCACTAAACGAATACAGGGCATAAGTAATATGCTGACCGCCTCAAGGCCTGTCCTTGTATTCTGCCTCCTACAGGCTTTTGAGGGGAGATCTATGCCTGGCATACAGGGCATTGTCAGACCCTACTCTGATAGACCTACTGCATATCCACAAAACAAACAGTACCAGAATTACCCATTCTAAAGACTTAAACCTTGCCTGTGATATAAATAGGACCTGCTGGAGAGATAGGTATGTATCCCAGAGACTACCCCGTCTATGGAACAGGCTCCCCGTCCATGTGAAGCAGAGTTCCTCCCTAACCCAATTCTAGTGCAACTTGGACAATTAGATGGGAAGCTAGAAATTCATCTCTGGTTTGGGACCTATGTCTCTAATGCAAACAGGTAACCGGTAAATGGTTCATCTCACAGGCCCATGCTTACACTTATCAAGGGTGTCAGAACTTGTCAGTGATTCAAGATGCGTGGCTAGGCTTAAAAAGGCTCTTGTGGTCATTAGCCTATGAACTTAAGTCACTGATCCACAAATACCACCAGCATGACTCAGTCATAGTCCTTGTGGGCATCTGAGACTCTGGCTAACAAAGTTTGCAGATGACTACAAACTGGGAGCCATTATTGAATCCCCAAATGATGTGGATACTCTACAAAAGGGCCTTACAGAAACAGATGCTTGGTGCCAGAGCCATGGGCTCAAGCTCAATGCCAAGAAATGTATTGTTATCCCCTTTGGGAAAAAACATGTATCCATGAATTACCATATAGGTGGCAGTACACTAAACACAGAAAGTGTGATAAGGGACTTAGGGACACAGGTGGACAGTGGTCTCACCTTCGATAACCACATCGCCACAACAGTCAGGAAATCCTTCTATGTGGCACACCTCATCACGAAGGGCTTTTCTTCCAGAAAAAAGGAGGTCATTGTCCCACTGTACTCATCCCTCATTAGACCCATTATAGAATACAATGCTCCATTTGGTATGTACCTCTCAAGACATCTGCAACAACTGGAAAGGCCTCAGAAATACCTCACAAAAAAAATCACAGGCCTAAAGCAGATGCCCTACGCTGACCGCCTTAAAAAACTCCAGCTATACTCTGTCGCATATCATCTACTCAGAGGCGATCTCTGCTTAACATACAAGGCCATGTCAAACCCAGAGCTGCTGGACATGCTACACTTAAAGAAATCCCAATCCCTCAGAGCTACATGCTCCAGGGATCTAAACCTTGTCATCACAATAAACAAAACATGCTGGAGGGATAGGTTCCTGACCCAGAGACTCCCCAGACTCTGGAATAGATTGCCCATACATGTAAAGCAGAGTGCCTCTTTGGACCTCTTCAAGAGGAACCTTGACGATTGGATGGGAGAAAGGAAATTCACCCCAGGGATCACGTCAGTCGCCCTGCTAGACAGGGGTCCAGGAAAGTAAATAATGTGGGAAGAAATAGCCAGGGAATTGTTATGGCTAGGCTTGTATAGGCCCTAGGGCTGATAGCCTAGTACCAACCTATGAACCTATGAACCTGTGAACCTCCCTGGGCTATCTTAAGAGATATACGATGCAACTCTTGGACTATGTGTCCCAGGCTGGTATGATCCTATCATTGAACAACATTCTTTCTTCTACAAGGATGACAGCACAGAATGAGTATATTTAATAATTGGTTTAGTTTTAGGGTCATTTGAAGGGAAACAATATGTGTCATCCTAGAAGGAAATGTTTAGCAGACCACACTGCTTTACCAGGCATGGTCTACACCTGTCCCATCTAGGGTTCAAAATATTGACTAATACTTTGTTTACTCCCATAGTGCCTTTTGTGGGTCTATATTACCATGTTGAAAGATGTGTTTGCTGAACACATCTTAATCGATATGGAAATATCGACCTGTTAAACTCTCGAATGGCTGCTTCAGCAAATTTTTTCCCAGGGGAAAAAAAATCGCTCGGCCGTACACACACAAAAAAAAAAAACAAATAAACTTTCAAACCCTAAATAGTGGGAGGCTGTGCCCCCCCAACTAAATATACCAACTTGAGATCACACTACAGTGGGGAAAAGGGAAAATCCCCATTGACGGCTGAGTGATTTTTTTCCCCTGGGAAAAAATTCTCTGAAGCAGCCATTTGGGATTTTGCAGGGTTGATATTTCCATGTCGATTAAGACGTGTTTGGTAAACATGTCTTTTGACATGGTAATATAGACCCCCTTTTGTAGGCATTGTCAACCTTAAAAATACATCCAACATAACTAGACCAACTCCTGATAATCTAAAAGTGATTCTGCTCAATGCCAGAGTCTAAACTAAAAAAAAAACTCCATTCTCTGCAAGCTCTCCTTACCCTGGAGAATAGAGGTGTTTGTGCAGTTACTGGGATGTGGTTTAAAGGAGCAGTGAGCACCCTGACAGTGCAGAGCTATAATATTTTCCACATATTTAGACCCTCTACAGCACAAAAAGGGGCAAAATATGCTGGTGTCTCAATTTACATCAAAAACAGTCACACTTCAAGGTTGATTAAGCAATATAATGCACTTGACCTTCTCCATTTACAGCTTACCATAAGAAAAGTCCCATATCATATCCTTGTGAGCTAAAGGACTCTCTCTACAACCCAAGAAACAGGTGCCACTTATTTAACAGAACTGAAGTCCCTATACAGTCTAGCCAACACCATAGTCATGGATGACTTCAACTATCCTTCTGTAAACTGGGAAACATACATGACCCAAAATATGCAGGCCCAAAGATTGCTGGGCTTTGTCATCATGAATGCCCTGGATTAGCTAGTTTGCATGCCCACTATGGGAGCAAACACACTTGACCTGGTCCTCACAAGCATAGGGGAATGTTGTACCCCCCAAACAAGTTTAATGTCTTCACTGGTCAGGGTGGAACACAAAGCTGCCTTCTTTGAAATAAAAATAAAGCTTGGAATGTTTATGAATTATTCCAAGGCAAACCTCCTCCTTTTAAATGACATCCAGGCAAAATGTCAAGCCACCCTCCCAAAAAAAAAAAAAAAACACTCAGGAAAAACTGCTGTCTATGTACAGTCTTTTACAAACTCCCTGTACAACCATTTATACAGTTGCATAGATGCAGTAATACCTACCTGAAATAAGCATAGGACACAGGGTAACCTCAAAAAGCAAGCCACCCTGGTGGAATCCCAGTATAAACAGGCTGTACAAGAAAAGCCAGAATTTCATGTCAGAAATATGAAGTAAAATGTCCGGAAAGGCAAGAACCCCCTCATCAAACATAATAAGCAAATCTAGGGGACTAATTAAGTCTACCAAAGCCAAATTTGCGTTAGAAGTAGCCTACCAGACTAAGGACAATTATAGGGCATTCTTCAGCTATGTCCACAACCTCAAAGGCAATAGACAACAATGTGCCTAACTAATTGTAAATGAAGTCACCTGTACTGCTCCAAAGGATATAGCTAAACCACTGGCCAATAAGTTAATCTCCAATTTTACCCGGCTTTCACCACCAGGCATCTTTCAAGAAATACTCCCGGCCATAACTGTCCCAGTGATTACTAGGGAACAGGTCCTAAAAACCCTTTCCAAGGCCAAAAACACTGTATCCATGGGACATGATAATATAATATCCCAGGTTGTCTCCTTAATAACATGAAACATGACTTACTGGACTCATTAGAATCACTATTCAGCCACAGCTTCCAAACAGGCTTCATGCCAAATGAATGGAGGACTGCAACTATAATCCCTCTGCACAAGGGTAGGACAAGTACGGACACATGAAGGTATAGCTCCATAAGCCTGACTAGTCTCATATGTAAAGCCACGGAATGAATAATCATAAATATGATAAATGATGACCTAGGTAACCTTCAGATATTAGATACAGCTCAGTTTGGATTAGTTATGGGCAGGCCTACTCAATCTGCTGGACTTCTTTGAGAAAGCCACCAAAGCAATAAATAAGGGCAAAATGGTGCCATAACCTTTCTTATAATAAGTTGCACAACGCGGAATGATTTCTTTACTAAATTAGACTCATGGGGATCAAAAACCAAGTCACTGTCTATATGTTCTCAGTGCTCACACTGGGTCTACCCCTGGACAAGGCATGTAACACAATGTCCCACTCAGGCATTGTATTAAGCTCATAGAATTAGGTATAAACTCTAATGTCACCCACTGGATAGCCAGCTAGCTCACAGATAGGATCCAAGAAGTCAGGATAGAGGAATCTACCTTCACAAAACAGTAGATAACTAGCATGGCCCCTAAAGGGTTCAGTGCTGGGCCACTCCTGTTTGGCATCTACTTTTCTAAAGTCAAGGCTGCCATCAAAGGTCTTTGTCTGACTAGGCTCACAGATGATTGTAAACTAGGTGCAGTCATAGAATTCCCAAGTGGCACAGATCCCCTACAAGAAGGCCTGACAGAGACAAATTACTGGTGCCAGTGTCACAGTTTAAAATTCAGAAGTGCATATTAGTCTGTTTTGGAAAGACAAGTACCTCTTGCAAATTACTACATCGATACTACACCCTTAAGGGTAGACCAGTGGTCAGCGATTTTGGGAACATGTGTAGATGGTGACTTGGTCTTTGAATACCATGTGTCCAATGTAGCAAGGAAATCATTCTGTGTTGCACAACTTATAAGAAAGGGTATGACATCTAGGTCCAAAGATATTATTGTTCCATTATACTCAGACCTCATTGGACCAGTCATTGAGTACAATGCCCCCGTCAATATGTACCTGACAAGGCATATGCAACAACTTGAGCATACACAGAGATTCCTCACAAAAAAAGTTGATGGTGTGTGTGCTCAATGTGTCCTATGTGGACTGCCTCAAAGCCTTATCCTTATACTTGGTCTACTATAAACTTTGAAAGACATGATCCCTGCCTGCCAACAAGGCATCTTATGATCCAGCCTTAAAAGACCTGGTATACATGCGCATAATAAATTGCATCATAAACACTCAATCTAGGGAATTCAGCCTCTGTTGGGCCAAGAAGTATGTGTCTCAGAGACTATCACTTTCCTGAACAGTGTTCCATTGATGTGAGGCGAAGTTCTTCCCTGTGCTTATTCAGGCACATCCTGGATCAGTGGATGCAGATTTGCAAATATCTGCCTGGGTTGTTTTAATCTAGCAATTGCTATTAGAGTAATATATCAATATAGATCTTAGAAAGGGTTAGGTGGATGCAAAATCCAAATGGATAGGTTAATTTTAAGCACCAAATGAGATAATTTATTAGGCTTACAGTTATCCACAAATAACAGTATACAGGATGCAGTAATCAACAAACATGGTTAACCACACTTCTGGAATATTGGCATCAATGTCTATAAAATATATGCCAAACAGGAGAGGCACAGCACTGATCCCTACAGTACACCAATAGTTACAATTTTATATTTGTATTTAGATTTAGATTTACAGGGGGAACCAGCAATGTTCATAACTTGGAATTTGTTGGATAGCCAACTTGCAATCCATTGAACAATGAAGGGATTTGTACTAAATTTCCCTAGTTCTTCAACAAATCTAGCATGAAGAGATAGGGTGGTATTCACAATCCAGGGCTTTGAATTTTTGTAACGGTGATCCATGAAGAATGGCACTACATGGATATGCAAATTCTGGACTGTGAGCATGCCTGCAAAGATGCAAAGGAGTTGCTGTAAACATGCACCTACATCACAAAAGGGTAACAGTCTTAATGCATAAGTGATAGGGGATGGGTACTATGCTTTTAAAGGGCTTTATATGTATGCGTATGGGTTTGATTCATAGAAATGAATCTATAATGAACGTATTTGTGCACAAAGTGTGTAAATAGCCTTGAACCTACACCAGTGAGCAGCGGTTTTAAGTAAGAATACAGAGATGCAAGGGGAGATTAGTTAGTGCTTCTGTATACCTGGACATTTGTACTGAAGAGGTCACTTGGGGAAATGTTTCATTTTGACTCTTGTGCATGCCTGGACATTATACTGAAGGGGATCACTTGGGAAAATGTTTCATTTTGATTGTTGTGCATACTCGGACATTTTACTGAAGGAGTCACTTGGGGAAATATTTCATTTTAGAGCTTGCGAATACCTGGACATATTAATGAAGTGGTCGCTTAGGTTAATGTTTCATTTTAGTGCTTGTGCATAACTGGACATGGTAGTGAAGGGGTTGCTTGGGGAAATGTTACCTTTTGGTGCTTGTGCATACTAGAGCATGTTACTGAAGGGGGTCACTGGGTGGATGTTTCATTTTGGTGTTTGTGCATACTAGGACATGTTACTGAGGGGGTTGCTTGGAGAAAAGATTAATTTTGGTGCTTGTGAATACTGGGGCATATTACTGAAGGGGTTGCTTGGGTGAATGTTTACTTTTGGTGCTTATGCATACAAGGAAGTGTCACTGAAGGGGTTGCTTGGAAAAATAATTCATTTGTGTGCCAGTGAAGTGCTTGTGCACACAGTCAGACTGCTGAAGAGGTCACTGGGGAAAATAATATTTTGTATAATTTTAATTCTTGTGCATAATTAATACAAACTAATGAAGGGGTTGCTGATGTGAATAACTCATTTGTGTGTCAAAAAAGTGCTTGTGGACAAAGAAGTTAATGGATTGCAACTCCAATATCAAAGGCAAAGCATTGCATTTAACAATGAATGGGCATGCTGCAGGGATGCCGGAAAATGAATTGCAAAACTACCTCATTGGCATATTACATTTTACAGCATTTCTCATTTGCATCTCATTATTTTAAAGGCTTTCATATAAAGTAAATGGCCTCTGTAAATCTTGTCATTGTATGCTCATTTGTAAGCATCGGCAATACCCCTATCACATTTTTCTAAGCAACTATGAATACCAGCCATAGTGAGAATAGCCTTTGGGTTACCACATCCACTGCTGGTAAACACCTTTGCTGGCTAGATTTTTTTTGTTTGTTTGTAATTATTTGTTAACCTGGGTCTTTACTGGCATCTGATTTGTTCAATATATTATCACCAACCTTGTTGGTTTACTGACACCTTAATATTTGTCTGTATATGCTCACAGTGTTGTTCAGTTATTAGCCAGTCCCCATCCTCAACGTTCCCACTGGGCACAGACACCTGCCTCCATAGTTCCTATTTCTTACTGGCTGATTGGATACTTGGAAAGCTCATTCCAGTTACCTGACAATAGCTTTGCTAGCTAACTACGTTGGGTATATGCTCTTCTTTTAATACGTCTGGATGATGTAGTGAGGCATTTGATTAATTGTCCGTGTCAGCAACTAAGGTTATACAGCTTTTTTTAGGTAAATAGCCATCTAGTATTAATATTTGGTTTGCTAACTCTTCAATTATGTCTGAAAACATTTTTCTTATAATGTTCACCTGAAAAGATAAACATAAAGGATGGCAGTTTTATTGAATACTGTAGGCTGTTCTTCTTCTCTTTTCACTTTTAGTCTTCAATATCAGAACATCACAGTTTTGTTCCTAATATATTTTAATATCAGCCCACCTATAGCAACAAAGAACATTTTATAATGTCAGAAAACAAATTTAAATCATCTAAAGAAAAAATAGTTAAGGAATAAGATGTTCCAGTTTCCAGAGCTGTAACACATCCCCCACGGAATACAGATACTCTAAAAGACACGTTTCTGAGTTGAGAATGCACTTTCAAATATTGATTTTATTTTATATTGGTTTTATTTATAACCATTTGTTAATTAACTAAGTTGACTGCTTCACACTCTTCAACCAAGGTCTAGACTCTACATGAGCAACATGGAAAATAATGTAAGTATGACAAATTAATAAATAGCATGAAATGCAAACAGTGAGCACAAATTACAATACCTCAGAATTTCATAAGTAAATATTGTTTGATGGGTACAATGCAATGTAACTCTCAACCTTTCACCTCAAGAGTAAGGAAGAAAGCTAAAAATAATGATGGACAGTAACTCCAGATCAAGGACATTTTTAAATGTTATTACATGTGACCTGAAAAATTTGTGAAACATGCCCCAGGATTTAATAAAATTTGTGTAGGCAATTTGTAGAGCCAACATGGAATGTATCTTTGTACACGGCCTCAGCTCTCCCTCTGCAGTGCGCCATGCATATTAATGGTGGCATACTGCTGAGGGACAGCATAGGAACAGGGATATTGAATCCATGTAGGGAGAAGTGTAGAGACTACCCATGGTTGTGTATGCCTGGTTAGATGTTATGTACAGAGTGAGGCTCCTTGTAATGCTCCCCACTACTGTTGAAATACTGTGAATTGTTTTAAATGTATAATATTTTATTATTATGAATTTTTTTCCTCTCTTTATGTTTGTGCAGTGCGGAGCGCAACAATGTTAAGTTGTGCTCACATATAGAGAGCTGACACCTGCTAGATATCTAAAAATAGAGACCAGATGTAACTAATTATAATTACATATTTTTTTTAATTGACATTTGTGCGACTCGGAATGGGAGAGCAGTAGAGCCAAGCGGCGCTTATACATACATAGCCGACAGCTGCCAGAGATCTAAAAATAGAAATTGTGTGTAATAAATTATTTATTTCTAGGTCTGTTTAAGTGTGTTTACGTGGTGCACTACTCAGCAATGCTAACAGATAGCCCAGTAGTATATGTGAATGTATACAAGTTTTCATAATATCCAAGTAGCTAAATGGATAGAGTTACAGCCTAATGCTTAGTAAGTCCTGGGTTCAAGTCTGTAGCAGTCATAAGATGTCTGTAATTTAATTTAGTATATATGTTTAATTTTAAAAACAAATTTGTGAACTATGACACTGCTGTGCTGTGCTGAGCACTGCTTAAACATGCTAACAGCTACTACTGTTTGTGCTGTGCTAAGCTTCACTAAAACCTTGGTTGTGTGAGTTTTCACGCTGCTTAACTTGTTTAGTTGGTTGGCTTCCTGCTAAGTGATGCAGCACTTTTTTGAATGCTGCTCAATGATGTGTAAGGGTGGGAAAACAGCCTATATTAGGTGCAATAGGCATGAATTCTGCACCATACTTTGGAGTCAGCTTATGTGCTGATATGCCAGGTGGTGTTGGAGAGGATGCACGCTTTCAGGCACAGAAATGGGATGTGCAGAAGTCCAGGGTCTTTGTTGGGCTCCTGGTAAAGAATTATGAACCCAGGCTGATGCAGGACAGTTTTCAGGGCTCGGGATATAAAGAGAAGACCTGGGACTGGTTGACCAGGGAACTTACCAGTGCTACTGGTATCCCAAGCACTGGTGAGCACTGTCATCACCATTATGACAACTTAAAGAGGAGAAAGAGGGAAACCTTGGACACCTGGATCCAAGAGGCATGAGCTGGGCATGCCCCACAAATATGTAAGTATGCTTTCCACTGTTTTATCAAAATGTAAGCTGAATGTCTGCAAAACTGGTATGCATAATGGTGTGCTTCTCTTCTAACAACTGCAGCTGAGAGGACTTACAATGTTGAGTCCCATGCCAGGCACCTGACCAGGTTGTGCCGTGAGTGTGGTAAGTACGGATTTATTACGCTAACTGTAGTGCAATAAGCAATAAAGAGTAAAGCATTTACTGCAATAAAGTATACACAATAAGAACTGTAGTACAATAAATGGGCAAGTAGAACTGTAGTGGAATAAATGGGCAATTAGAGGTGCACTGCAATAAATGAATAATAACAACTGTATTGCAATAAACAATAAACAATACCAATAACAGTAACCAAAATGGTGTACAGCAGGATTCTGTTGTCATAACCATTGCAGTAGAGCTGTATGCATTGATTATCTATGGTAAGGTTGCTGCAGTCAACTGTAACACTGTCATAGCTGTAGAATGCAAAACTAATGTCCTGAAAACTGTATTGCTCAACTCCTAGTACAGTCCAAGGCTGTCTCCAGGCCGATATTAGTCACATAATGCTCTCTGTTCCTCCTTCTCCAGGTAATAAAGGTATATGGGTAAGGTAGTCCACTCTATGAGCAGCTATTGTGTGTGGACTTCATAGACATTTATCAGCAATACCAATAAAGTGTTAATCAGCATTGTTGATTCCTAAAGAAATCTGTCTTAATATATGCTGTATGGCTGTATTCCATGCATGTGTGTTATACTGTCACTGCAGTCAAGCATAACACTGTAATAGTTCTATAATGCAAACCAAATGTCCTGTAACATGTATTTCTCAACTCATAATATGGTCCAAGGTGGTCTCCAGGCCAATATCAGTCACATAATGCTCTTATTTTTCCCACTCCAGGAGCAAAAGCTATATGGTTGATGTAGCCCATGTTATGCACAGATGTTGCATTTCTCAGGCATTTATCACCAATATCAATAAAGTGTTAAGCAGCATTGCTGACTCCTAAATAAATCTGTATAAATATTTCCAGCATGGCAGTATTCCTTGCATGTTTGTACTAAGTTGCTGCAGTCAGTTGTTACATTATTTGCAGATGTCCCCTGCACTCACAACTATTGGGTTCTATTTCCATGCCTGCCAACTAAGGCATGACGGCTGTCTAGTTTATGCACTGTACACAAACATGCCTCTCAAGTGTCACTATTTCTCATAATGTAATTAAAACTGCCTAATCCGCAGTCACAGGATTACCAGAAAAATGATTACCTGGAATGAAATGTATTAGCAAATCCACTTAGAGAACACCTTGGTAGTTATATAAGTCCATATGTGAAACTGTTCTGTACAGCTGTATACTGTACCTGCATTTGTTATTGCTTGGCCTGTACTGATCCATGTTAATAGCTTGGGAGGTATGTACGTGCTACATCAGCTATAGGAGAATTGTGGACACTGTACTCAAAACTGACACTACACACCAGTAGAGGATTTATTATCAGTGTTTTCAGGGATATAGTCTGCATTGTCAGTAACGGAATGTTTCTCTCTCTCGCCCCACCTCTTATATGCATTTATTTATTATTGTTATTTATTATTATGATTTAATATTAACATATTTTGTTTAACTATATTTTGGTAAAATGTGATTTATTATTGTTATGTTTTATTATGATTCGGTATTAACATATTTTGTTAAGCTAACTTTTTTGCTGGTCTTAAGGTTTAATTCTTACTGGCATGCTGTTAACATACTGACTGTTATGGTACTTAATGTTGTGTTACACATAATATACATTAATATGTATTTGAATGAATAAATATGATATTCCATTCTGTTAATACTAACAATGATTTGATTATTACTAACCTTAACTTATTTCTATACCTCATTTACCACAGCATGTCAAGGTAGGCCAGTTCTGTTTGAACCTCTTACCTTCCCTCCTGTAACCTTGGCACCAGGAACCAGCACGTCTGGGACCCAGACCAGTGGTTCCCCCTCTGCTTCCCTTCACCACCTGTGGCATCAGGTAGTACCACCCCACGGGATGGGGATCCCTCCCCCCTCTGGGAGCAGTGGTGGAGAGGGAGTTGTCACCTGGCTGAGCTGCCAGTTTTGGTGTGCAGGATGGTCTACCATGGTTTTGACTGCTGCCTGAACTGGATCAAGGACATGCTGATCAACTGGGTGGAGCAGTCTCACCCTGGTGCCAGACCTCCACCACTGCCACCCATGGAGCAGTGATGGAGCAGTGCTGACAGTCCCATGGGTGAGGATGTGACTCATGCTGCTGCCTTGTGGAGGGACATGGGACTTTGATTCCACAACACTCTCCCTACCCAAAGTGTTCACCCCCTCATGTGTCACACACCGCCCCTGTTTGCTGTCTTATCTATCTTGCCTATCGGCAAATGCATCCTCACCCATGCAACTTATCTTCCCCACATGTACCTATGTCCCTTCTCCAACATTCCAGTCTCACCTTAAAAAAAGGGCACCTTCCCAACAAAAAATACTGTCCCATACATAGCTCTCTATTTTGCACATGTGTACACTGCACACACATAATTTGGTCCAATTGGCTTAACAATGCAATTATGTTGTCCTTACCCCTCTCTCTGGGGGTGACAGTCCAAAGCCATCTACAAATTCTGTCAAAGTGCACAGTTGTTGCTGTACAAGAAATGGATAACTATGATTCTTTCCTACACCCCTCGTGCACATCCCAACCTGTCTTTCACTATGTTTTTCTCCCTGCTTACACCCCATTTCACCACTTTCCTATCTCCCTATTTTTCTTTCCTTTATATTTTTTTAGTGTAACACTGTGTGACGTGCCACGTCATGCAGCTTTGCAAAGCTCAGTTAAATGCCACTATATTGACTATATTTGTTTTTAAAATTGTAATACACATTTACAAAATAAACACCCATCCCATATTTTGAACCCAATACCATTGCACCTGCAGACCACAGCATTAACCTGCCACAACACACAACTGTTAACTAAAACAGATGGTTTAAACAAAACATAGTCATTTCCAGTTACAGTCATTAAGCATGTTTCAACGGCGATGCGTGCCTCACTGTGCAAACTTGATTTTAAAGTAATGGAAAAAATGGGAGTGTACCCTGGACACTGGTACAATAGTACACCACTAGAAAGCCAAAGACATAATAATGGATGTAAGTTAGGCCTATGATAGCAGTAAATGTGTCCTTTTATCAGCAGCATGTAGAAAGACACCTGCTAAGGCATTAATGGCAAAATACATGTTCAACTGGGACCCTGGTGCAGAAATACATCCTTATAAAGCCGTGCACATACTGATAGATGTAGAAAATGTTTGTCACAGCCTGTATGTCTGCATATATATCTTGCAAATACACTTACTGCAGCAGTGACTCAGTAGCTTAGTCTGTTAAATGCCTTGCAAACAGTGCATTTGCCACACACAGTCCTAAGTTCAAATCCAGTGGTGTGTAGCAGTGGAATTGTAGTATTATGAAGCCAGCAAATAATGACTGAGTCATGCACTCTTTATCAACACAATGCATATCAAATGAAATGTCTGCATTTCACTGATGGAAGTCATAGGCCTGCAGATAGAAACACACTTCACATATCCCTACAGCAAAAGTATAAGTGCATGAAGTGTCATCTCTGGTGCTGCAAATGAAAGCCACTAATATCAGAGTGCATCACACAATCCTTTCAAACTCACAGTAAAGATTAGCACAGCTGCACATAGGTTCATAGGTTCATACTAGGCTATCTGCCCTAGGGCATTTATAAGCCTAGCCAGAGTGTGTGTGGCTTTCACCACCCCTTAGGATGAGAATACTACGCCCATTTAGGGTTTAGTTTACTGTGCCTCTGTCTAGTAGTGACACAGAGATGACCCCCGGGGTAAACCTACGAATTACGAGCCTACATCTAACATACACATTTGAAGTACATGCTTGTAACAAGGACTGCTCTCATACATACTCCAAATTACTACCAGACTGTAACACATGGCCTGACAGTCACCCAAATGGTGGACATATTGTTATATTTATCCACCATATTGCTCAAGGACACAACAAACATGTGGCCTAGTATTTTGTTAGTTATAGCGTTGCCTAATACACTTACCTTAAACACATGCCTTAATTGGACTGGAAAGGGTAGCCTCACTCTGGCTCTGCTTCTACAACAAGGTTGATGCAGCTCCCATAGTTACTTCTACAGCTTGTTGTCCTCCAAAGTGTTCACTCTCTCTGCCTATGCCTATTACCTGCAGCAACAGCTGCAGCCTATAGCACAGCCATCTCTGTGTAAAAGTTGCTGCTACAGACCTACCCTCTGCAATGAAGTAGTCTCCTCACCCCAGTAATGTCCAGCACAACATATCAGAAAGGGCCCATAATCTACATGAAGGCCTTATATATTTTACTGTGGTGGCATGTGATGGTTGATGATAGTGCAAATCAGCTATTTTGGCTGCAATTAGCATTTCAGAACCACAGATCAATTAAGAGGCAATCACCTGCTGTTGAGAAGCATGTTAAAAAGGCAAGCAACTGGCTATGGGGAACCATTTTATATGAGACTTTCCTTATACAGACCACACATATGCAAAGTATTAACTATCAGCACATATCAGAAAAGGAATACTGCACTCCATCAGGTATGTAACCATCTTGTTTACATCAGGATGCAGATGTCTGACTATACTTATGGGTAATAGGGATTATAGCGTTAAGCCTTTCTTAGAACTGTGATAATGACATTTCAATGATCTCCAAATTTCTTACACATGCAGAGGATGTGCAAGAAATCAAGGGTGGAATGTATCTTGTCAATGTGGCACACTGGGCTCGTGGAACTCTTCCCTTACAGTGGTTGTAATAGCACACTGCTATTTGTTTGGCTCAGTTGGTTTGACATGTTATCGGGGGGGGTTATCTCTTGGGGACACACTACAATAGACTCTAATGTTGGCTGTATGAACATACAGCAGTGTTGTCATGGCACACATGGGAATAGCTGTTGGTAGTATCCTAGTTGTATCCACATGCTTAGTATGTTTGCACACTGTGGAATATGACATGTGTGATCAAGCAGTGGATATTGCCAGCCATTCTGTCCTTGCTGTATCTCTACATTGTGTACTTCCATGTATGTGATCCTGACATGTGTTCCCATGTTGTTGTCCTTCAGGGAACATGTATGCAAGATGCCATGCAGATTTTCCAGATGCAGAGAATGACTTAATACTGGAAGGGCTCCATCAACACCATGAGCTCTTACTGTCTAGGGGGAGACACAACAGGGAACAACAGGAGGCACTGTGGGCTGACCTTGCCTATGATGTCAATGCCACTGGTCAAAAGAGTAGGACATATGAGCAGGTTTGACACCACTCAATGGACATGATCAATGCCACATGCAGAAGAGCAGCAGATGTAACCAGGCAGGACCTGGAGCAGAAAAACTACTCTCAGCCACTGAGGAAATCCTGGAAAATCTAGGCCCACATGACAGCTCCCAGCCATACCATCACACCCTATATCGTGGATGTGGGTGCCACAGTGTCCACGGCAGAGGAGTGTGCAGATAAGCTTAGTTTGATCAGCATTGCAATACTGTAGCATTCAGTGTGTCAATGTGTACATAGTCTTACATGGGTGTCAGGTCTGTCTGCTTTTGAGGGGAGCAGAAGGGTTTCACTGCAATTTGACTGTCATGCTCAGGTTCTGACCAATATAACAATTAACACAGTAACTACTGTAAATGTGAGATATATGGACGTATTACCTTGTGGTGGTGGAACATGCGGTGGTACTGACATTACTTCTCCCTCAAATTTTCAGAAGTCCATCAGGTACTGGCCAAGCATGTGATCCTGCTCCTGCTAAGCATGACACTGTTTTGTTACAGATGTAGGTTTATAGCAGTGTAATCCCTAGACTATCATCCCAGGCCTGCTGCCTGCATTGCTGTACTGTCGGCATGATTGCCAACTGCATACATATATTCTGACTGTACACATGCTGAACTCATACCTATGCCTTGTAGGTGTGACAGCATTGTCAGGACACTACAGAGTGTCATATGTGTCAATTGTGCAGAGTCTACACAAATGTCAATAATGTACCTAATTGTTGCTGATGAGATTGCAGTATAATGAGATGTTATTTTCAAGTAACTATAGGTTTTAGTGGGAAAAGTATTGTCCTCATGTCCTACTATATGAGGTTGGGTTTTCAACAAGTCTGTCATAGTGATGACAGTGTATAGAGTCTTACATATATCACAACATAGTACTGCAGAGCATAATAGTGCAGGTATTAATGTACTGCTTATTCCTTTCTTATCACAGGTGACTGGGGGGGTTGGTGTCTGTCCTCTACACAACCTGATGTCAATGTCTCCTCAGACTCTGATGATGATGGTGGCCACAATGTGGCACAGGTGGGGGTTTTAGGGGCTGAATCTGTCCCAGAGGTTAGCATCCCTCTTCTGCCCTCATTGTCACTGCACACAGTCAGTATGTCCACACATACCCAGTCCCCGGAGGCCACAGATAATGGCCAGTCAGAGGGTGGGGACATTGAACAGGAAAGTGTGGCAACTATGACTCCAGTGAATGTAGACACTGGCCATAGTCAGTGATCTGATGAGGCTCCACACAGGTGGATTGACAGGGGTGCTTGTAGGAGGCCTGCTGTCCATCCACCACCTGCTGTAGGTGCCATATCATGGGTCACGCAATGGTTCATTGATGCAGTGGATAGAATGGATAGAAGGTGGGCTGAGACAGTGTCTGTCTTGGACTGCACATTGTGTTGGAATGTGTTGTTGGAGTTGAACATTGGACTTATGGATGTAGGTCAGCAACCCCATCTGCTGAGAGTCCACGTGGCAGTGCACAATCATGCTCCCATAGTGGCAGTAAATCCAGTGGTACAGAGGGGAGTATGCTGTCCACACCATGACATAGCAGGCCATGGGCTCATGGTGCTGGACATTCCCATGGGGAACACAGTCCAAGCAGACAGCTGTCACTGTCAGGTACTAGCACCACTTCTGACCTTGGGCATGGAGGTGCCAGTGCAACTCCTGGCAGAGCCAGTTCCCGTGTTCAGGGCCAGAGACAGTGAACTGTCAACTCTACTATGTACAGTCCAAAGTTGTCCAACATACACACATGTATGGCTAGCCCTTAGCATGACTGTGTATACGCACACACTCACACATCACTGTCAAATACAGGTCACCTACAGATGAACATAGTACATTTCCATGCTCCAGCTTACCTGCTTCCCTTCTTGACTGACACACATGCTTTCAACCATTTGGGTCAGCCTAGGCCTCTTGCACCCCCATAGAACACCCTGTGCAAGTGATAATACCTGTGCCACATCCCTGTCATTCTCACCATTGATACAGGGAAATGAAGCTATGTGTCTGATGCACAGGGTAACTATATTAGTTAACATGTACTTGTGTAATGCAGTGTTGTTTTGCCATTCCACTTGCAGTGGTTACTGAGGTATGCTAGCATTTGTCATGAGTATGCCACATACTTTTGTGTACCTTATGTTGTATGATGTTGTAATGGCTGTATAGTTACACAATAACAGGTGTGTCATCAACCTATTTCTGTTTCAGGAGTCTGTTGGGATAACCTCTGGGCACACAGTGGCAATAAGGCAGCACAGAATGGCATGTCAGCACAGCAGAAATATGTCTTCAGCAAGGCAGAGCACTATAAGTGCATGGCTCCATAGGTTCATATGTGTATAACAGGCTAACAAGGACAGTGGTGGCATTCAGTGTACTCTTGCATCCCTAATCTGTGAACATGTCTGCTACCTTTGATAAATGTCACAGGGTTTTGGGAACTAACACATCTATAAGTCGTTATGATAGAGATGACCCATCTACAAATATCCTCTGTCCAGTACAGACAGTTGTCTGACACCAGTTATGATTGTCATGTTCTGCATCCCATTGTGTAACCTGCACATGATGTGTGTCACAGCAGATGTGTGTTTCACATGCATGGGCGGCCTGTTTCATGTAGGGTGTACTGTCTGTGTTACATACCTGTCTCTCCAGCATGTACTATGCATACCACAGTGATGTTGTAGGCATGTAGAACAGGTGAGATGTGTGTTAGTCTTGTAATGGATAGGTGGGCGGTACACAGTGGGATCCAACACCTCCCTGTATGGAGCCACATATATCCCTTCCAAAGCATTTAGGAGACAGACTACACATGTATGGTCATGACACAAACTCCATAGGGCATGCTATCTACACTCTGTATTGGTATACCATGGAGCCTGCATGGGTGCAATGATATGCCATAGTAAGGGTGGCATGGCACACAATGATAGGTGTGATGGCTGCCACATTCAGTATAGCAGTGACAGTCTGGGATTTGCATCCCAAACCTGTTGATATAGGTTTCACAACAGTGACTGCATCCCCACATCTTACTGACCAGTAAAAGTCAAAGGCTACATTACTCTCTGTGTCCATAATTCCATGTGCAATGGATCAATTGTGTGTGGTGTGTGGACACAGCAATAGTTTGCAGGGGTGGATGATTTCCCACAGGATAGTATTGTGTAGTCCTTGGCATGTAGTCTTTGTCAGTGACTCAGAGAGTAACTGACTGTGTCTTAGGCCATCTTGGAAAACTGTTGGTTCTGTGTGGGATTCTGTGACAGCTCCTAATATGCAATCACTTGCTAATGCACTCAGTCAGAGGTCAATAACAGTGCGTGTGACTGCATAGAGGGAATAGGTAGATGGGGTCTACCAATAATGAAGGATGGTGAACTCTACTGGTGACTGGCATTATTGCAGTGTAGGTCTCCCAATGCTATCTTCCCAGAGTATCACTGTCAGACATTTGCCTATCCACCAGCTAACATAACACTCTGTACATGAAGTACACATATTCCAGCAAGGCCTGTTGGCCTGATATTGTCATACACCTTATCAGGCCATGGTTAGTGATGTGAGACATATGCCCGACATCCATTGCATACTGCAACTATCAATGGGCTCTGCCTGTTACAGGTGGTAGGTATGATCTGGCCTTGAGCAAAAGTAACAGTGTTTGGTCCAGTGTCAGTCGGTGTATGACAGTGTTAGCGCTCGTATCCATGCTAGCTCCAATCATGGCATTTCAGGTGACATGACTCAGAGATCTGGGGACACCGCTTGGCACTACATGCAAGTTGTCCTCTGTGTGAGAAGGTATTGCAGTTACTTCCAGCATGTTGCAAGAAAAGAGTCATGCAAGGTGTCTGTATGGAGCACAGACAAACACATTAGGGAAATATACTATGTACACATTGTGTTGCTTATTTGTACTGTGGCTCACTTGCCCAAAGGATGGTCCAGGTCCTTAACTACAATGTCCTGCAGCAGTGCCATGACATCTCCACATGGAGAACCAATGTACTGCATTATGTGTTTATCAATATGGGTAACCAATACAGCCCCCCCCCCCCCATGTGAGGCCTTCCCTGGTGGGATCTAGCCACAGATCAGTCTCCTTAGAACTAATAGCATGCACTCCCCTTGCAGACAATACAGACATGTAGGTCAAGAAAGCCATTTATTACCTCCTGTGGGATGGTTGACATAGAGTGATGGCACCTCCCCCTTCAGATGCGACGTGCAAATATGCAGAGCTCTACACCCATGCGTTATGTCAGCAGCATTACAACTGCATGAACTCGGCTGTACATGACAGGAAGGACACAGGCTCATCATGGCTCAGCAAACTTGACAGGTGGACAACTGCCATTAGAAGGCTGTACAGTAACAGGTGGACAGTGCTGTATGACAGATGAGGGTTAGGGTTTTTCCCAAAAATTATGGCATTACCTCTTCAGCTAAAAAAAGCACATAGTGTTGTTGTGATGTTGTGCAGACATAATAAGTGACAAAATTAGCCACCCACACAAAACAGAACCACAACACACAGTGTAGTTACATGAGTGACCTCAAAGGACAGGCTCAGATTGTCATGATGCCACATATGATGAGTCTATACTCATACCTACTCTGTACTCCCACACCATGTCAACTACATCCACTTATCCCCACCCCATGTGACACATGACAGTCCTACAACCTTCCCATAACATCCATATTTACAGAGCAATTTGTAACTGACCTCTCATTGGAAGATACACAGCATCTATTGCACATGCTAACATTCCAGGCTGCATCCCACATGTGATCTAACAAGGATTACTAACACCACTGGGAAACCCTTGCAATTATACTGCCACCACTGGCTGCACACCAGCTGAGTGAACAACGGCAACTGTTATATCCTTGCACAGAGGTGGTGCATCCACTGACCAACATAACTATACATCTCTTTGTCTAAGTATCTATATCTGTATGCCCATGGGGCAATCATCATGGAGCTGCTCAGCACACATATATGTGTTTTATTTATTTATTTTATTTATTGACATTTGTTAACCGGGTTTGTCCAACTGGGCTTGTGGCCCATTTTCAGTGGAGACCCGAGGAGAAAAGCTCCAGTGGTACATTTTTTAAACAAGTACAATTTTAAACAATATTGATATAATGGCAGTTATAGCAAAAAGATTCACATATATTTGGTTACATGCATAAAGTTAAAGTTGCATTAAAAAGAAGCTTAGTAACATCATTTTACATTGATATAGTTCAATAGGTCAACAATAATATTTTTTGTTTGTATAAAATTATGCAAATGCATAGTAGACACATTGGAGAGAGAGGTGTAATGAGGTACTAAGTATGGACATTTTGCGGATACATAAAGGTAAGGAAGACTAGGTGGGGTCATGGCAAGGGCAGGTCCTGGAATTGAGAAAATAAGCTTTTAGTTCATTTTTAAAGTGTGAGGTGTGGGAGATTGAACATAAGTCAAAAGGAAGTTTGTTCCAAGCATGGGCAAGGGAGTGTTTGTAGAGTAGTTTGCCTACTGACCTTTTTGGGTTGTAGACATCAAGTAATTGTTGGTTAGAAGTATGGAGGGTCTGGGATGGGATGTAGAAGGAGACTAAGGAAGATAGAGATGGACAGAAGGAGGTTTTATAAAGAATAGAGTGTAGCATATGAAATTGATAAAATAGCAGAAATTGGGGAAGTTCAAGCCATTGAAGAGAGTTTAAAGAAATGCAGTGGTGTGAGTTGTATGGGGAGTTAGTAATGAATCTGGCTATTTTATGGTAAGTCTGTTGGAGTTTGTTTAGAGTGGAGGCCTGGATATTGGTAAGAACTGGGGCAGCATATAAGGGGGAGAGGAGGAGGAGTGCCTGGTCCAGGGTAAGTCTAGATTCAGGGGTTAGGAATTTTTTGTTCCAATATAGCTGACCTAGTTTCTGGTTTATTTTTTTATACACTGGAGTATGTGTAGGTTGAACTTTAGTTCATCGATAATGACCCTAGGAGTTTTGTGTGGGTGTCAGGTTGGATAGTTGCATTGTTAGAAGATGTAATAAAGAAGGAGGTTTTGTGATGAGAAAGGGAATGGGGAAGAAAAAGTAGGAGTTTGGTCTTTCTGGGATTTATTATCAGTAGGTTGTGATAGAGCCATTGTTCAGTGGATAGTAGGTCTAGTTGGGTCAGGGAGTGTAGTTCAGGAATGTTACTTGAGATGGATATAAGTGTAGAGTTGTCGGCATATTGAATAAGGGAGGATTTTTTGCATGAGGTGTAAAGATCATTGGTGAAGATGTTAAACAAAAGGCGTCCCAAGATGGCGCCTTGGGGAACACTAGTGGAGATGGGAAGGAAAGGTGAGGAGGATGAGAGCCATTTCACAGATATTTCCCTGCCAGATAGGTAGCTACTAAACCAGGCAAGTGAGGAGGGGGATAGGTGGAGATTTGTGAGTTTGGATAGTAGTAGAGGATGAGAGACAGTATCAAAGGCTTTGGAGAGATCTAGGAAGGGGCAGGAAATGAATTCTACACACAGTTGACTGCATACAGTTTGGATGTGTGACAGGGGGAGCATGACTGTTACACATGGTGGACATTTCCAAGGCATTCACCAAGGACCTGGGTGAGGGGACATCAGGGCATACAACCCCCTAGACTGAGCCAAGCCATCTGACTATATCCACCTCTCAGGCAACATTTACAAAGCATCTACTTATGCATCTATGATACTGTCACTGTAGGGGTCAGTAAGTGGCCCATTGATGGCACACATAAGCAACATAGGAACCTTCACCTCCAATAGCTGATCTGTAAACAGCAGTGCTCAACAGTACACAGTATTGGGACCTCTACTGCTTGGAATCCATTTAACCACAACACATGCAATTAGTGAATGACTTTGGTTATCAATGCTGGCTGATGCTTGCAAATTGTCAGTACTCATAGAATCTCTGTGGTATATTACTATCCTGCAAGAGGGTATTACAAACACATGCCTGTTGATATACTAATGGCCATAAGCTTCATACAAATATATATGCAGTATCATGTTCATCAGTTAGACCTAGTTGCAACATCTGATGCACATACTCAGGGGTGAAAGAACTAGGCACACAGACCTGACCACATAGGTTTACACCTAATGTGCTTCAGATCACCATGTCTCTACAGTGATATGGCAGGAATCATATGGCATAGCTGAGGCCACAGTCACCTGTAAGTGACATACTCATAACCTACATGTACTCTTCCCTCAGCATGCCAATATCTGAGTGTAATGGCCATTTGTTGATGTACCTTTCTAGTCAGTACTGGCAATTGCACACAACAGTATGGTCCCTCACAGGGACACTTCATGTCTTTAGCATGTGTTCAGTGGGGATCATCTGCAATAAGTGTCATTGTCACCTGTGGCATATAGACTTTTCAGAAGTGATCTGTGCCTTGCATCTGGGGCAATGTGTGACCCTACTGGATTGCATATGCTGCCTATCTGTAGGAGGCATAGTAGATAAATAACTCACTGTAGGGACTTTACCCTTGTATGTGACATTAGTACTACATCCTTGTGGGAGAGATTTGTCTAGCAGACTTAAACACACCTTTGAAACAGAACCCTGCCTAATAGCATACAGCACACCTCAGTTCACCTCAGCACATGCCACCTGTATGATTGCTGGGTGACCATCATCTCAACACAGGGCATCTGCCTGTGCCCCTCTTGGACTGGGGCAATATGTGCTGATCCTGTATGGGTATAAAGATGTCTATGATTGTGAGGGCTGTATTGCCATTATGCTAGTGAAGTTCAAACATCCTCTGGTTCCATAACATGATGTAAAATGCTCTAACAGGCTCACACACAAACATGGCTACATTGAGGCTAGTACCACTTCCAATCACTGCTTACAGGACATGCCAAGGCACACACATAGTACAAGTTGGCTGTATGTAGATGAGAACAATTACCTATGTATTGGTGCACACTACAGATCACAGTGCATGATGCATGCAACACACCTCATTTCTGCTAATACTATCAGTTTAGGACATATTATGCTTGATGATATCAGCAGGCCTTGTTGTGGTCAGTCTTTTGGGGTGGTGGTCACATCACATGCTACAAATACAATACTGCAAAACCCTACCTATTTCTAAGTTACTAAGGTGATCATATGAGAATGAGATTAGAACCCCTCCCTATCAAGTGTTACACACTTTAGCTCTTAGTATTTAATGCACATGCCATAGCTTAAGTCTGATGCTACACTGTCAGCTAGTAGTCTTAAGGTGAATGACATTATCAGGCCTTGTAGAAGTGGGCGGTTTGGAAGCTAGCAGCAAGTTACAGGGCCAAAAATGCATAACCATTACAGATGGATAGCCCATGAGGGCATGCCAGTTATTTTGCAGGGGGATGCACACACACACACACACACACACACACACACACACACACACACACACACACACACACACACACACACACACACACACACACACACACACACACACACACATACACACACACACAGTAGTCTGGCATGGGATTAGAACCCATATCTATCTAGTCTTGCACACTATAGCTCACAGAACTTATTACACATGCCACGGCTTAAGTCTGATACTACATTGTCAGCTGGTAGTCTTAAGGTGGATGAGATCATCAGGCCTTGTAGAAGAGGGCAATTTGGAAGCCAGCAGCTAAGTTACAGGGCCACAAAGTGCATAACCATTGCAGGTGGATAGCCCATGAGGGCATGTCAGTTATTTTGCACTGGGGTGTATGTATGTATGTATATATATATATATATATATATATATATATATATATATATATATATATATATATATATATACACACACACACACACACACACACACACACACACACACACACACACACACACAAAGTGGATTGGAGTGAAATTAGAACCTAAACCTATCTAGTCTTACACACTATAGATCACGTAACTTATGGCATGTACCACTGGTTAAGTCTGTTATATATGCAATTGTAGGCACAGGACTTGTGCATTACACAAACAAGGCTTGTGTTGAACAGCATCTGTGGCCTGTAGAGTGGTATTGCTTCGTACTGTTATCTGCATCTAGCATCTTTTCAGTGAGGTAAATGTTATTATCCTAGCTATGTGTGTACAGTTACCAGTATGGCCATATGTGGGTGTTTGCACTTAGGCAAACCTGTGGGCAGGAACAATGTGTCCATGTGTGCGTTGACAGCATTAAACATTACACCACCTGTTCACTTGTATCTGTCTATGTGGTGAAATCCAGCAGGCACATGTGTCTGTAGGTAAGTGGATTATGAACTGTTGCATCCTTAGTTTGGATCCTTTGAGTAACAGCATGTATGTGTGATAGTGCAGACTTACCCACCATTATTACGGTATGTTGGACAATACAGGCATCCACACACATATTTATGTATACAATAGGGATGTATATATATAAATGTAACTGTGTGTATATGTATATGTGTTATGTAGATATATGGGGAGAGTCTATGTATCATTTTACTATATATAGCTATATATATATCGATATATATTCTTTTGACACTACATACAGATAGCTATACTATGTATGTGAGAGAGATAGTGACAGAAGGATATGTATAAGTATGTTTGTATGTATAGACATATCTATACATAACAGGTCATTCTGATGCAGGGCCAACAGAATTGAGCTCATTTTAACTAACTGTATGGGCATGCCCAGTGTAACTGTCAGTACTTATAAAGTCACTCCAGGCCACACCTACCTGTACTACAGTCTGGGATTTTGTGTGTTACAGACAATTACATCTGTCCCTGTTTCTGCTGTACTGCACTTCACTCAAAATGTCCACAGCACTCCCAGCTGTTTGCTGTACTTAGTATGTGACTGAGGTTCATAATGTTACACCACACACAGACTGACAGTCTGTGAAAACACCAACATAATAATATCTCACATGCAAAAGATGTGACTACTTCCAGATTAGAACCATCAATACTATCACCAGTGCTAGGTTCCCTAGTCCACTGAGCCACACAAGCTACCAGACAGAGAGGAGGAATTCACACAATCAACAGCATAAATATGTATGTTGTTATTCCTGCATTACGTGTGACATACAAAGTGTGATCAAGTTCTATGTTACAGCCCTGAGATTGCCTGGTCTGCTGATATACCATTGCTAACTTACTCTTAAAACAGTTATATGGGAGCACTGCTGTGTAGTGGGTGGGGAACAACAGCACATGATCGATCTGGGCACACAGTAGTCCAAATATCATGTGACTCCACTGTTTAACATCTCCCTTGACTGATGCAGTAAATATTCCAACCATGAGGCCTAGTGATTATTAGACAACACATACTATTGGACTGGCTATCTGTAGTCCCATGTGGATGTTACTTCAGTCCACATAGCCCACTATATTTCCTTGCATAAATGCAGCAGATCCGTACATATGATACCATAGATTCATAGGTTCATAGGTATGTACTAGGCTAATGGCCCTGGAGCCTTTACAAGCCTAGCCCATAGAAGTGCTATGGCATCGCGCTGCCCTTCATTAGTTCCCAGTGGGTATATCAAGTAGAGCCACTGGAGTGATCCCCGGGGTGAACTTTCTATTACCCATCCACTCATCAAGATTTATCTTGGGACAGCAAGGGGCTCTGCTTGACATGTATGGGAAGTCTATTCCAGAGCATGGGCAGTCTCTGGGTGAGGAACCTGTCCCTTCAGCATGTTTTGTTGATTGTGGTAATGAAGTTGAGGTCTCTGGAGCATGTGGTGTGGAGGGATTTCTTTAGATTTAGCATTTCTAACAGAGCTGGGTCAGGCATGGCTTTGTAAGTCAAGCAGAGATCATCTCTAAGTAGGCGATATGAGACAGAGAATAGCTGGAGTCTTTTGAGTCTGTCCATGTAGGATATGTGTTTAATGCCTAAGATTTTCTTTGTGAGGTACTTCTGTGGCCTCTCCAGCTGTTGCAGGTGTCTAGTGAGGTACATGCCAAATGGGGCATTATACTCAATGATTGGTCTAATGAAGAAAGAGTAGAGAAAGACGATGACCTCTTTCTTCCTGAATGCAAAACGCTTGGTAATGAGATGTGCCACATAGAAGGACTTTCTGACCACAGTGGCAATGTGGTGGTTGAAGGAGAGGTTGCTGTCAACCTGCACTCCCAGATCTCTTATAATGCCTTCAGTGTTCAATGGGCTCCCATCGATGTGGTAGTTAGTGGGAACTGAGTTTTTACCAAAGGGCATGACGACGCATTTTTTGACGTTAAGCTTAAGGCTATGGTTTTGACACCTATCATTGGTCTCAGTGAGGCCATTCAATAGGATGTCTGCATCACTTGGGGAGTTAATAATGGCTCCCAGCTTGCAGTCATCTGCAAACTTGGTCAGCCAGATTCCCTTTGTGTTGGCTTGGACTTCTGAGAAGTAGATGCCGAACAGGAGAGGACCTAGGACCGATACTTTTATGAGTCCACTCGTTACTGGTCGGCATTCTGACATGGGAGTTCACTACTTTCACACTGTGTGTTCTATCTGTGAGCCAGTTTGCAACCCACCTAGTGATATAGGAGTTGATGCCTAGTTTGGTGAGTTTATCAATAATTCCTGAGTAAGGAATGATATCAAAGGCCTTGGCCAGATCAAGGTAGGTTGTATGCACTGCCTTACCTTCATCCACACCCCTGGTGACTGACTCAAAGAAGTCAAACAGGTTGAGCAGGCATGATCTCCATTTCACAAAGCCAAACTTTGTGTGGTCCATTGTTTTGAAATTTCCTATATCTTTGTTAATCAGGTCCATGATGATGGGCTCCATAGCTTTACATATCAGACTCATCAGGCTAATGAAGCAATAATTCCCAGGGTCTGTAGTCACTCCCCCTTTATGGAGAGGGATGACTGTAGCAGTGCACCATTCAGTAGGGACAAAGCCTGAGATGAGGCTGTGACTGAACAGGGCACACCGATGCAGTGCCAGTTCATTTTGTAGTTCACGGAAGCTGTATTCCTGACCTTGAACAATGCAGCTTTAACCTGGGGTGCAGTAATGCTGGGTGCCTGTCATTCTTCCAGTATTGTGATTGGTCCTTTAGGGGGAGTGAGGGGTAAAGTTGGCACTGAATCTGTCGGCCAGTATGTTGGCAGTATCTGTTGGCTCAGTATAGGATGTACCATTGTGCAGTAACTCAGAGCAAATCTGGGTATTGCCATGGAGGTTCTTGATATAACTATAAAAGGCTTTGGGATTGTTTTTAGTGTCTGCTGCAATTCTGCCTTCATAGCTGGCTTTAGAGGATTTGATGAGGGATCTCAACTTTTTGTTGAGACTAATAAGGGAGTTTTCCCAGTCTTGGGACTTCACCTTTTTCTGCAACAGTTTCTTCCTTCTATTGTTGAGTTTATTAATGGCAGGGAACCACGAGATTGGCTTCCTTTTTCTGGTGGAGACCATTTTGGTTCTCTTGGGTATGCCTAGTTCTATGCATTTATGTAGATGTTCGTACAGTGCATTGGTGTATGATTCGGAAGTCTTGCAGCTATTTTCCATTGTCATGGGTGCCGTGAAGTTAGCCACCTCTGTTTTTAGGAATCTAAAGTCAGCTCTGGAGAAATTTTTCAAGGTGGTTACCTTTGCGAGGGGTGTGGGTTAGATGTGGATTCCATGATGATTACTTTATGGTTGGATATGACCAAGGAGGGATTGACTATTGGTGTAAAACAATGATCACCCATTTTAGTAATAACCAGGTCAAGGATGTTGCTTCCTCTAGTGGGGGTCAGAATGAGCTGGTCCAGGGCATTGGAATTGATGAATTCCAGGAAGCAGTGGGCCAGTGTATTGGTACTTGAGTAGTTTTCCCAGTTGATGGAGGGGTAGTTGAAGTCTCCTAGTATAAGAGTGTTGGGTTAGATCTTGATAGATTCCAGGGTGCTTAGGAACATGGAGTGAGAGTCTAGGGACTTGGTTGGGGACCTATATCAGGCTATGACCTGGATCACAGTCTTACCCAGTGTTAGTTGTACCTGGAATATTTCAGATGCATTATGCTGGGCTACTAGTTTGCAGGTATGCATATCCTTTATGAATATGGAGACACCACCACCTTTGGAGCCTCAGTGTATGTTTTGCGGCCAAAAGGTGTAGAATGAGTTATAGCCTGGTAGTGCAGGGGTGCTTTCTGCTGTTTTAAACCAGGTCTCTGTAACAGCACAAATGTCGATGTTCCCAATTTTGAGGAGTGCTTAGAGCCAGTGCATCTTGAGATTTAGACTTCTAGTATTGAGTAGCATGACTCTCAGATTGCATTTATTTATAGTTATGTTATAGTGGTAATGTGGTCTTTGGAACACCACCTAAAAAAGTCACTATAGGGGTGGCAAGAGCCTTAGCCAGTACTGGCAACCCAGGGGTGACATATGCAGGCCATCTCTGGCAAAGCATTGAGGTCTGTCAATCATGTCATCCCAAGCAGACAGATACTGGATCACCTTAGAATGATACAAGAAACTTAGCAAATTGTTGAAGTCAATATTTTTTTGTTTGTACTGCGGTATCATTCTGGGTGATGGTAGGATACTGCTCAGGGCTAGTGTCATACCTGCCTGGGCCACATAAACCGAGAGCCCCACCATGTCTTTTTTCATGTAGTCCAGGGAGGTGTGTCTCAGGTCATTCACACCCACATGGACAATGACAGAGTCATACTTGTACTTGTGGAGTGACCTGAGTGAGTGTGTTATGTGTCGGATTCTGCCACCTGATAGACAGCTGACTATTACCTTCTCCTTATTCAACCTACTGAGTGGGAAATCTGTGTGCCACACTACTGAGTCATTTATGATTAGTGCATTGGGCAAGGTGTTTAGCCTTAGGTGCTTAGGTTGAGGGGCACACTGTGGAGGTGAACTATGTGTCCTGTGGTTTGTGCTGTGTTGTGGTGGTTGAGTACATTTCTATCTTGGAGGTCTCTGAAGTTTGGGTAAATTTCTATTGAGTGCCTCTGCGAAGGTGGGTGTGTGGTTTGTGTCTTTATAGTGGGTGTTCTGGAGGGCTATGTATTCCATGTGGTGTAGTGCAGGTGTTGACCTCCTCCTCTTGACCAGCTAGTCCCGTCTTGGCTGGAGAGTGCATAGCTTCCAATTTGGTGATATAAGTGCATCTCTCACAAGTCTGAGGTAAGAGGAGAGGGTTGTCTGTGTACATGAGGCAGTTGCTACACTGCCTCAGAATGCCCAAGTACACCAGGTTAATAGGAGAAAGTACAGGGAACTGCCCTTTAATGTGCTATCTTTTGTCTCTTAGCCCAAGCCAGGGTGAACTGGGCATGCTAATGTCTTCTTACAGGGACATCATCAGGGGGTTCTTCCTCTGAGTCCTCCTGTGACTGTGGCTGTGGTGACCTAAGCACTGGTGAGGGGCTGTGTATCCCTTCTCTTTGCTGATCTTGCTGCAGCTGCTTCCACAGGATCATATTGTGCAGCATGGCACATATGTGCACATGTGGCTGCAGGGCTCCACCAGATATATCGAGGCACTGAAGCAGTGACTTTAGAAGCCCAAACACACTCTACAATGTTCCTAGTTTGTGCGTGTGCCTCATTATGGCGTTCTTCTGTGGGTGTGTGTGCATTTCTGATGGGTGTAATTATCCATGGTTCCAGTGCATAGCCAGCATCTCCCAGTAAATGGCCATGTGGATGCCCCCCCAGCAAACATCTGGTACAGCTGTGATGCATGCCACATATGGGAATCGTTATAACTGCCAGAGCTGCCAGCACACACATTCATGATAATCCCCTGGGCATTGCACACAACTTGACAGCTGATGGAGCGGTACCCCTTGTGGATCATGTAGATTCTATCCTCCTCACCGGATGGTTACTTGATGTATACAATAGTGCAATTGATGGCACCCAGTACCTCAGGTAATGTGCTACATGTATGCTGGCCCTCGACTCAGAGGTGAAAGGAAAAGAAATGTGCTCATTGGCATGTGGAAGCATGGTATCCAGGAAATGGTGGAGAACCCTGGATGCTGATGCCTGTGAGACCCCCATCATGTCCCCAGTTGGTCTTTGGAAAGTACCTGTAGCAAGAATCTTAAGGGCTACACATACCTTTGTTTCCAATGGGATGGGATCCCCTTTGTTGGCTCTGGGTCTGAGTTGAGGGTAGCAGAGCTCTGTGAGTTCTTGTAGTATGTCCCTGTCCACCCTGTAGCACTATACAATCTCCAGCTCATGTAGCTCCTGGAAGGTTACCCTGGGCCTGAACACTCTTCTCCTTCTCAGTCTAGGCCTATAGTCAGCAGCAGAAGCAATGACTTCAGCATCTAGTACATACAGATGTAGCAGACCTCCAGCAGCCCCTAGGATTCTCTCAGTTAAAATTCCAAAGTTTGTACTCTAATGGTGCAGAGCATGGGGCGGAAAAATCAGATTGTAGGGTGTATCCATACTTTGTAGTGCTCTGCTGTGGGTACTGACTGTGTGATTGGCTACCTATAATGTATTCCACCTGCCTAGTATATCATTAATATGATTTAATGGCCCTAGGTTAAGTTAAACAGGGGGCAAAACTAATTATTATGTCATTGGCTTTTAGATGCACTCAGCACTGTGACACCAAGAGCAAATGTGTGCCTTGTAGGTAAACAAAGCTTAGCACTTAGTGCACACACCCCTCCACACTTCCACGCTCAGCATGGTGGTGCGCCATGCAAAGATGCAGAAACATGCGACCCTTAACAAAACAAAGCTTAGAAGTTAGTGCACCCCCCCCCCCCAGAAAGGGCACGCTCAGCATGGTAGCGTGCCACTCAAACTGGCAAAGTTAAGCTGAAATAAGCTTCAAATTCATTGGACAGACCCTCCCCTGATGTCAGCTACCTCCGCTGTAAACACCAACATAGTTCTCTGCCTACACGAAGGGGATATGTGGACACGATTACCCCTTTATTCTATTCAGTAACTCCACCTCATTTGCATAGGGATCCATGCTTACAGCCTGGAAACTACACGCTTCATAGCCTTACCCCGTTAGCAACAGCACCAATGCACCATTGTAGATTCTCCACTCAAGGGCCTGTAATGCATTTCTGTCATATAATATTATTTTTTTTTATAAAGCATGTTTGCCCACTGCAGCACACCACACAAACATGCCCAGATTATTAAAAAAATGAATTTAACTTATTTCCTTTAATTTTTCAGACACTCAGGAGGATAGTTTCACTCATATCTGTAACTGGTATGCCATTTCTGTGCATATATCTATATTTTTACAACCCCTTTTTTCTGTCTAGACTCCTGTACACAGAATTTTTCCATGTACTCTAAAGCCATTGACACAGGGTCTGTACAGCTGCCTACCTGCATGCTGGATTACTTTACCTGACTCATGTGTATGAGATTCACCTGCTTATGCTGTAATTTGCATGCCCCAGAACTTTCCATGTTGGCACATGCATGTGTGCCGCCTAGCAGTGCCTACTGAATCTAAAACCTGTTTACTATCATGTAAGCAGCATGGTGCAATGCCTACATGGTAAAAAAATGTGTTTTAAAAAAACACGTATTAAATTCCCCCCAAGATCTTTTATATTATGTATATTAATACACATTTTCTGATGAATAAAACATGTAAGTACGGTAAATGGCATTTAGTGATTGTCATGCTATTTTGCTGCAAAAGATCACATACAAGGGACAGAGGAAGCTATAGACACAAAAATCAGGGTACAATCAGGACTGTTTGAGATGCATACAGTCTAGAATGTGGTAAATAATAGGATGAAAACCTTCAAGGTAGACTCTAAATTCTTGATGTGATATGCACAGTACAGATGCTTCGGTACAGGGTTTAAAGGCTGTACTTTCAATATAATATTTTTATAAAGTTATTAGTACAGTATAAGCTATTTGATATGTTAGTAAAGTTTATTTTATTTTAATATATATCTAGCCATGTGTATGCATAGAAGCTTGCTTGTTTCTTACAGAACCAAATTTCATTTCTCTTCAGCTAAGCACGCATTTTAACATAGTAAGAGATTGTGAACATGTGCTAACAGCAATGCTTTATAATTGTTTAGAAGCATACCCATTACATACCTCTCAACCTCTTAGTGCCAGAAAAAGACACATTTTATGAGGAACAAACCAAAAATATGAGGCAAAAATCTGAACACTCTGCAAAAATCTGGACAGTTGAGAGGTATGAATTACACTGAACATTTATACGGCACACATCTAACTATTGTAAAAAAATAAAGAAAAAGACAGCATTCTGTTTTATAATGTCGAGTGAAAACAATGTGCCAAAAGATAATGATACTTCATTACATCCTGTACTTGCAGTTACTAATTAACATATTAAAGTCAGACAAGAATTCACTGCCTTATTGCTATGTTTATTTAATGCATAATTATACTTGTTAAAATATGCAGTTACTTATGCATTCATATTTATTCAGTTATAGTTACTTAAGTAATTTATTACATATTTCATCTGCATGAGTCTCACATTTTTCATATATAGCCAGGCCTTAGGGAATATCTTTCCTTGTCATCCTTTTATTACTTAGCAGTCATGTTTCTTAAGTTATAGCTGATATGCATGTAAAATCTTCATGTTTCCAGCCTATACTAGTTACACAATGAATCAAAGCAAAAAGGGCTTATTAAAATGTAGGACTGAGAAACTTGCTGTTTTTATGTATGCATTCTATAATAAATGCAATAAATATCGTCTTCACCTGTGCATTCTGTAACTTCTATGACCTTCATAAAGAATGCTATGACTTATTAACCTAAATAGGTCCAACTGCAACACTGAAAAGTTAATGTAAGCTAACATAAACTATGATATGCATTGCCATTGCACTTACTTGCTAGTTCCTTAACTGCAATATGCAATGCATTGTGTTCCAGATGTTTCACAGACCTGGTAACAAATGCATACATATTAGATTTTGAAATTAATTGTCCCAAACTAAAGGACGTTAAACCATTAACAAGAATTTCATTTAACTGGCCCACTAGGTATGAATACCCCTTTCCAGGGTGACCCAGGAAAACTGTCTGGTTAAATGATTTCTTATAGTTAGACAGCAGGCAATGAAGAAAACAAAATGAATCACATTACTAGAGTCTGAAGCTTGTTAACAGTTCATAACAGTAATACTCTGCAGTAAACTGCCAGACAATCCTCTGTACTTAACTGCTAAATAAGGTAGGTACATTTTGAAATACATACTAGAAATGTATTGTAATTAAATGCAACACATGAAAGTAGGTCCAAAATAGAAAGCAAAACTATTGTCTGACAAGTGGCATAATTTCTTTTAATAGTATTTTGTACGCCATAAAACTAATGTTGAGCAGACCTTTTGACAAAGACGTTACTAATACACTCTGGTGATCTAACTGCGTATTATATTACTGCTGTACAAAGACTCTTAATACAATTGTTACAGCACACTTCACTTTATTTTTTTAAATGGATCAGTATTCAGAATGTTGTCACTGACAATTCAATTCATCAGTGAACCAACATTGGAGCAATGTCAAATCAGTCAAAAGAGTTATGTCTTAAAATAAGAATGCTACTGGAAAAATCCAGGTTTACAGTCAGGTTGCCTGGTGCTTATATATATATATATATATATATATATATATATATATATATATATATATATATATATATATATATATATATATATATATATATATATATTGTATATATATATGTATACACACACGCACACACACACACACATATATATATATATATATATATATATATATATATGTGTGTGTGTGTGTGTACACAACTGCATTAATATATACAAATATTGCATAACTGATTGCTGTACTCTATTAGAAGTAGAACTGTTGCATTATTTGCTTGATGATATATAATCTGAACAAGAGTATATTTGAACTTGTTTTTGAAAGACTTTGTTATACTTACAGTACAATCCACATATTCCATTTGCCTACTTACCTAAGGGATGACAGTGGCACCATTTTAAAGCATTTTTTTTCTAGTAAGGTTAAGTTTCTGGAATAAACGCTAAGTTCATATGGTCATAGAATCATAGGAAGTTATTAGGCTAATGGCCCTATGGCCCTTACAAGCCTAGCCAGGTTCTGCCCTTGTTTCCATGATCAGCACCTATTGCCCCTGTCTAAGAGAGACACAGGTGGAACTCCCAGGGTTAATTTACAGTTACCCATCCAATCGCCCAGATTGCGCTTGAAGAGTGCCAAAGAGGTTCTCTGCTTTACATGGACTGTGAGTCTGTTCCACAAGTATGGTAAACTTTTGGAGACAAATCTGTCCCTCCAGCAGGTTCTATTAATGTGACATACCACATACCAGGTTAAGGTGTCTAGAATGAGTAACCTGTGAGCCATTGGACTTACAGATATGCAGCATTTCCAATAAAGCAGTCAGAAATTGCCTCATATGCAAGGCAGAGATTGCCTCTGAGCAGTCTGTATGAAATGGAGTAAAGTGACAGTGATTTCAACCAGTCCACATAGGACAGATGCTGAAGACCTTGAATTCTCCTTGTGAGGAACCTTTGCGGTCTTTCCAGTTGCTACAGATGCTTGGGAAGGTACATACCAAAGGGGCGCTGTACTCAGTTATTGGCCTGATGAAGGAAGAGTACAGGGAGGTTATAACTTCTTCTTTTTTTTTCTGGAGGCAATTGTTACACGTCTTGAGGCTTTGTAACTTAAACTTAAATAAACTTATAAATAGACTGACTACCACACTCATGCATGTTAACACTCTGGTTGTTCTCTCAAAATGGCACTGCTGCCTGCATGTGCTCACTATTTATATGCATGTGCTACATCTGGAAATGCTTCTTAAAGGTACATAAACACGCTCTGATCTACATCCTCCCTCTTTGAGAAATAGTTCATATACTAAATGACAATATTCAATGAAATGCAATTTACATTAGTGATCTTTTGACATGCCAGTCTGCTATAGAAAAATAATTCTCAACATATTAGTCACTGTAATATCTCTCAGTTGTCCCTGTCTTTTCCTCATGGTATTGGTCAGTCTTCACAAAATATTTGGTTTTCTGGCATATTTTTGATGACTGCAATCCTTTTAACGGACAAATAAATCTGCTAATTTTTTTCATAGCTGGACTTCTGAGAAAAAAGCTTCTTAAAAAGTTGGGCTTTGATTGCTCTGTTGTTTTTAGCATTAGGCAGCAACAAACTAGAACTGATAGGCAAGGTTGTTCCGGTTTGCCTAAATAGAAGTCCCTGAGCAGGTGAGCCAAGTAGGTTGTCATGGGGTATATTTCTGAGATGAAGTAAATTCAAGAAGATATCAGTATTGTCGTGCTTTGACCTCTCTAGTAATTGCTTTGCACTCTGTACTGCACATTCAGCAAGGCCGTTTGACTGAGTGTATTCAGGACTACTAGTAACATGAATAAAGTCCCTCTCTTTTGCAAATCTCTGAAACAATTGAATGGTAAACTGAGAACTGTTGCCAGAAATAACTCTGTATGGACTACCATGGACTGTATAATGACATTTCATCTTAGTAATAACAGCACTGGATGCTAAGTTAAGTAGCAAATCGATCTCAAACCAGTTTGAATAAGAGTCTACCAACACTATGTAATGCTGATTGTTCAACTCAAATATGTCAGTTGTTACTGTTGACCAAGGTAGTTCAGAAATCTGGCTTAGCTGAAGTGGCTCTTTTTGCAAATGCAGTTTAATGCATTACTTTTATAACCCTGATACATCTTTGCACATATGCAGTTAATGCTCACTTAAACCTAGGTTTTTAATGTGTCCTTTTATACATTTTCTATATTCATGAAATTTTGCATTGTTTCATATACTTGCATGTTTCAAAAAGTTTATTAATTATATTTATATACTTTTACATTTGCATACCTTGTATTACTTTAATAGAACCATTTTTGGTAGTTCTACATCTTCTATTAGAAACATATGAACTTGGATTAATATTTACTATACCATTTTATTTTATTACAGTTTTATGTCAAGTTTTGTTGTTTTTTAGAACTTTGCACATGAGATATGCAAAACTGAGTATAGCTTGTTTTAAATAATGAATTATAAGTTTTATTAATGAGTTTTGAATATTAGTGAAGAATTAGTTAGTTCATATGTTTTGGTTTTCAGCGTTTTGTTTTGTTAAATTTTAACTATTGGTAGCTTAAAGCTTGTTTTTAGAATCATATATTTTTAAGTGAGTACAAAGTTAATTGTATAATTGCACAATGAATTAATTAATTTATTGAATGATGAGTTTGCCTTCACTATATAATCTCTACAATTCATTATGTTGTATATGGTCTGAGGAAGCGTATCAGGAGATACGCGAAAGCGCTTACCACAGTTTCCAATAAATCTTTATATTTTATTTTTTCAACATGGAGAGTCTGAAGTTTGTATTTCACATCTTTTGCAAATCTCTGAAACGATTGAATGGTAAACTGAGAACCGTTGCCAGAAATAACTTTGTATGGACTACCATGGACTGTATAATGACATTTCATCTTAGTAATAACAGCACTGGATGCTAAGTTAAGTAGCAAATCGATCTCAAACCAGTTTGAATAAGAGTCTACCAACACTATGTAATGCTGATTGTTCAACTCAAATATGTCAGTTGTTACTGTTGACCAAGGTAGTTCAGAAATCTGGCTTAGCTGAAGTGGCTCTTTTTGCAAATGCAGTTTAGTACTGTTGCACACTGAACAAGAAGAAAGCACTTTATCAATATATTTCATTAGAGAAGGCCAAAATATTAGTCCTCTTGCCCTTCTTTTGGTAGAATCAGAACCTGGGTGGCCACGATGCAAAATCTGAATGTATTCATGTTGTAAGGAAGTAGGAACAATAACTTTCGGACTTTGAAAATGATACCATCTTCCATCAGCATCTCATCTCTGGTGTGGAACATAAGTTTCACTTCTAGCGAAACACATCATTGCTTTGACAGCCTTCCTACATTGATGAAGTGGTTGAGCTTTTGCAAAATTGGATCAGTCTTTGTATGATCTCTCAGCTCATCAACTCTTGTGGTAGAAAAATGATGCACTTCCATGACATCAAAGTCAAAATTCTCTGCATCAAACTGGTTCGTGGTATTTCTGGGCAATCTGGATAATTTATCAGACAGATAAAGAAGTTTACCTTTTGTATAGACCATTTTCAAATTATACTTTTGCAATTTGAGCATCATGCTTTGTAGTCTTGCTGGAGCTGAATGCATAGGCTTCTTTAAAATAGTGACTAGAGGTTGATTTATAGGTTCATACTAGGCTATCTGCCCTAGGGCATTTATTAGCCTAGCCAGAGTGTGTTTGGCTTTCCCCACCCATTTTAAATTAATTTTGCTATGCCCTTTTTCGAGGTTAGTATACTGTGCCTCTGTCTAACAGTGACACAGAAGTGATACCCGGGGTAAACCTACGATCTCCCATCCACTCATCAAGATTCCTCTTGAAGAGAGTCAATGAGGGACTCTGCCTAACCTGGACTGGGATTTTATAGGTTAAATATATACCTTCAATCTGTAAAGCTCTTTCCAGTGGTGAGAATCAAACCTTGCACCTTGTGATTGAAAGGCATACACACTAACCACTGTACCATTCAACCTTTCAGGATAGTCAATTTCTGTCTGGATAGCTCGGCCATAGATATAATCATGGAACTTCGAACATGCAAACACAATCGCCAAAAGTTCCTTCTCAATTTGAGCATACTGCATCTCAGTTTGACTAAGCATTCTAGATGCGTAGGCAACAGGTCTGCCCTCTAGAAGAATAACTGCCCAAGAAGAAACTTTGAAGCATCACAAGATAGAACTTCTGGTTTGTGGACATCATAGTATCTTAATATAGGCAGGCTAGTGATTTGCTATTTGAGGTTATCAAATGCTCTCTGTTCTAATCATGACCTGGCAACATCTTTGCATGTCAGCTCTTTCAAAATTGCTGATAACCCACTAAAGTCAGGGATAAATTTGCCCAAATAGTTAACCATACCAAGAAAACGCTGTAGGACTTGGACATTGTCTGGAGCTGGCATTTCAAGAATGGATGCTTGTTTAGAAGAATCTGGTTTTAAGCCTGTACTGCTAAATAAATGACCAACATAAGTAACTTCTGGTAGTCTGAATTTACACTTCAGAGGACTGAGCTTTAAATTCACTTCATGTGCTCTGTCTAGAACTTTCCTGAGGTTTCTGTCAGGTTCTGCTTTCCATTAGCTCTAACCAGTAAATCATTAACTATTATTGCACACGGGTACCCTGAAGAAATTTGATGCATTGCACGCTGGAAGACTTCACTGGTAGAATTTATTCAAAATGCATCCTGAGGAATCTGTATCTACCGAATGGGGTACAGAATGTAGTCAGTAGTGCAGATCTGTGATCAAGCATTACTTGCCAAAATGATCTTTTTGCATCTAAGACAGAAAAAACATTTGGCATTTGGCAAAAGGGCGACAATCTCCTTGACTGCACGCATAGGATGATGAGGTCATTTTAATGCCTTTTTAAGTCTCTTAGGTCAATGCATATTCTGATTTCATCTGAATTTTTCTTATGAGCAGCTACCATGGAAGACACCCACTCAGTTGGATCTGTGACTGGAGAAATCACAACTTGTTGCACCATTTTGTCTAACTGGAATTTGACTTTGTCTAGTTGTTGGAATGCTCTTGCTGGTCTGACCACTGGACTGACCTCTGGGTCTACTTTCATTCAGTACAAAACTGGAAATTTGCCTTAACTTCTCATTGAAAATATCAGCATACTCTGAGAAAATAGCATCAATAAAGCTGGAACTAGGACATGTGCTTACATGATGGACTTCTTTGGTAAAAGAAAGCAGTTTCATTCTTAAACTGTCTCTGAGACTTAATGACTGCACAGGTCTTCTGACTGCATAAAACTGCAAGCTGTAACTGTTCCCAGCCAAATAGCATGAAAGCACTACTGAGCCTTTGGTTTGAATCTCTTCACCTCCATAAGCAACAAGCTTCACACAATTGGCCAAATTAAGTTGCTCACAAGCTCTCACTTTAGCAAATGTTTCTACTGACATTACATTACAGTGAATCAGTGTCTACTTTGAGCTCCGTGGGCTTACCATTGATCAGGACAGTACAAAATACTTCATTCTTTGCCAACAAATCTACTGCATTAACCTTTTCACCGACCACTGATCCACCATCTACATAGAAAGTAGGGTTGAAGCTCTCTACATGATCAACTTGCTTTTATGAGTGACCTTTCTTAATAACCGAATAAGGCTTGCTTGATTTACAAAACTTTTAAAAATGGTACATTTTTTTTACATTTGTGGCATTGCTGACCAAATGCTAAGCACTTTTCTCTTTTAGACTCATGATTGGCACCACAATTATGACAGTAAACAATAAGACTTGACTTGGGTTTTGCTGACTCACTCATATTGTACTGAGCATGCCCTTTTTACAGAGCTAGTCTTGGAACTTTCTAGAAACCTATGAGTTTTCCCAGATAGACCCACAGGGGTTGCAGCTGCCATGTGCTTAGACCTGCTTCTGCTTGCCATGTGCTGCATGCTGTCTACATTTGCTGCTGAAACCATGCTCTTATCACTTGCAAGCATACTTGTGTGCCTTTTTGTGAGCTCATGGATTTGACAAATCTCTATGGCTTTGCTTAATGTTAAATTACTGTCACAAAGCAAAATCTTTGCCACTGTAGCACTATTAACACCACACACAAGTATGTCCTTTATTAACTCATCTTTCAAATCACCAAATCTGCATGTTTTGGATTTATTTCTCAAGTCAGTGATATAAGCTACACAGGTTTCACCTGGCTTTTGGTCTCTTGTATAAAATAAGTGCTCTATAATGTAACATTTGTCTGGGGATTACACATTTCTCTAAATTTACATTTTAAGCACTCATGGTCCTTCCTTGATTCAGCTGGTACCACAATATGACAGTTTCCCCCTCTCCTGCATATACTGCAGGTGCATGCAGAAATTAATGCTCTCTTTCAATAGCTTCTGACCCAGCTAAGTTAAGCAAAATAAATGCCCTTCTATGTGCTTTTTTGTCAGAAAAAGCTGCTTGTATGAAAATAACACATTCCTTCTCAAATACTCTCTAATTCTCTGCAATATTATGATCAAACACAAGTGGACTTGATCTACGAAATTCCTCTGCCATAGCAACACACAGTAGTGAAGGTGCTTAAAATCATGTATGAACTTGCACACAAACATATATGCCAGAAATTTATGCCAGTACTTGTAATCGTGCTCAATAGCACAACAAACTCTTTGAAATAACTACATTTTGCCAAATAAGTCTCCGTAGCACAAGAACACTCTAAATTCACTGTACTTTGTGAAACCGCTCCTTATCAGTGTAAGAAATATTTCAAAATGACTGTACTTTGTGAATAAACTGTACACAGCATAATAACTCCTCAAAATGGCTGTACTTTGTGAAATAACTTTGCACAGTGGAAGAAACACTCTGAAATGGCGGCACTCTGCGAATAAATGTACACGGCACAAGAAACTTTTTGAAATGGCTGTACTTTGACTGCACTTTGCAATATAACTGTACTTTGCACACAGAAAACTCTTTGAAATAATTGTACTGTAATAAAGCACACACTCTGCAAACACTTTGCACACTCTGAAATACTTCAAACAACTCTAGTAATGCTTTGAATGGCTTTGGTCAATGTGAAATAATAGTTTATGCCAAACATGGTCATTTACTAAAAAAAACATGCATTTGCCTTGCCCTTTAAGCTTAATTTACCCTTTTATTGTACTTTTTATGCCATTTTAATCTCTTATCATGCTCATTATACTTTTTTGAGCCCATTTTACTTTAAACATGCTCATTATGCAAACCAAAGGTAATTCTGAGCCCCATATGAATATCTCTGCTAGTATTATCAAATATCATGGTTTTTAATATTTTGTTTAATTAATAATGCATTTTGTGCCTTTCATTTGATTAATAATGCATTTTGTGCTACTTGTTTGATTAATAATGCATTTTGTGCCTTATAAATGCTCTGTTTCATTTTCTTTGCCAAATAAATCATTTGTGCAATTTTTTTGTTAGCTTGTTTGTTTCTGGCTTTTTTTATTTGTCTGAGCTCTGTTTTACTCAACCAGCTTAATCTGCCTTCACTTTCAACTCTGGACCTAATGGCTTGAAGAAGTTGCTCTCTTAATCCCTGTTCTGACACTATGTTGCTCATCTGGTCAGGGTAAAACAGACAAACATTCATGGGTTCAGTTCAAGCAGCTTTATTATACATAAACATCAGGAATGAGGCTTTGTAACTTAAACTTAAATAAACATAAACAGACTGACTACCACACTCATACATGTTAACACTCTGGCTGTTCTCTCAAAATGGTACTTCACATGCTCAGTATTTATATGCATGTGTTTACATCTGGAAATGCTTCTTAAAGGTGCATACACATTCTCTGATTTACAGCAATGCCCTTAATTATGAGATAAGCAATATAGAATGCCTTTCTTACCACTGTGGAGACATGGTGATCAAAGGTAAGGTTGCCTAATTATTTTCTTACAAAGATACTGCTGCCAATCTTATATATCAAAATATGTTTGCCTCATATTTACTCTCTAGGGTACAGACAGACTCTTCATTTAACTCAGTGAATTCCATCTTGGTGTGTTGGTGCAGTCATTCAAGGTCTAGTTTTTACCTTATAAATGTGCTGGCCCTTAATATCTGCTTCCTGTATCTCCCATGTATTTTATAGATGATGCTCACATGGTAAAAGCTTATGCCTACCTTTTGTATCAGTTTTGCAAAGCAGGTACCATTACATTGCATCGTTAGTGATAAGAACATAATATGTTCTTCACCAACCCAGTGATAATGTCTGTAGCTAGATCACCATGTTTCATTTAAAGTTGCAACAAAAAGAAATAGCTAATCTGTGTGTTTATTTTAGCTGAAGTTGACATGTGACATAAATTCACCCTCAGTGTTACCTTTTCTAAGGATACCTCTGTGATGATTTTTTTGGTAAAGGTATTTTTGTGGAAGTCCTGCTATGGCCAGCCTCACTATGGTCAGTTTAGCTTAATTTCTCACCCTATCCCGATTCCAACAAACCCTATGCCATTAGACACACACACACACACACACACATACATACACACACACGCACACACACACACACACACACACACACACACACACACACACACACACACACATACATGTGTGCGCACACGTACATGCATGCACACGCACACACACACACACACACACACACACACACACACACACACACACACACACACACACACACACACACACACACACACACACACACACTCTGATATATACATAACAAGAGACTCCCCATTTCAATCTGAAGCAAGCCCTAGTCTCTCACCTTTCATACTCTGTAGTCAGCTACAAAACTTGTATCACAACACACTTTATTAACAAAGAATACTTCTCAATTTCTATCATTATAGTCTGTACTAGGCATGGGGTATACACACTTCTTATCTAAATTTATTTAAATTTCCTGTCTACATAGCAAGCTATAATGCTTGACTACCAGCATCTACCAGTCTATTGATGACTCCACCATCTTACACATGTACACACTTGGTTTACCTGATGACTCCACCATCTTACACATGTACACACTTGGTTTACCTGGCAGCTCCACTCAGACAACCAATTTCTGTTTCTCACTTTATAAATAAAGTGTATTGTTCTTTCAGTTGCCATGGTGGTGCAGTGGTTAGCATTGTCGCCTTACAGCAAGAGGCTCTCCAGTTCGATTCTCGGCTGGAGTGTCTTCTGTGTGGAGTCTGCATGTCCTCCCCGTGAGTAATGGGAACATTAAAAAGACATGCAGGTAGGTGCATGAATGGGTGTGTGCCTTCTCTGAAGGTTGGGTGCCGGACTGGCAACTTGACACTGTAAAAAATCCACTGCCAATCATAAGCGGACTGGAGATCCACTGTGGTGACCCCTAACCAGGAAAAGGACACAGACACATTGTTTGTTCAGTTACCCACTGCTTATTGCCCTGCTGCTCTTTGTTCCATTCATTTTGTGAGCTATTTCCATGTCTGGTAATTGCTCTGTGCATGCTGCTGCTGCTGTTCACATGCATCTGGTGTCTTCATTAACTTATTGTTTCATTGATATCTGTCATTCTGCAGACTATGCAGCTGACTATATGGCTATAGATTTCTGGACCCGGATCCCCCTGGTACCTCTTGTCTCTTCCCTTCTGTGTAATAAACTGAAGAATTGTCTGTTTTTAGGAGCCCTTGTAATAAATAGATTGAGGAATATTAGATAGAACTCATATGACATTTCAAAACAAGGTATAAGGTAAGAACTATCTTAAATATGAGCAAAAACTTAAATACCTGAAAATGTAGTCACTCTCACGCTGGCATATATATATATATATATTCTAAGATGTTTTCACTCTCATGTTATGTTACTTTCTAATAATAATCTTCTTTTTATGTGCCTATTATTTATTCTGTATACAGTTGAATCTCACTGCATTTGTTGTAACATCCTTCCATAATTACAGGCTTGGATTAATGTTCTTAACACAGCTACAGACTGAGAAAATGTTTCAGTGAACTTCTATTATTTCTGTTAGTCTACTAAAATGTTAAATTTCTCATTAAGTTTAGACTTTACATCTGGGTAATATTTCACTAGGTTTAGGATTGCTATTATTTTGTTACAGTCTTATCAATTATATATATGTCTTCTTGCTGGTTTGATGGAAGAGTTCTCCATTAAACATTAAGTTTCACTCAGAAAATAAATTCCTGACCACGTTGTGTTACTGCTACAACAATTTCTTGTCATGGCATATGCACTGTAGGGAAGTGTCTCTTTTGGAGTTAGGTTTCAATCCTGTAAGCACAAAGGAGAGGTCTACAAGACCTATTTCTTGTCATAGATACTTTATAATCTACTATAGATGATGCAGTTTTTCAAAACAATACATTTAAACAGAAATACATTGCTAGTGACAGCCACATACACAACTATTAATTATCCATGCAAGCAAGCAAATAAATAAATAAATAAAAATTTGAGACTCTGTCTTTGCAGGGCAAGGTCAATGCCTCCTGTGTGTCAAAGGGGATTTGTCCTGATTTCCCTATTTAATCAAATATTCTAAATGCGGGTTGCACAAACTTGGGAAAGAAGGGATGCATAAGTAAGGAGTAAGTATGCTATGATCCGTGTTCACAGTATACATCACTTACATTTATGAAGAACCAGTTCTATGATGAATTAAGTCTGTAAAAAATAAATGGAACACAAAGTAGGCTACAGAAAGATATAGAGATATTGTAGACCCAAAAGGAATGTATCATGTTTTCTTTGTTTGCAATGTCATTAGCTTTCTGGGCTGCCACATTAAGTACAAAGTATCTATAGTTGCTTTCTTCTTCTTCTAGTTCATCCTTTTTAGATTGAATACAAGTGTAACTTTGTAACTATTAAAAGCCAGACTGTAGTAGATTGATATGATTCACTACATTTCCTTTGGGCTATGTTTTGGACACATTTGCATAAAACTGCCAGTGTCGGTACCTAGATGCTCATATTATCAAGTAAATACAACACAATATGTAAAACATAAAAAAAGATCTGCACAGGAAAGCCATTCTGCACCTCTGTCTGTGAGGCTTTACCCTTTGCATATATCACTTCCCACTCCAAGGTCACTGTGCCTCAGAGAAAGGGCAACAACTGAAAACAAAATAAAACATCTCACTTTTTTTCTCTATGTCAATGAAAGCTCAGAGATCTTATAAAGCAATACACTTCAAGGACAAACTGTTCATCTGTGGAGTGAGCAACACCTCATGGCTAATAATTGGCATTATATCCTCGGAATTGTGATATGTGCAATCTCACCATGAGCAACTGACAACAAGCCTATTACATACACTCCAAACACCCTACGGTGATTTGCTCCAATAAGAAACCTAAACCACAAAATACCAGTAGTAGTGAAACCAGGGTTTATGGCTTCATGGTTAAAACGCTGTTTTGACAGGCCACCATTTGCAGTAGCTGAGATAGTATAAAACTCTGATGTAGAAGGGCTCTCAGAAAATGTATTGTAAGAAAAAACATTACCTCTTTCCTACCAGGAATAAAGGAAAATATTTTTATTAGTATTATTAACAATGTCAAAAGAGATAAAGTTGCTGCCAAAAGACAGTCCAGAATATAGAGTTAGGGTTTACAAAAAATCCATGTCCATGACTATAGTATTATGTCAGTATGGCATATGGAATTTACAGTCTACTTATGATACAAAATATCTTTTATGAATTCCAACCAATGACTGTGCAGAAGTAGGTTAATGCCTATGAGAATAAATGCAGTTTATATGCAAACAAGAGAGAAGAGAAATGATTAACCTGCTGCTGTTTCTGGATTGAAAGAAATGCAGTATCACTTCAAAGAACAAATACAAACAGAAGCTCTTTCCTTTTTCAAGAGTGTGTGTATGTAGACTTCTGGGTGGAAGAAGCTGAAACATGAAGGGCAACCGGAAATCAGTGGACTGGAAATTATAGAAGAGTGATACAGGATTATTCAAAGTGATGAAGAAGAGTTAGAAAGGTCTCGGAAAAAACTGCAAATAATTTGGTACAAATGCACACAGCAGTAACCAGAAGACCATGAACGTGTTCTAATATTTTATGTGGAGGTCAAGCTTCAGACTACTTTCATGTAGACAGCTACAGCCCCATAATCTTTACGTGTATTATAGCAATGTCTGAAGTTAGCATCACTTGGAAGAAAGGGAAATACTTAATTTTTCAAAAAGTTAAAAATTTGCTTCCCCTTTTTTCTCTGCCTTTGGAATGAAAACATAGCATTTTCACACCGTATGACTTTCTTTGATTTGAACACCTATGGTTTGGAAGCAGGAATGTTTCTTAAGTCCGAAAGTTTAAAAAGGATACCATTAAAAATAATACTGCAACGTTACTTCAAAGCACAGAAGTGGTTTCAACAGCTAAACTATCTAAAGTCTGTGCACATGCTGCAAGTGACTGTACACACACACACACACACACACACACACACACACACACACACACACGCACACACGCACACACGCACACATGCACACACGCACACGCACACACACACACACACACACACACACACACACACACACACTGTCTTCTGCTTTTATGCATGCATACTTTTTCTGTTTTATTTATTTTTTACACTCACTAAACAGCAAACATGCTGCTTAGCTAGTGTAAAATAATGGCAGCCGTTAATTTTTTTCAGTTTGAGTTCTACGGCAGCTTGATATGTTGCTGTGAAGTAGAAGACTCATTTTTCAGTGGGCATTACCTGTAGATTAAGACCCTGCTAGAGAACATTCATTCTCCAATCTGGGTGCAATCTACAGGTCGGCCATTCTCTAATTTATTATAAAATAATAAAATAAATTAAGAATTGAGTGGGGTGAGGTAGGGATTTAGTTTTTCCCTTCTGTGTGGCTGGGTTTCCTCTGACTGTTGCTGATGTATATATTAATTTATTATAAAATAAAAACATCTATATTTTAGAGAGAAATATGAAGCAAGACAGTTTTAAGTTGAAAGTGATGGAAGATGCAAAATGCATTTTTAGCTGGGGGAATATGTACAGTATTCACAATGGGAAATGCTGATGTTAGCCTGAAAGTAGCATTTTCTTTTAGTCAGCAATGGAGTGAGCTCATCTTAACATGTTTCATTTGAAGTTTTTTTTTTATTCAGCTTTTGGGTAAGTTATTGAGGTGTTTGGTACCAATTTAATTGTAGGATTACTTGGCTTAACCTTATAGTATTCGGCATGGCATTCATTTCTTTGGCACCAATTTAATTCTAGGATTACTTGGCTTAACCTTGTAGTATTCAACATGGCATTTATGTTACTGAGCCTATTGATGGAATTAGTACTAGAAAGGATTTAAAAGATTTTACATAAAAAAGATCACAAATGATTGAAATGAGAGATTTGTTAACATTAATATTTCTCCATTATGACGTCTCAGGCATTACTTTTTCTCATGAATCCAACACTATGTCCTTTATAAAAAACTTTTAATAAAACATATATTATTAATTTGTTTCTACTCTGGATTACTTTCAATTATGGAGAAGAGGGTGTCATGTTTAGCTGCTCTGTAAGTAGGTAATTAGTATGCATTCAAACTAGGCCAGTTCAGTTTGTGTATCCCTCAAAATCTTTTGCCCCTCCTTTCCCCAATGCTTACAACTTATTCAGACCAGTTCCATTCATTAATATATTTATATGGGTCTACTGCTTTTCATCGAATACCACGTATTCGAAAAAGAGCAGTAGACTGCTCAGTTACGCGAAAGTGCACTTAATCAAAAGTGCACTTTCGCAAACTCGGCTTCTATGAACATATCACACCACAGTGGAGGACAGTAGGAAAACGTGCTATGTCCTCCACTGTGGTGAATCGGACCTTAGGGTTGGGGCACGGGTCATGGTAAGGGATAGCCCTACTAGCTATCCCTTACTATGACCCGCGCCTAACCCTAAGGTTCAGATCCACCACAATGGAGGACAGGCTATCCTCCACTGTGGTGTGGTAATCACAGACCTTAGGGTTAGGACACGGGTCATAGTAAGGGGATAGTCCTACTAGCTATCCCCTTACCATGACCTGCGCCCTAACCCTAAGGTACGTGACTACTGCACTAAACGGCAGTATGTAGCCCATTTGCTGAAGCAAGTTACGTGAAAGTGCACTTTCGATTAAGTGCACTTTCGCGTAACCCAGGGTCTACTGTGTGAGTTCGAAGAAGTATATTTTCGAACTTATACAGTAGACCCATTTATATACATATATCATAGAGGGCAGTTTAGGGGTCTTGTTATTCTATAATTAAATAATAGCAGAGATTTTATAATTGTGTTTTAGAAGCCTCTATTATTGAAAATCATGGGCATTACTTACAGGCTAGCTTTGATAGTAAATTTTTACTTCAGTTTTTCAAATAATCCTTTACATTAACTTCTTCATCACCAGGTCTGCTTTAGAAATTGATTCTAAGCATATCACTGATAACTTTTTCTTCTTTTTTTATGTAATATAAACCAGCAGTCAGTGAAAATCTTGAAGGACCATAATAATTCTGTGGCTGAAGATATATTTCAGGAATTAAACTCCAAGGGTAGTCAAGTCCCATCAGGGTCCCACCAGGGTCCAAGAGATGTTGAATGACAACCAAATCAGATTCCTCCCAGTCACATGAATCCCCAGACAAGAAGAAGAAACACAGGCCCCAGAAGACTGCTGAAATCACACTAGCACTGGAAGTTCATTGAGAGGCTGTCATTCCAGCATCCACCCTAGATGAACCAGATAATGAAGGTCTCCATGATTAAGAGAATAGAGAAGGGAAAGCCCTGGTAAATCAGATACAAGAATTTTTAGAGTTTCTTTCAGATGCCAGCAGGGTTAGGCTATTTGATTTAGTTTTAGGGAAATGGTTTGGCTTGCCAGTTGTTCTATGTAAAGAGAGAGCTTTGACTGCCTTGCAGGTAGCCATTCCCTCCTTTTCTAATGCAGAGCATTCAGTGCATAAGGTTGTAGTTAAAACAATGGACAGTTCAAGGTGTGATTTTGAATCTGAAACCAGGATTCCAGCTATGATGTCATCAATATCTTCAGCTAACAATGCTTCTGACTCTTCGATGGAAATTGGCAATCACTCCGGCTCACACATAATGGTTCACATTCCTAAAGCCCTGAAAGACAAAATCATTAAGGCCGAATACATAGATATGTTTGCTTTGGCAGATATGGATGGGATGCAAAGATTATTGGAAGCCAAAAAATTAGGCTCCAAGGATTTTATGACCACCATAGTTGTACTAGGTAAGTTGTTAAACAATAGACAGACTCATAAAAACTGGGACTCTTGGGTAGCAGGTTTCTTAATATTTATGGGTGACACTATTAGAAATGATCTTCAACTGGCCTTCCCTTTGATTTCTTACTTAATGATTATTAAGAAAGCTTGCCATATTTAGGGGTATGTGTATGGTTAGGTTATGATCAAAGGTTCAGAAAATTAAAGGCATTCAGCAAGTCCTTAAGTTGGGATCAGCGCTAACTGATTTCTAGTTAAACTTCGTGTTGGACAAACCTTCTTCACGCAACCCAGGTACCAATCTGAATTCTCAGAACACTAAAAACTGTTTGGTTTCTGCAAGTGGGATATGTTTTTGGTCCGCTTGCCATTTCTCTCAGATGTCTGCACTGTGGAAAATCTCACCCAACCTTTAATTGCTGTTAAAAGTTGAGTCAAGCCAGACTGATTCCAGGAGTACACAACAGCAATAAGTTCTTGATACTGAAGTGAGCAATATCTTTTTAGGGGAGAAGTCACTTTCGAGTCAAAAGTAATTTCCCTTTCCTATGGGATCAACAGTGGCAAGTCCATGTACTCCCCCATTAAAGTAGATGTGCTCATTCAAAAGCTTGAAATTTACCTGGACCGCAGGGCAGCAATGGTGTTAGTGCATGTGTTATCACATTGGAGAAATTTAATGTTCTCTTTAATAACAGGTTGGTCATGAACTTGAATTATATCTTTGGGAAGGACAGTATAGTATTAATTATACTTAATGAAGAAATACAAGCAGGTGCCCATTCAAGAACAAGACTGGCCAAAGCTGGGCTTGTCCTTCGAAGTTCATTTGTATTTCAACAGGACATTGCCAATAGGATGTTCCTTCACTATATTTGAATCATTCAGCACAGCTTTACATTGGTTTTGGCATCAAAGAGTCACAAATCAAACTGCAATTCATTACCACATCGACTTCATCATTACTTGAGAAAGAGAACAAGGTGCCAGAGCAGGCAAGGACAATTTTGTTGACCAATGTGATCACCTTGGAGTCCCATTGGATAAAGAGATGCATTACATTCCCTAGGTCTTGACGTTGCCAGAAAATTGTTCAAGCTGCCCATTGACAAGATACACCACTTGAAGTTAGTCCTTGATGAATTTATGTGAGGCTCCAAGGCCAGAGCGAGTCAGATCATGTTACTTATGGGCTTATCTAACTTTGTCTATAGAGCCATTCCCCCAGGAAGAACATTCACAAGGTCCTTGACTAATGTCTTAAAATGAAGGCAAAAGAATATCATTATGTCCAAATCCCGAAAAGAGTAAAAGACAATTTACATTTATGGAAAAAAAATTCTGGGTCAGTTCAATAGGTGCACATTATGGCAATCTGACTGGGTTTCTTTAGACTCCCTCCAGCTTTTTCAGAAATGCAGCAGCTAGTAAAGGAATGGGTGGTTACCTTGGGGCAAATGATTTTCAGATGGATGGCTGTCTTGTACTGAGTTAGTTGGGAAAGACATAATATTCTTGGAAATCCTGCCAATTTGGGTTGGAATGTACTTATGGAAAGAACATTTTAGGAAAACGAAACATATTTTTCATTCTGATAATTAAGCCTTGCTTCAAATTCTCCAGATTAGATCTTCCTAGTTATACAGAGTCCAGTCTGTCTTGAGGCTTCTAGTATTACTCAGCACTTTCCCTCACTGGTCCCCCTGCAAATACGGCTCCTTGGGGAATAATTATGTTGACTTTATTGGGTGACTCATGGGCTGCAAACACCAGGAGATTGCATGCTTTTACCTTATCAAAATTTATTTGAATCTGCCAGTTAAAGATAGGCACTGGTCACTGGATTTCATGATTCTCTACATTTCTGTATAAGCGCTTCATATGAGACCACCCCCCACTTCCTACATATACAAAGTACTGCACTAAGTTGGTTAGCAAGATGCTTAGGCCTGCTGAGTTTGGCTAAGCACTTGGTTATCAACAGAGTATGAAAAGGATGAAATCATATGAATGCCAACTTTAGGGATTTAAGGAAGCCTATGGTGCTGCCTGAGATAATAAAGAGGATAATACAGATAGTTAGGGAGTTCCAGTCCCTAGCATCACAGACAACATTATTTACCTGGCTTTATGCCTGGGCCCTCAGAACCACTGAGTTACTCACTGCATTGGGCTGATGTTGTGGTAACAGGATTGTATGTGTTTGTTCAGTTAAGAAAATCTAAAAGGGACCAAATTGGAGGTGGCCATCACATTTCCATATGGAAATTGGTAACATTAACTTCCAGTCCAGTTCAAAGGTTCATGGCAACACTGAAGACTTTAGGAAAAATTTCAGGTCAAGATTTGGAATGCTTGCAATCAAATGCTCAGCCTTAGTCACCCTCTCATGCCAACGCCATGTTGAGAAAATCTTTGGTTTACCAGGGCATCACTTATAAGGGCTACAGTTCTCACTCCTTTAGAATAGGGACAGCTTCTGAGTTAGCCACAGATGGGCAATCTATGGAGTTGATAAAGTGCACAGGTAGATGAAAATCAGATCACAGGGCCATAAGAGGTTGCTAGCATAACAGCCCTAGACCCTTTTTAACCCTAGCCATTCATGCCCCAATTTTCTCAATTATCAATGCCCATGGGTTAGAATGGTTTTAGTATATACCTGTGCATTTGGGCATCTACAAACTGACCCTGTCCATAAGGGCCACAGGTGACAAGCCAGAGGTGAATTTGAGACTTCCCATCCATTTGTCTAAATTGCTTTTGCTTAGGTTTAGGGAAGAACTCTGCTTCACATGAATTGGGAGTCTGTTCCAGAGAAGGAGTAATATCTGAGGCACATACCTGTCCCTCCAACATGTTTTGTTTGTTTAACAGACTAGGTTTAGATTCTTAGATTGGGTAAGATGTCTTTCTCAGTTACATTAGAAGATTGTATTTCATCTGTTGCTTTTTAGGTCCACACATGTTGTTGGTCATAGGCCACTCCTTCAATCTGCAGAGCAGCCTTTGGAGCATCTATCAGACCTAATGGCATGAATTTTGGCCTCAATCCTGTTCAGTGGACAGTAGCATGGTTAGGATACATAGGTCTTATCATGGCTTCAGTTGTTGGTGTCTATCAAAAATGTACTTATCTGCAACAAGGAACCTGATGCTCTAATAATTCAGTTGGGTGGCAACAACCTCTGTTATATGGTAACGATTTGAAATGTTGGGACCTGCTAGAATGAGTCCTAAAATACAGAGACTGAATGGCCAAAAGACTGGACTTAAAAATATTATGCCCCGGATGCCATATCTCGGAGTAGGCCCTTTCGCCAAGGTACGGCAATCTAGGAGTTGTTATATATAAGTTCAGGGGCTGTGGGGGGGGGGGCTTGTCCTCCACATAAGGCAGTACAGGGGGGCTTGTACCCCCCCCCCTTGCAAAAAGAAGTTTAGTTGTGATGAATGTTTTTGAAATTTGATCTTCTGTATTTTCATTTTTTTTTTGGCTTGTCAGCACATGACATTTCAAGTACCGACATTTAAGTAGGGAGCCCTGTTATATACCAAAAACATGTTCTTCTCAGAAATATCTTAGCTGATTTGCCCATTTTATGTCAAAGATTCTCATTTATACACAAAGAGTCATTCATACATCTTATTAAGAATAATATGAAGTGGTGCCTGCAAAACAGTGGCGATTGAATATACTGAATGACTTTTTACTGAAGAGTAGCAGAGCAGCTAAGCAGATTGGTTTCACTGTAGTAGAGCATGTTGATCTAGATAAACTGGTTCCAGTTTTCTAGTGTTCTGATGGAATTCACTTGACCGAACTGGGTCGAGATTTGTTCAATTTGCTTTAAGCCTTTCATGTTCAGTAGGTGTTTTTTTTTTTTAAATTTCAGTAATTCACACACTTGAGTACTGAAGATACATTTGGTTCAGAAAAGGGGAGGGGTACACCATGCAGAACATTTAGACGGGTGAGTGTCTTTGTGGCCTGTTTTCCCCTTTCATTCTCCATGCTTCCCCCAATTGGAAGTAATTGTTATATTCCTCAAGGAGATGGAGAATCTGGGCAGGCACAGCCAGGGTTCATGAAGGAGCCAAGGCGATACCGTCTATGCCACCTGGTTGTTGGGATGAGCTGGCTGAAGTGGGAGGGGGGATGCTGACTGGCATTAATGGAAACAATTAATTTTAGTGATAAACTTACAGTCTGCATTTTGGTATTTGAATGTAATTTGTTACAAACAAGTGGTTTGGTGAACTTATGTATTTGTTTCTTCCATAAATGGTAGCAATGCATACGTTTGTCTTGGTCTTTGGAGCAAGGGAGGTGTTTTGTTGACAGCTAAGAGTTCTAAATATCTTTTTCATTTGTGAATTAGGAAATTCCAGTATTTTCTGACATAAAACAATTTCAGGAAAATAATGGGAGACTAAGCCTTCATATCTCAAAGAAATAAGAAAATCATATGCAAAACAATGTATTACTAAAGGGTAAACTTGATATTAAAAATGTACAGTGGGCTAGCCATGCATATGCCTTAGTTAATATGATGTAAATGTATGATCTTCTGCCTTCCAAAGATGTGGGGGTGCTTAGTTTTGTAATTTATGGTTGCCCAGTTACAGATCTCTACCAAACTATTTGTATAAAGCCAGTAGGGCTATGATCCCTGTAGTTAAAAAAGAACCTCAAAAGAATACAATCAGAACTACCTGGAATACTGAGAGTAAGTTTAGATGTCCTTCTGTATCACTGTTACTGTATTCTTAACATTAAGGATCTCTCGCCTGGGACAGTCTGACATTCAGCCCTTATATCAAAGCCTAATGATCTTAAATGCACCGTACATCACATATATGTTCCCTGCACAGAACATAGGGCATAAAAGTGACATATGGATGCAGTTACCCGGAACATCTCCACTGCCAGTCTGATGCCGTTACTGCTTGTAGGTCTGAACATCTTGTTGCTGTGTTGAATATCTAGCCATCAGATAAGTGCCCTGTTGGGGTTTTTTTATTCTTTTCTTTTGTCTTATATTTTATTTTGCTTTCCTACAGTTCATGTCATCCAAGAAGGGAAAATGTCAGTGTGGGAGGCAGATTCTCCATAAGGATTATCACAAACAGTGTCTCTTTTGTTTGGGTGCTTCCCATGATTATACCTCTTGTAGTATCTGTAAAGCATTTTTGCCTAAGACACTCAGGAGCCGTCTGTCTTCCCTGGCCACTTATCTTGAAAACCAACAGCTTAAACATTTAGCCCAGGGCAACATGGCAGAATCCTTTGACCATGAAATACACCTGCTATGTAAGAAGAAGGCCAAGAAGTCTCAGACAGATTCTTTAGCTGTCCAGCCTCCACTGGACATCCCTCTAGAAGCAGGTAATATCTCTGTAGGCCATTCAGCATCTATATTATATTTCTCTATCCTGATCCTGTTAGAAGCCATCATGGATCTGTCTTTTTGCACATCCTCTGAGGCTTTGCAGGTGTCTGCTCTGGATGTCCAGGGGAAACCACAGTTGATTATTTCAGGGGGTCCTAAAGGGATTCCACAGAAACATATCAGGGAAAATATTCTGTAAGGGTTGGAATTTCAGTTACATCCAAGAAAAGACAAATTATAAAACATGTTTTGGTCTGTCCTAAGTATCTTCAAAGGGAATGGCAAGAGTTTACTCTTGCCATTCAAAACTTTACTAAAAGCGCACCTAAAAACATGCTGGCTATGCCCTTGCAACTCCCCCTCTAATATCACCCACCCCATCCACCCACTGCCTTTCTTTCCACCCCAATAACTACCTAGCAAGCTCAGATGCTCATAAGCCTAACTACTTATTATATAGCAGGAACTTATTATTATAGCAATTGTTAATGTTTGTTATGTACTTCACAGATGATAAAGATTCTAGCTGTCTACTGATGTACTATGTTCTTCATCTGTAACTATGTCTGCAATTGTTAATTGCTATGTTGATCAAATTGTTAATTGCTATGTAAATCCAATGTAACTACTGTCTGTATATTTTAACTGTGGAGCTTTTCTCCCTGGGCCTCTGCTGAAAATGGACCTATGTCCAGTTGGACACTCGCAGTCAACAAATGTAAATAAATAAATAAATAAATAAATAAATAAATAAATAAATAAATAAATAATTTACTCCCTGCTTGTTTTCTGCCCTGATGACCTGAAGCCTTCTCAAAGGTTTTGTACCTGCTCCTCCTTGGACATCCACCCTTTCTAAATGGCTTAGGAAACCAGATTCCTTGGATGAGCATTTAGAGTATGATGAGGGATCTTTTCCTATTCTTCACAGATGCCTTTGGCTTATGGTTCTGATGAGAAGGAGTCTGTTAGCCCTGAGTCTCCTTTTAAGGAATTGTACTTTGGGGACATAATTGCTAGGATGATGGAATACTTTACTTGGGATTCTTCTCAAGTGTCTGATATTTGAAGGAGATATTATGAATTGCTTCAAGTGGATACTCCTAAACCATCTGGAATTTCCTCCTGTGTTGGCCGCCCTGTTAGACATTTTCATTGCTGCTTTCAAGTCTCCTGATTCTTAGCCTTCTACTCCTAAGAAACCTAATAGGTTCTATAATGTTCCTGAAGATCGACAATTTTATTTAAATGTCCTTCTTCTGATCCTACTGTGGTGTTATTCTCTTCTGACAAACCTTCCAAACTCTTCCTCTCTTCCAAACCTTTGCCTATTGTTAAGGATAGTAAGGCAATGGAGAGGACTGGTAAGAAAGTTTACACTGCTTTGAATATGGTCTGTATGGCTATTAATTACCAGACCCACATGACCAGATATGCTCTGACCTTGATTGCTCAGGCTTGTCTGGTTATTTCTGACCTCCCTCATTCAGAAGGCAAATCTTTTGCCTTATCTATTTTAGGTATTGCTTCTCAAATGGCTTGCTACTCTATTAAGTGTAGTTATGATGCCGCTGATGCCTCTTCCAGGGCTGCAGCTTTTCAGTCTGTCACAAAGTGTTATTTTTTTGCATCGTCTCCAGTCTTTGCCTGAGGACATTAAGGCCAAGTTGTTGGATGCTCGTTTGGATAATAAACATCTTTTTGGGACTGCTGCTGTTGACCTGTTTAAGTCTCTTCATAAGAAAGACAAAGCCTTGCAAGTCCTTAAACATATTTTTGTCTCTCCTACCCCTAAATTCCAGAAGAATTATCCTTCTAGATCTGCATTTGTTCACAGGCAACTCCACCAGGCCTACAAGGGCACGAAGGATAGTAGGCGGGCCCCCTCTACCTAGGCTTCTCAGATTTCTGTGGCCCAGAATCCTCCTTTATCTGATAATCCTGCTTCTCTTTGACAATTCTACCCCTTCTCTTAGACCAGGTTCCTTTGTACCCTCGGCTTTCCCTTTGTCTTCCAAAATGGTTTCTCATCACTTCAGACTTTTGGGTTCTTTCTATCATCAAACAGGGTTACTTCATGCTATGGAAGTCTCTCTCTTCTTTTTCAGGGATTACTCAACCTTCTCTAGTGCAACTTTCTCATTTTCCAGAGGTCCTAGGGTCCCTGGTGAACCAAGGAACCTTTCAATCTTTTCCCCTATTCTGTGTGGTAAAGGGTTTTTATTCCAGGATGTTCCTAGTTCCTCAAAAGAAGGGCACTTGGAGATCTATTCTGGATCTCTCTCTATCCAACACCTTTCTCATGGTCCCTACTTTTAGGATGCTTATTCTTCAAACCCTGTTTTCTCTTTTACTACCCCAGGCTTTTCTGATGTCTTTGTATCTGAAGGATGCTTACATTCATATACTTGTTCACCCGCTTTTGAGGAAGTTTTTACATTTCTCTGTTTCTTCCTTTCATTCTTTTATTTTCAGTTTTCTGCTTTGGACTTTGGCCTCTCTCCTACACCAAGGCTATTCACAAAATACCTAGCTCCTGTGATGGCTTTCTGCAGGCTCCAAGGCATTCAGATTTTTCCTTATCTAGAAAACCTGTTTTTTCAGGTGCCATCTCCCAGTCGCCTGTTACAGAATCTGGAGTTCACTATCTCTGTTCTTCAAAGTCTAGCATTCACTATCTACTTCAAAAAGTATGTCCTGACTCCCTCTCAGGATCATGTGTATCTATATAGGATGCAGGATTCAGACATTGCTAATGCTGGCCTTTCTTTCACCTCCAAATGTTTTGTCAATGACAGCTTTCTTTCAGTCTCTTCTTTATCTGACTGCCAAGCCAGCCAGAGATTTTCTTCAAACTCTGACATTCATGGCCTATTCTATTCCAATCCTCCCTTTTGCCAGACTGCATATTTGGAAGCATCAATGGTACCTCAAGTCAGATTGGCTATAGCATTGCCACCCTCTGATTTCAGTGTACCTTTCCTTCCTTGTCTAAAGAAGGACTTTGAGTGGTAGATTCAACAGTTTGCTCTCAACCCAGGCCTACCTTTTCAGCCTCCAGTCCATTCTCAAGAACTGTTCACTGAGGCCTCAAACATGTGGTGGAGGATTTCAGTTGGTCACCTGAAAGCTCAGAGTCTCTGCCCCCCCCCCATCAGAAGTCAGACCATATCACCATGAAAGAGCTGAGAGTTCTGATTCTGACCCTTCAAGTCTTTCACCCAATGTTCTCTTCAGGTCCTTTGAAGCTGTACACAGACAACACTACAGTGATGTGGTATGTCAACAAGCAGGGAGATACAAAATCTTACCTGCTCTGCAGGATGCCTCTTCAGGCTTGGGAGGCAGCTCTTAGTTATCAGTTACCTCTTCAGGCAGTTTACATTCCTCCAGAGTACAGTCTAGTAGCAGAATCTCTGAGCAGGTCCAAAACACAGGTTCAGGAATGGATGCTTCACAGAGACATGTTTATGGTCATTGTCCATCTTTGAGGTATTCCTCAGTAGCTCTTTTTGCCTCCTCGCCAAACAGGTTGCTCCCTCTCTTCTATTCCAGAGTCCATGCTATCAGGTGTGGAAGACATACACCCTTTCTTTTCTTTGGAAGGGGATGTTTATGCTTTCCTCCTCTTCATCTACTTGCAAGATTCCTGCAGAAGATTCAGCTGGACTCCCCCAAAATCTTGCTAGTGACTACCTTTTTGGCCAAGACAGCACTGGTTCCCCCTCTTAAAGCAGCTGGCCAGGTGCAACCACCACAAGTTACTTCACTAGCTGGTCCTCCTCACACAAGACAAGGCATCTGTCATCTATCCTCACTCGTCCACTCTTCAATTGACATTGTAGGTGATAGGGTTTTGATCCCTTTCTGACACCTCATTTCTGAGGGCATGTTCAGGGTTTTATAGGAGGCAAGGAAACCCTCAAACAGAGAATCTTATCAGTTCAACTGGAAAAGATTTTTTTGTCTGGTGCCATGCTAGTAACTAGGACCCTTTTTCAGTGGGGGTCCCTTTGATCCTCTCTTATTTATGTGAGTTGCTCCAATCTAGCCTGGGCAATTTATCTGTGAAGACCCATTTCAGCCATTTCTGCTTGTCTGCCCTTGAATCCTCCTTTGGCTTCTTGTTTTTACGCCAAACAATTTCTTAAAGGCATCCTGCATATTAGGCCTCCAAGGGAATGCATTCTTCCTCTTTGAGACCTTAATTTTGTTTTGCAAAAATTGACTCAGGCAACTTCTGAGCCTTCAGATTCTGCTTCTTTGCAACATTGTACCTGGAAGACTGTTTTGTTGCTGGATCTTACTTCTGCTTCTGCTTGGAGGGTTTCCGAGCTCCAGGCCCTTAAAGCCATTACTCTGTTTTGTTTTTTCCAGGTACAGGCTGTCCCTTCACACTAATCCTTCTTTTATATCCAAGGTAGTAAATGAGTTGTTCTTTAATCAGTTAATACAACTCCCTTCCCTTTTCTCTTCTCCTCAGTCTGCCAGTGAGATGGACTTGCATACCTTGGATTAGCACAGACAGCACAGGTACTATTTGGATAAAACTAAGGTCATTCATAGGTCTGACCAGCTTTTTGTTTCCTTTAATCCCAGGACATCGGGTTTGGTTGTTTCTAAGCAAACCATCTCCTCCTGGATATCTAAGGCCATTTCTTTTTGTTATTCTTTTCATGGCAAATCTTTGTCTACTTCAGTTAGAGCTCATTCCACTAGGGCTGCTGCCTCTTCTGGTGCTTTCTTCAAAGGGTTGGACACCGATTCCATCCTTGAAGCTGCTACTTGATCTTCAGTGCATACCTTTACTAAGCATTATAAATTAGATGTGGTTCCTAGGGTCAGAGCAAGTTTTGCTAGAACCATTTTATATGGGTTTATTTTTTTTTTTGTAAATATTTTTATTCATTTCCAAAAACAAGAAAACATGAATGCAGGTTATTTATGACAATGAGGTATTTACAAATTATTTAAAAAGGTAGGCTAAAACCTCTAAACAGATATCAGACATTAAAACCAAAATAAAGTATTTACAAGGGTGTCTATTGTTGACATATAATTGACTTTCTATACAATTGTTTCCTGATTATAATCTGCTGCAGTCATTATTGTCCAGTATTTCAGTTACTGTTTGCCATGCTATGTATAATGATGTAGTTCTTTCAGTTCTTCCTTTAATAGTGTTCATTTCCAATTGCGATACTGCTGACACCATATTCATGAATTGCTTAAAAGTTGGAGAAGCTTTGGATTTCCAGTTTGATGTAATGTTCTTCCTTGCAATAGCTAGGAGAGTCCATAAGATTTTATATGGGTTTATTGAGGGTTCTTTTCATTCTTCCACCTCCCGTTCTGTTTTTTGAGCATTTATACTCTCCCTAATGTTAAGAATACTACAACAGTAGAATAGAAGGACATAGCACAGTTGTCTAAAAATCTTACCATAACAGTAGAACAGTAGATGTCCCTCTCTTCACTGTTGCAGTATTCACTCTCCCCCTACAGCCCCCCCCCCCCCTGTTTGTTCTGGTTTTTATTTTGGATCCCTTCTGGCTGAAGCTTTCCCCCTTTTCTTTTGCATTTTTCCTTCTAGATGTGCATGGACTCCTTTGTTCTACGGAGACTTGTTTTTTTCTGGTGCATTTCAGTTCTGTGTAACTGCATCCATACGTCACTTTTATGCCCTACATTTTGTGCGGGGAGCTTATGCATGACATACAAGATCATTAGGCTTTAGTATACAGGCTGAATGTCTGGCTGGCCTAGGTAGGAGATCCTTAATGTTAAGACTTCATTTTCTTTTTACACTGATGCATGTGCTTTGCCCTCAGAACACAAACCATGAAACAGCCAGAGGAACCAATAACTCTTTTCAGTTGCACACACACTCACAGACATATTTTGTACCCTGACTGCATGTATGCATTCAGTGCTTATAACCTTAAAGAGCAGATGCACTTTTAAAGTGTTCAATGGCTGTAGAATAATATGCCTTTACCAGTTCACCAGACCATTATAGGTTTTGATGAGTTGCATATAGTATCCAATAATCTGAATCTTCCATTAAGGTACTGTGCAAGCCCATGTTAGAGATTTTGATTAACAAATTATCACTGATTTACCTTTTTTCTTCAGTGAATTCATAGATTTGCTCCATAGGATTCAATTACATATTTCAGGAGAAGAAATACCAATCTTTGGGACACATTTATATTCCTTGCAATATCAGTTGTATTGTTTTTATGTTGCTTATTCAACTTGATACAGATGGGTTTTATGGGGTGATCTACCATTTTACAAATGTTAGCTGTCCAAGTCCTCCACCTTGAAATCATAAATCTAGGAATATTTTATATACATACACACACATCTCTCTCTCTCTCTCTCTCTATATATATATATATATATATATATATATATATATATATATACACACATACATGCACACACACATATATATATATATATATATATATATATATATATATATATATATATATGACTCTCATTTGATTTATTGAAATTACAGTTCACCGAACTACAAAACAGTGAATCCTTTATGCCGAAACTCCACTTTGCGAACACTAACCACTGACAATACATCTATATAAAAAATCAAACACACAAACATACATTCTCTAACATTTTTGCAGTGGGGCAAGCCCCCATGCACCTCACACCACCTGCAAATTATATATACCAACTCTGAGATCACACAACAGTGACAGAAAGGATACATTTCACAATGCTCACTGTACTGTGATCTCCACATGTGTATCTCTCTCTCTCTCTCTCTCTCTCTCTCTATATATATATATATATATATATATATATATATATCTATATATATTCACACACATACATGCATAGATATGTTTCCAGATCAAAAGAGAGAATGCTATAAGGGGCAAATGTTCTTTATAATGGTGCTGGCTGCTTTTTATGCAGGACTGTGTTGCAGTGGGTCAGGGAATTTTATCTAACCCACTGTTGTGCGATCTCATAACTGGTATATATATTTAGCAGGGGATGTGGGGTGCAGTGGGGTATGTCCCCTGTATAAAAAATAGTTTTGTTATTTGTTGTTTCCAATCATTTTAAATTCAATCTAACATAATTGCTATTTCTTCATTCCCTCTTCTAAGTGTCCAATATTTGCTGGGACACCTATATATATATATATATATAT